>NC_041381.1:254298574-254331399 GCF_002162155.2 Triticum dicoccoides | reverse complement strand
GCCTAGGAAAATGTGCACCACTTTTGGCAGAGGTTCTGAACCAAGGCAAAAATGATGGGCATTTTAGAAGGGCATTTCAGGTTCATTGAAAAATTATTTTAGTAACCCTAGTTGGTTTTAGAGGGGACTGGGGGTTCTGTCATCCCCATTTCAAGTTTCTGATGAAAGAGTAAACATGATGCAACACTCTAATGCATGACTAGCTAGGGTGTGACAGCTGGCTTACCACTCGGTAGGATTTTATTTATCTTAGGCGAGTACTTGGACTACAGCTAAGCCTCCGAGTGGAAGGCTGGCTTACCACTCGGTAGGATTTTATTTATCTTAGGCGAGTACTTGGACTGCAGCTAAGCCTCCGAGTGGAAGGCTGGCTTACCACTCGGTAGGATTTTATTTATCTTAGGCGAGTACTTGGACTGCAGCTAAGCCTACGAGTGGAAGGCTGGCTTACCACTCGGTAGGATTTTATTTATCTTAGGCGAGTACTTGGACTGCAGCTAAGCCTCTGAGTGGAAGGCTGGCTTACCACTCGATAGGATTTTATTTATCTTAGGCGAAACGGATTTCGCAGCTAAGCCTTCGTGTGGGAGACTGACTCACCACTCGGTTAGGATTTGTTTTTACAGACTTAGGCGAATCGGATTTGCAGCTAAGCCACCCACTGGGGGATTGTTTTATATGGAGAAAAGTAATAACAATCACTGGGAAAACTATAAAGCTCTTGTCTTTGATAAATAAACTACAGGAGTACTTTTATTACAACTCATCCGAGTGAATACTTAAGTGTAAAAGGGGCGGAGAAGCTCCGCGTTCCAAGCTCGGGGCTCGTCGATCTGATGCTCGACATTGTAAAGACGGTATGCTCCATTGTGGAGAACCTTGGTGACGATGAAGGGACCTTCCCAAGAAGGAGCAAGCTTGTGTGGTTTCTGCTGGTCCACTCGGAGAACTAAATCTCCTTCCTGGAAGGCTCGACTCTTCACGTTTTTGGCGTGGAAGCGACGCAAGTCTTGTTGATAAATGGTCGATCTGATCAGAGCCATCTCTCTTTCTTCCTCTAAAAGGTCGACTGCGTCCTGCCGCGCTTGTTCTGCTTCAGCTTCGGTGTAGAGCTCGACTCGAGGAGCGTTGTGGAGAAAATTACTCGGCAAGACTGCTTCAGCTCCGTAGACCAAGAAGAATGGAGTTCTTCCAGTCGACCAGTTGGGTGTGGTCCTTAACCCCCAAAGCACCAAGGGAAGTTCGTCAACCCATGCACCAGCTGCATGCTTGAGATCCCACATCAAACGGGGCTTCAATCCTTTGAGAATCAAACCATTGGCTCGTTCTGCCTGTCCATTCGACTGCGGATGGGCGACTGAAGCATAGTCGACTCGTGTGCCTTGAGATGTGCAGAAAGCTCTGAATTCTTCAGAATCGAAGTTTGACCCATTATTAGTGATGATGCTGTGCGGGACTCCATATCTTAATATCAGTTCTCTGATGAAGCTAACAGCAGTACCGGCATCGAGGTTCTTGATGGGTTTAGCTTCGACCCACTTAGTGAACTTGTCGACTGCTACCAGCACATGGGTAAAACCGCTTCTGCCTGTTCTCAAAGGACCGACCATATCCAAACCCCACACTGCAAAGGGCCAGACGAGTGGTATAGTCTTCAAAGCTGACGCGGGCTTGTGTGACATATTGGAGTAAAACTGACATCCCTCACATTTGTCGACTATCTCCTTGGCCATTTCATTCGCTCTGGGACAATAAAAACCAGCTCGGTATGCTTTGGCCACGATGGTCCGAGAAGACGCATGATGGCCACAGGTCCCCGAGTGGATGTCGTTGAGAATCATTCGACCTTCCTCCGGTGTTATGCATTTCTGGCTGACTCTAGTCACACTTTCTCTGTATAACTGACCTCTCATGACGGTGAAGGCTTTGGACCGGCGGACGATCTCTCGAGCTTCTTCTTCATTCTCGGGGAGCTCCTTCCTCAAAATATAGGCGATGTAGGGCACTGTCCAATCAGGAGTGATGACCAAAACTTCCATGATCAAGTCGACCACCGCTGGGACCTCGACTTGAGTCGGATCTGTGGCGCTTTTAGGCTGCGGGGCTTCTTCAGTGAAAGGATCCTCTTGAACCGATGGTGTGTAGACATGTTCCAAAAACACGCCACTCGGAATGGCTTCCCTCTTGGAACCTATCTTCGCCAAGTCATCGGCTACTTGATTTTTCAGTCGGGGAACGTGATGGAGTTCTAACCCTTCGAGTTTCTTTTCAAGCTTCCTCACTGCATTGCAATATCCAGTCATGGCTGGGCTTCTCACATCCCACTCCTTCATCACCTGATTGACAACCAAATCTGAGTCGTCGTAAACCATAAGGCGACGGACGCCGAGTGAAATAGCCATGCGCAACCCATACAACAGCTCTTAATATTCTGCTTCATTGTTGGAGGAATCAAAGTGGATCTGGAGCACATATCTGAGCTTATCTCCTCGGGGAGAAACCAGAACTACCCCAGCACCAAAACCATTTAACATCTTAGAGCCATCAAAGAACATGGTCCAATGCTCCGAGTGAACTTGAGTCGGTTGCTGCTGTTCAATCCACTCGGCAAGGAAATCTGCTATAGCCTGGGACTTAATGGCTTTCTTTGCCTCGAATTTTATATCAAGGGGAAGGAGTTCAATCGCCCATTTAGCCACTCGACCAGTTGCATCTCTGTTGTGCAGAATCTCTGACAATGGTGCATCGCTGACGATTGTAATGCCATGATCAGAGAAATAGTGGGCAACCTTCTTCATGGTCATGTAGATCCCATATACGAGCTTCTGATAATGAGGATATCTTTGCTTCGATGGGGTCAAAACTTCAGAGAGATAATACACTGGGCGCTGAACTTTGAAGGTTTTCCCTTCTTCTTCCCGCTCGACCGTAAGTACTGTATTGACGACTTGTCCTGTGGCTGCAATATAAAGCAACAGAGGCTCTTTGCTGATTGGAGCAGCAAGCACCAGCTGGGTGGAGAGCAGAGTTTTTAACTCGGCAAACGCTGCATCAGCTTCTGGAGTCCACTCGAGCTTGTCTGCCTTCTTCATCAATCGGTAAAGGGGCAACGCCTTTTAACCGAGGCGAGAGATGAATCGACTTAACGCGGCCAAGCATCCAGTAAGCTTCTGGACATCGTGCACACGCACAGGGCGTTTCATTCGGAGTATGGTGCCAACTTTTTCTGGGTTAGCATCGATTCCTCGTTCGGAAACGAGAAAACCGAGTAACTTCCCGCCAGGTACTCCGAATGTGCACTTTGAAGGATTGAGCTTGATATCATACCTCCTGAGATTGGCAAATGTTTCAGCTAAGTCAGTCAACAGGTCGGAACCCTTTCGCGACTTGACCACGATATCATCCATGTATGCTTCCACATTCCGACTGATTTGAGTTAGTAAACACTTTTGAATCATTCTCATGAACGTGGCTCCAGTATTCTTGAGACCGAATGGCATGGTGATATAGCAGAAGCACCCGAATAGGGTGATGAAAGCTGTTTTGATTTTGTCGTGCCCATACAGACGGATCTGATGATACCCGGAATAAGCGTCTAGAAAAGACAATCTCTCGCACCCTGCGGTCGAGTCGACAATTTGGTCGATGTGAGGGAGAGGGAAATGATCTTTCGGGCAGGCCCGGTTGATATGTTTGAAATCAATGCACATACGAAGAGAATTGTCCCTTTTGGGAACCATAACGACATTGGCGAGCCACTCGGAGTGGTATATCTCTCGGATGAACTCTGTTGCAAGGAGTCGAGCCACCTCTTCGCCAATGGCCTTTTTCTTCTGAACGGCGGACCGTCGAAGATGTTCCTTAATAGGTTTTGCCTTTGAATCGACTCTAAGGCGATGCTCAGCCAGTCCCCTGGAAACACCTGGCATGTCAGCTGGCTTCCATGCGAAGATGTCCCAGTTCTCACGGAGGAACTGGATGAGCGCTTCTTCCTATTTAGAGTCGAGTGTAGTGGAAATATGGGTCGGAGCTGCATTGGGATCAGTCGGGTGGATGTGAACTGGCTTCATCTCACCGGACGACTGAAATGCTGACTCTGTGGCGGGCTTCTTGGCCCGCAGTAAATCACTCGGATCTACGTTCTTCTTATATTCCTCTAGCTCTATCACTGTTATCTGGTCATCCGCAATCTTTGAGCCTTTCTGGAAACACTCTTCTGCTTTCTTCCGGTTACTAGTGACGGTGATCACGCCTTTGGGGCCAGGCATCTTTAACTTGAGGTACACATAACATGGTCGAGCCATGAAGCGGGCGTAGTCTGGTCTTCCCACGATAGCGTGGTAGGCGCTCTGGAAATCCACGACTTCAAATGTTAGCTTCTCTTTGCGGAAATGCTTTGAGTCGCCGAACACCACATATAGAGCTATTTGGCCGAGTGACTTAGCCTTCTTTCCTGGGATGACTCCGTGAAAACTCATGTTGTTGGAGCTGAGCCTGGACATCGGAATGCCCATCCATCAATACCGCTGCCGCCATCCATCAATACCTTCGTCAGTCGAGTGCCTTTGACGACCGGGTCGACCACCAGTGCTTGCCTCCCAGGGGTGGCAATATGAGTAGGATGGTCCGACTGGTCGAAAGTAATGGGAGTTTGCGACCCTCTCAGATAGTTTGGTGTCGCCGGTGCAGCCATATTGACTTCTCGGTTGATCACTTTCAGTCGACTTTTGCTCTCTACATCAGCAAAAATCATCAGAGTGGAGTTGACATGAGGGTACTCTCCATCACTGTCCTGCTTGTCCTGAGCCTTGTCCGACTCCTTCTCTTTGTCCTTCAGTTGTTTCCCTTGGAACTGCTGGATTAAGAGCCGGCACTGGCGAGTGGTATGCTTTGGGTAGATGAAGTTACCCTCTTTGTCTTTCTTCGTGTGGATATGACACGGCAGGTCCATCACATCATTACCCTCCTTGTCTTTTACCTTCTTGGGGTTCCAAGATCCTTTGGGCTTCCCTTTAAATTTGCCCTGTGTCACGGCTAGAGCCTCTCCAGGAGTTGCTGGCTCGGCCTTCCGTTTTTGCTTTCGACTGGAGTTTCCTTTATCCGACTGACTCGGCTTGTACTTGTAGCTCCGAAGTCGGTCCTCTTCTTTGCCGTTGGCGTACTTGGTGGCTATTTCCATCATCCGACTCAGGGTCATGTCTCTAGTTCGACCAAACTTCAGGCTCAACTCTCTGTTCTTGATGCCCTCTTTGAAGGCGCAAACCGCTTGATGGTCCGACACATTCTCTACAGTGTGATGCAAAGTGATCCACCTCTGGATGTAATCCCTCAGTGTTTCACTCGACTTTTGTACACAAATTTGTAGCTCAGTCAATCCAGCAGGTCGCTTGCAAGTTCCCTCAAACGTCCTGACGAACACTCGAGAAAGATCTTCCCAGGTGTAAATGCTGCTGGGAGCTAACTGATTCAACCATGCCCTGGCTGAACCCCCTAGCATAAGTGGCAAATGTTTCATGGCCACCTCATCATTACCGCCACCAATCTGAACAGCCACTCGGTAGTCTTCGAGCCAAGTTTCAGGCTTAGACTCTCCGGTGAACTTATTCACCCCAGTCGCCAACCTGAAGTTGGGGGGTATCACCGCGGTTCTGATCGCTCTGCTAAAACATTCTGGACCTGAAACATGGACTCGGCTACTTGTGGGCACATCTCTATCATGACCACCTCTATGAGCTCTCTTTCGGTCGACCAAACCTTGCACGATGATGGATCTCGCGTCAAAGCCTGGCTCTCTGGGGTCGACTGGAGCTCTCCGCCCAACACTGAGCTGGCGTCTGTCATCTTGCTGCCGGTGGGTGTTAGACCCACTTCTTGGAGGAGGAGTGGGCACTCGACGCCTGTCATCACGATCAAATCGATCATCATAGTGGTCCCGCCGGCCTTCACGTCCCATGTGCCTCGGAGGCGACCTTGGACTGTGAGCCGACTGAACAGTATTCGCAGCGACAGATCGACTGTGAATCCTGTTACGTGACTTTGAGACAACTGAATTCTGATCTCCTGCTGCCCGGAGCAAATCTCTGATCTGCATCAATCCTCTTCTAGCCTCTGACTGAGAGGGCTGAATTGACTCTGCTATGCGGGCTGCAGTTGCCAAATTCTGAATTGGGGTTCGATATACCTGAGTAGGTTGCGGAAAGAGCTGCCGTCGATTGGAGTTAGTCGCTCGTTGACGCGCAAGCTCGTCGAGTGCTCGCTGAAGGTTCTCCAGTCGAGTACGTCCAGTCAGGTTGGCTAAACGTGCCTCTTCCAGGGCACGAGCCTCAGGAGTTTCTCCTACAATGGGAGTATGCAGGGCATCCATGTTTCGGCGGCGAAGTTCTTCCCTCTGCTGGGAAGTGAGCGGCTTGGGTTGGTACTCTTCATGGGCTTGAGCAGGGTCGTCCTCGTCGTCCATCCCGTCGCCGCGGGGGAAACCGGGAGGACTACGGGGCCCGTTGACCATCAGGACCTCCGCCACTGGATCACTGCTATCGCACTCGGATGCAGTCTCTACGGAGCCAGTCGACAGGTCGAACAGGCCGTAGAGAGATTCATCGGGCTCAATCGCCGCGACTTGGGTGGTGGCCGATTGGCGAGCCACTTCGTGTCTCACCCATCGCTAGAGCCTCGACCAACCGGAGCGCTTGCGCTGGCGGGAGACAGGGAGGGAGGACGGCGCAGGAGTCGACCGGTACGGGGTCGACGGCTGCCGCAGCAAGACGCCGCGGACACACGCCCGAAAGTGCGTCGCTCTGCGTACGGGGAGCGCGTCGATGTTGAGTGGTGCCTCTTGGAGCTAAGCGGAGTCGTCGGCGATGAAAGTGAGCGCATCGAGACAGATCTCGTGGCCCTCGACCAGAGCTCTGCTGGGAACCATGATGAAGGCAATCGGACAAATTGCAACTTCTCCAAAAAAGTCGCTAAGACACCTGCCCCAAGGTGGGCGCCAACTGTCGTGGTTCTATGTCTGACATTAGAATGGGGGGTAAGTATGGAAAGGCAAGGTGCTAGCTATGGAGTAGTTGCACACACGGGTGTTTAGTGAGTTCAGGCCCTTCTCTGAGGAAGTAACAGCCCTACGTCTCGGAGCCCGGAGGCGGTCGACTGATCTCTGTGTATATGAGTTACAGGGGTGCGAACCCTTCTACCAGTGGAGGGGGGTGGCTTATATAGAGGACACCAGGACCCCAGCCAGCCCACATAGAGGAGGGTTAAAGTACATTAAGGCTGGGCGTTACTGGTAACGCCCTACATAAAGTGTCATCATGACCATTAAGACTATTCAATTACAGACCGTTTGGATGCAGAGTAGATCCTGAACTTCTAATGGTCGAGTGCATCTTCATGGTCGAGTGTCTTCTAGCCAGTCGAGTGGAGTCTCCCTTGGTCGAGTGGAACTTCTAGCCAGTCGAGTGGAGTCTCCCTTGGTCGAGTGGAACTTCTCTTGGTCGACTGGAAGGTAGCTTCGTATAATGATGTCCTTGGGCATGGTATCCTAGATAGGTCCATGACCCTACCCTAGGTACATAACCTCATCACTCGCTCTCGACCCCGCACATCTCCACCACCTCACCAGACCCCGCCCAGCCACTGGAAGAGCCTCGAGGGGCCCTTCTTCCTCAACTCCAGCCACCTCCATCTGCTTCGGGCTCCGGCAGCGTTCTCTCTGGTGAGAACTCCTCCACCGCCCTAGACTTGCCAGTAGCCTCATGACACCTCTAGGAGACTAATCCCCACTCCAATTTGACCCCAGCAGCTCTCTCCGACGAGGTCCACGACTACCCGAACAACCGTCCGCCGGAGCAAGGGCCGCCGTCGACATGGTGCTCGCCGGCGACCACCACCACCACCCACTGACGCGGAAGGACGTACTGAACACGGAGGTACCACCCGATCCCCCTGCCTCGCCGTGAATCGCCGTCGGCGACCACCGCAGCTCTCGGGCGCCGACGAGCCCTGTCTCCCTCGTTTGAATTTTCAAACCTGATGGGTGGGACCCGCCTGTCAGTCTCTCATTCTTATTAAATGAATCATTTTCTGGACTTTTCTGCAGAACCCCCTAGGAGCTTTCTGTTTCATTATAGAAAGGTCCCTGAATCAAAACCCTTATAACTTTTAAACACGAAAGGATTTTTGTTTGATTCTTTTTTTGTTCTCTTTAAAATTTTGTCTAGTTTTTTATAAGATTTAATTGAGATTTTTTTTGGAATACTTTTGTGCACCCCACGGTATTTACGTTACGTGCGTATTTTTCTTATATCGTAGATACCGGAGGAGGTGACGGAGCCGCGAACTTCACCCAGTTAGACTCCGACTACTCCGAACCAGGCAAGCATGTTTGAACTCTTGATATGATGAGTATTTGCTGCATGTTTGCATTTAGAAGTTTCATGGCATGTTTATGAACAATTCTTTGAATATTATTTTTCATGCAAAAGAAGTGGAAAGTGAGTTTCGGAAATCCATATGTTGTTGGATACATATTTGCATGTCCATGTGATGGCATGAGGATGGGTAAGATGGCAGTGTTGTGGCATGCCAGTCTTATGCCAGTCTATTTGACTTCAGTGTCATCGTGAATCAAATCACATTCCCATTCATTTCCTTTCCTGTACTGCCACATGTTTTCCGCAAGGAATATGGCTTAGTAAGTTGCAAACCGTTTACCTGGTACACACCAAATAGAGAGGCCGGGATGAGGGTTCCATGGCCCTGGATTAAAGCCCGTCATCCAGTTAGGGGGCATGGGTGTTTCCGGTTGGGACCGAGAGGGGGGCACCCCTTAGAGCGCGCGTATAGAAATTTGATCCCATGCTATTCGAGGTTGTGACCTCCCCGTCTCAAATTTTTTCTTGGACGTTGTCTAGGGTGATTCCTGGCATCGTGAGGTGGAATGGGTGTGTACTGGTTAAATGGGTTTCTACCGAAATACCGTAAACGAAACTAGTCCTTCGTGACTACGGAAATCCGTTGGCTGTGGTCAGTTAGTACAAACTCTGCAGAGTCATAAATCCTTTAAATCATCTTGTACATGTCCAAGTACTGTGTTCATCTTATCTTGTCAGATATCAACCTCTGTGACAAAACTCCGGTGGACTACATGAGTGTTAAATCCGGTTAAAAGTTTATTCTTGTGGATGGACTAACCGTTATTTACTTCTGATATAAGCCCTTTCTGTGATGTCGCTCAGACATCCGATTGTGGAATACTTGTTATTTACCTTTGATATAAGCCCTTCCTGTGATGTGCTCAGACACCTGACTGTGGCATACTTGTTATTTACATTTGATATAAGCCCTTTCTGTGATGTCGCTCAAACATCCGACTGTGGCATACTTGTTATTTACATTTGATATAAGCCCTTTCTGTGATGTCGCTCAGACGTCCGACTGTGGCACACTTGTTATTTATTATCTAGATAAACCCTTTCTGCGATGTCGCTCAGACGTACGACTGTGGCATTTCTTTTATAAGCCCTTTATGTGGTGTCGCTGAGACGCCCGACTGTGGCCTTTCTTTTATAAGCCCTTTATGTGGTGTCGCTGAGACGCCCGACTGTGGCATTTCTTTTATAAGCCCTTTATGTGGTGTCGCTTAGACGCCCGACTGCGGCATGAGCCTTATTTGTTTACCTTTCGAGGCGTCGCTCCAGACACCCGATCGATTTTCAGTTATTTGTTTTACTTATCAAGTCGAGCAAAAATTTTATTATTGGAATGAGCATCATTATTTTTGCTCATGACGCATTCATGCATGCATTTGTTATATCTTTTGTCTGAACTATCTTGCGAGTACTTTCAAAGTACTCACCTGGCTTGTTGATTTGGCCAGATGTTGATGAAGGCGATCTCATGGATGAAGAGTTCGATAGCGAGTCCGATGCCTAGAGGAGTCCCAGTCAGTCCCGTGCGATCCTGCATTTGGTCACTGTATTATATCCGCTTCCGCCACTCCAGAAATAAAGTCATCGAGCCTCACCTCGACGCTCGATGAGCTGCCAGTTAGGAGTCAAGTTATCCACCAGCACTTTTTATCTCGAGCTAGTAGCATGTCACCACACCCCCGTGTCATAACCGCCCTTATGTATGATATTGGCGTGTTTGTAATAAATTGTTGAGCAGCCTTAGCTCAACCCTGTAATATATTTAATGCTACTGGTCCTCCGTATATCAAGTATTTGTCTACCAGTGAGGATAACTTTTCCTATACTGGGATCAAAAGATCGATTTTCTCAATAAGTATTTTATTGAAAAACCGGTCGTGACAGGACACATCTCTTGTGATCCGAAGAAAAGCATGTACATCTCCACGGGCATCGCGCCCATAAAATGTTGGAGAGCTCATGGTCCCTCCGGGTTAAATTCCCACAGGCGGAGGGGGCGACGTTTGTAGGGCAGGGTGCGACGAATCGGCATGACCTGCGCTACTACGACTAGAGTGATATCTCTCTCTAGGAGATCTTGAATGTGGCCCTGCAACAAGGGCACGTCCTTGGACATCCCCAGTCAAGTCCTTTATTGACCCATGACCCCAGCCGCGGTGGAGGACCCGAGCGAAAGGCAGGTGGCGCCACCCATTTGGTGCCCCTGGGAGCTGTGATATAAAACCACTCTTGTTTCCATAGGCTGAGCTCCTCTTGAAAAGAGCCCTCGGGCCATGGAGCATCAACATTCTTGCTTATAACAGCCCCTCCGCACTCTGCCTGCTGCCCCTTGATCATCTTCGGCTCCACCTTGAAGGTCTTGAGCCATAATCCGAAGTGAGGGGTAATGCAGAGGAAGGCTTCGCATACGACAATGAACGATGAGATGTGGAGGATGGACTCTGGGTCCAAGTCATGAAATTCCAACCCATAGTAAAACATGAGCCCCCTCACGAAGGGGTCCATCAGGAAGCCTAGCCCCCGAAGGAAGTAATACGCGAACACCATGCTTTCACCAGGCTTGGGAGTGGGAATAACCTGCCCTTGGGCAGGCAACCTATGCGAAATTTCGCTGGTTAGATACCTGGCATCTCTTAGCTTTAGCACGTCTTCTTCTGTAACGGAGGAAGGCATCCACCGGCCTTCCAGGTCGGAGCCGGACATCATCAAAGGTCCGAAGCGCCTGAATCTGGAGCTTTGGGTGTTGGAACTGAAGGCAAGGTGCGGATTCGATCAAGATTGAAAGTAAGGAGTGGAGCCTTGGTCTCTTTATAAAGAGGTTGAATACCAAGAGCCTTCCCCGTGATCGTTCGGGACTCGCCTTCGATAGAGGAGACGTGCCAACGGGCGCGGTTGGGTTACCCACACCGGTATTGATGAGAATCCCGGAATAAGGGGACACGATCTCTATTTTGACAAGACATGCCAAGGAAACCACCTCGCTAAACGCGCTGAGGTGGAACAGTAAAAACGATTCTAATAAAGGCTTGGCCGTGGTGTGATGTCACGCCACGGAATACGTTAGCATATTGAATTTGTGTAAATATTATTCTCTCTACGGTGGTATGTGGAACTTATTTTGCAGAGCCGGACACTATCCTTGTCATTGAAGTATTCGGAGGAGGAACCCGCCTTGCAATGCCGAAGACAATATGTGCGCCGGACTCGTCGTCAGTGAAGCCTGGTTCAGGGGCTACTGAGGGAGAACTGGATTAAGGGTGTACGGATGGCCAGACTATAGCCTTTGGCCGGACTCCTGGACTGTGAAGATACAAGATTGAAGACTTCGTCCCGTGTCCAGATGGGACTTCCCTTAGCGTGGAAGGCAAGCTTGGCGATACGGATATGTAGATCTCCTACAATTGTAACCGACTCCGTGTAACCCTAACCCTCTTCGGTGCCTATATAAACCTGAGGGTTTTAGTCCGTAGGACGAACAACAATCATACCATGGGCTAGCTTCTATGGTTTAGCCTCTATGATCTCGTGGTAGATCTTCTCTTGTACTACCCATATCATCAATATCAATCAAGCAGGAGTTGGGTTTTACCTACATCAAGAGGGCCCGAACCTGGGTAAAAACATCGTGTCCCTTGTCTCCTATTACCATCCGCCTAGACGCACAGTTCGGGACCCCCTACCCGAGATCCGCCGGTTTTGACAACGACACCGTCCCTGAGAAAGCCTTGCATCATCCGCCCCGCGAGGCTTGGCCCCTCGTAAGGGTCTTGAGCTTGAGTTCATGAAGATGGGCCGTACTGGGCCACCCCTTGAGCCATGCTGCAGGCCGCAGGCAGGCAAGTCTGGGGACCCCCGTTCCCAGAACATCGACACATGGCGACCTCGGCCTCGCACCCTCCCCCTCCCTCTCGTGGCTAGCTCCGCCGTCATGAGCTATTGGGAAGGAGGGACGCGATGTCGGGCAGAGACCCTCGACGCCACCATCGAAGTGCCAGCGCGCCCTCTCGCCATGGCACAAGGAAGAAAGGATCCAAGGTGGAAGGAGATGGATTATGAGGGATTAAGAGGAGCCATCCCCCTCCCCCTCCTTATAACAGGGCAGGGTCGGGGCTCGGCTGCCCCACTCAACCAGTCCGGCCATCAGGGGAGCGAGGAATCCAGACCGACCTGCTGCTCTAATCGGCGGCGACCCAGTTTCCCGCCTCGTCATTCAAGGCCCGTGCCCCCCCGCCGCCCCCCCCCCGCCCACCGCCTACCATCTTCGAGGTATGGGGGACATGTGGCGAGAAAGAAGAAATCAAGAGGACAAGTGAGGTGACTGTTTTCCACCTCGTGATCGTGGGGCACGGGCGCCTTGCAGGCCACAGCCCGAGTCCACTTAGTAAATGAGCCGCGCACCTGTGTTTTCCTCCTTTTATGGGGAAGGCGCGAGCCGCCTCTTTACCACGATGTGATGCATGAGGGCTCGAATCGTCTCGTGCACGACCCTCCACGTCGCGCATTCAACTCGGGTCATGGGGAAGCGCAGCGGATGAAGAAGTCACCGCGGTAAAAATCCGTGCCGCCTGCCCGCGCACCATTATGGGCCTAGCCCAACAACGCGTCGCGCTTATGTGTGGCCCAGGCCCGGGGGCTCCTGTCGGTGTACAAAAGTAGGAGCTCTCTTTCGTACCCCTTTACTTGTGCACGGGCAGTTAGAGCCGCTCCCGCGACCACAGTTATCAGGGCAGAGGAGGTAAGCCAAAGGCGTAAGACAATCAAAGCAACACCAAGACAAGAGACACAAAAAGCAAGAGGGCGAGGTAGACTCCCCCGGCAAGACCCTTACCAGGGCAGCCTTCGCAGCCCCGGCAAGAGCCTTGCCGGAGCAACTTGCCCAGCGCTAGCGGAGCGCGCCACCCTTGAGCCGAAGTGTTCCAACACCATCAACAACATTGGAACCAAGGCTCGGGAGGCACCTCCATGGTGGCATGCAGATCTTCGTGAAGATCATTAACACACAAGATCAGTTGAGGACCAGGAGATGATGATCCTCGGCAAGATCTTTGCTGAGGAAATCCACGAGACCACCAGCAAGATCCTTGCCAGGGACGACCGTGATGTCGCGACAAGACCCTTGTCTGGACCCCGTCAAGACCCTTGCCGAGGAAGTCAGCGGGGCCGCGGCCAGGCCCACATCTGCCAAGACTCCACCGCCGTCTCATGCAGCCGCCAGCTCAGCCAGCTAGGTGAGCACCTGCATGGCGGTGTGCAACCACTAGACCAACTCAGCAAGCACCTGCGTGGTGGCATACATATTGCCACTGCACCAGCTCAGCAGCCTGCCAGCCTACATGGCACTGCATGCTGTCGGTGTCGAAACTGGCGGATCTCGGGTAGGGGGTCCCGAACTGTGATTGTAAGGCTAATGGTAACAGGAGGCGGGGGAAATGATGTTTACCCAGGTTCGGGCCCTCTCTATGGAGGTAATACCCTACTTCCTGCTTGATTGATCTTGATGATATGAGTATTACAAGAGTTGATCTACCACGAGATCGTAGAGGCTAAACCCTAGAAGCTAGCCTATGATTCTGATTGTTCTTGTCCTACGGACTAAACCCTTCGGTTTACATAGACACCGGAGGGGGCTAGGGTTACACAGAGTCGGTTACAGAGAAGGGAATCTACATATCCAAATTTCCAAGCTTGCCTTCCACACAAAGGAGAATCCCACCTGGACACGGGACGAAGTCTTCAATCTTGTATCTTCATAGTCCAACAATCTAGCATAAGCATATAGTCCGGCCGTCTGAGGACCCCCTAATCCAGGACTCCCTCAGTAGCCCCTGAACCAGGCTTCCATGACGATGAGTCCGTCACGCAGATTGTCTTCGGCATTGCAAGGCGGGTTCCTTCTTCGAATACTTCAAAGTAGATCTTGAACACAAGAATCGTGTTCGGCTCTGCAAAACAAATTCCACGTACCACCGTAGAGAGCACAATATTCCACAAGTCTAATCTGCTGACAACTTTTTCATAGCATGACATCATGCCGCGGCCTGGTCATTATTCGAACCGTTTTCTCAACCTGCTACTGCACGTCTCGCGAGGCGGTTTTATTGGCACGTCTTGTTGAAGCAGAGATCGTGTCCCCTTATCCTGTGATTCTCATCAATATGGGTGTGGGTAACCCAACCGCTCCATTAACATGGTGCTTGGGGAATAAGCGAGTTTCCAGGACAAGTGGGGAGGTGCATGACCCCTGCTATCTTTATAAGGAGATAAGGATTCCCCTTTTTCACTCACGCCTTCTTCTTCCTCTGCTCATCCATTCTCGAGCTCCAACGCCCAAGCTTTCACCTTCTCCGCAAAGTCATTACGAACATGTCCAGAGCGGGAGGCAAGTGGATGGCCTCCTCCATCACGAAGAAGGACATCAAGAAGCTTCGGGAGGCCGGATACCTGTCCGCAGACATCGCGCATCGTCTTCCGGCCGAAGGGCAGATCATCCCTACCCCGAAACCCCAGGAAAGGGTAGTATTCCTCTCTCACTTCGTCCGCGGGCTGGGATTCCCCCTCCACCTATGTAACGCCCCGGATACAACTTTCCATATTCGTAACTCCAACTCTTACCATTTCCGGCTATGTGATATGTTATTTTCTCCATGGTTGGGTTTTTGTCTTTTGTTTTGCATTTTGTTCATGCCATACATCTCATCTCATAGCATCATGCATATGGCATCCGCATGTTTTCATAAAGCTTGCATCTGTTGATAGTTCCCGCTTCTCCTTGTTGCCTCCATTATCTCTTTTGAGACCAACCGTTCTTTTGTTATCCGACTGTTTGAACCACTTGGCACAGTGCATCGACCCCTTCGCTGCCCCGTGTCCCACGCCATGGTCACCCGTGCGAGCTTCCAGTGCCGCCTTGTCCTTTGCTCCGCCACCATCTTTGGCAAGTTCGGCTCTTCCCTGACCTGTTCAGGCCAGTCCCGGCCCTTTCCCTTGTCGGATCCGTGGATTTACCCTCGCTCCCATTTGCTCACTGACCTCCTCTGCATCTCATGCCAGGGAGGCAACGCTCGAGCCCTGTTCGTCTCCAGCAGCGCCCTGCCTCACGTTGACCGCACCGCCAGCGTGCCTAGGCCCCTGCGTCGCCCTTCACCCGCTTCAATCCAGCCGCGCCAAGGCCGTGCCAGGCCTGTGGGGCCTCTCCACCAGCTGGGCCTCACCCCATGGTGAGCCACCGCTGCGCCCCCCCTTCCACAGTTGGCCCAACTGCAGATTCGGCCCAAGTCATGTTTTTTCCCGTTCTGCGAATTTGTCCAATTATCCAGAAACTACATATTTACATATTGCACCCTCATGTTCATGCATTTAATAACTCCACAACCGTGCATCGGATTAAAATAATTTATATATGTAAAATGTTAGAAATTCATCTAGTTTCATATTTGGCCACTTTCATCCATGTTTGAAATGTTTTAAATGCTGTTTGTTTAAATTTGCTCAAATGACATGCTAAAATGATTTATTTCATAACTAAATAACCGTAGCTCCAATTTTAATAAACTTTATATGTAAATGGGGTGGAATAATGCCTAGTTTAACATGGTGCACTTTATTTTCCTGATTAACAACAATAAAATATGTTTTAGGGCAGATCAGTACCAAAGTCGAAATATGCATATGGGGATTTTCCGGAATTGTTGATTGGTTTTCCGGCCTCATTTAAACTTGCCTAAATAGTTAGTTTAATATGCTTCACCCGTTGCCATGTTTAACAACATTTAATATTGTTGAGTAGCTTATAACGAGATCAAACTAAACAATTGCATGTGGTGTTTTGTCAATATGCAACTCGTTGCATATTGAGCTCCACTTAACTTGTAGTATTGCTTATTGCACTTTGCCATGACATGCAGTTTAAAACGGACATGCATCATACTTGATTGGGCATCATGCCATGATTATGCTTGGTTGTTTACCATGTTGTTTGCTTCTTCCGGTTTGCTTCTCTCTTTAGCTTCGGTTTCGTTCCGGAGTTGTGAGGATTCGTTCGACTGCTCCCATTCGTCTTCTTCATGGACTCGTTCTTCTTCCTAGCGGGATTTCAGGCAAGATGACCGTCACCTTGGATCTCACTACTATCATTGCTATGCTAGTTGCCTCGTTCTATCAATATGCTGCGCTACCTATCAATTGCTCGTCAAGCCTCCCAAATTGCCACGTCAGCCTCTAACCTTTTCACCCTTCCTAGCAAACCGTTGCTTGGCCATGTTACCGCTTTGCTCAGCCCCTCTTATAGCGTTGTTAGTTGCAGGTGAAGTTGAATATTGCTCCATGATGGACATGATTATGTTGGGATATCACAATATCTTTTATTTAACTAATGCATCTATATACTTGGTAAAGGGTGGAAGACTCGGCCTTATGCCTGGTGTTTTGTTCCACTCTTGCCGCCCTAGTTTCCGTTATACCAGTGTTATGTTCCTTGATTTTGCGTTCCTTACACGGTTGGGTGATTTACGGGACCCCCTTGACAGTTCGCTTTGAATAAAACTCCTCCAGCAAGGCCCAACCTTGGTTTTACCATTTGCCTACCTAAGCCTTTTTCCCTTGGGTTTTCGGAGCCCGAGGATCATCTTTATTTAACCCCCCCGGGCCAGTGCTCCTTTGAGTGTTGGTCCGAACCGAGTAGACTGCGGGGCCACCTTGGGGAAACTTGAGGGCTGGTTTTACTCGTAGGATGTCTCATCCGGTGTGCCCTGTGAACGAGATATGTGCAGCTCCTATCGGGATTTGTCGGCACATCGGGCGGCTTTGCTGGTCTTGTTTTACCATTGTCAAAATGTCTTGTAAACCGGGATTCCGAGACTGATCGGGTCTTCCTGGGAGAAGGAATATCCTTCATTGACCGTGAGAGCTTGTGATGGGCTAAGTTGGGTCACCCCTGCAGGGTATTGTCTTTCGAAAGCCGTGTCCGCAGTTATGTGGCAGATGGGAATTTGTTAATGTCCGGTTGTAGATAACTTGACACCATATTCGAATTAAAACGCATCAACCGCGTGTGTAGCCTTGATGGTCTCTTTTCAGCGGAGTTCGGGAAGTGAACACGGTTTTGGGCTATGTTTGACGTAAGTAGGAGTTCAGTATCACTTCTTGATCATTTCTAGCTTCTCGACCGTTTCATTGCTTCTCTTCTCGCTCTTATTTGCGTTTGTTAGCCACCATATCATGCTTAGTCGCTACTGCAACCTCACCACTTTACCCCTTCCTTACCCTTTATGCTTTGCTAGTCTTGATACACATGGTAATGGGATTGCTGAGTCCTCATGGCTCACAGATTACTACAACAACAGTTGCAGGTGCAGGTTTTGTGATGATCATGACGCGAGAGCGATGTTTGCTTATTTTGGAGTTCTTCTTCTTCTTCTTCTTCGATCAGGGGATAGGTTCCAGGTCGGCAGCCTGGGCTAGCAGGGTGGATGTCGTTTGAGCTTCTGTTTGTGTTTCATTCGTAGTCGGATGTTGAGCTTAATTATGATGTATTTTTGTACCCTTGCGGCATTTGTATGCCTTGTTTATGTATCCCCAACTATTATTTAATGTTGATGTAATGATATCCACCTTGCAAAAGCATCTCCAATATGCACTTCTATCCTTAGTGGGACCTTCGAGTTCCTTTAGGATAGGGTCACATATTGGGCGTGACAACCTGTTCGTCCATGGACTAATGTTCTACTACGGGCTGGACTTCCATGATCTGGCCACCAACTTCATCCTCAACAATTCGGCGTTTATCATCGTGTGCGAGGCCTTCCTCCGCATCACGCCCCACTTTGGCCTATGGCTGAAGACCTTCAACGTGAAGCAAAACGTGGTGGGCATCCAACAAGGAAAGTGCGGGGGCGCCATAGTGGGCAAGATGCTCAATGTCACCTGGCCTGAGGGCTCCTTTGTGGAGACCGTGAAGGGGTGGCAATCGGGGTGGTTCTACATCACCGAGCCGCGCGACGCTAACTGGGCGGCGACCCCCGTGTTTCGATCTAGCGTCCCCATGCGGATCACCTCCTGGAAAGAGAAGGGCTTAGCTTGGGGCTCAGCGGAAGAACTGACCTAACTTCAGACCTGTGTCCAAAATATGATAAGCAAGAAAATCAAGCTCGTCAACATGGTCCAGGTTATGCTCCTCCGCCGGATCCTTCCGTGTCAAAGACGGGTTTGCAATCTATGGGAGTTCGACCCGGCCAAACACCAGACGCTGCAAGAGCTCTTCGGCACGATGCACGAAGATGTCTGGAAGGTGCTTTTCAGGGCCACCAAGGTACCACCGCCCATAAACGAAAATCATGGACTCAGCGCAAAACGCCAAGCCAATCTGGTAAGTTTTCATATTTTGCAAGATATGCCTTTTACCAGCACATTCGCGGGAGGTATCTAAGCCTCCATGCCAATTTTACAGGCCTGGGTAGCGATAGCGGAGCAGATCGACTGTCCTGCTCTGCTACCTGAAGATCCAGAATTGCCTCTTCTAACGAAGATGCTGTTTCCGGTGCCCTATGAGGTGCTGGAGAAGAAGGCCAAGAAGACGGCCGCGGGGACCAGAGAAGGTATCCAGCGCAAGGTTGCATCGAACATGATGTCCAAAGACACCGAGACGCACTCCTCCTCCGAAGACGAGGAGGAGGAAGAGGAAATTCCTCATCCCTACTGGGGGGAGAAAGAAGAGGAAGGCCGCCACACCTGGGGAGACCGAGGTGTCCAAGAAGGGAAAACCTTCCTTCCGGACTACTCCGCCGCGGCGACCAACATAAGCGAGGGGTGGGAGCCCAGGGACAAGCTCCTGGCTAAGCCGTAAGTATCCGGACACAATAGTATTTCCGGTACGTTTGCTTTATCATTTCTTAACATGCCAGATGTGCACTTGTAGTCCCGCCAAATCCAACATCGAGATACCGTCCTCTTCGTAGGGGTCTCTGGACCCGTCGGCGATGAACAGAGATTCGCTTCCCCCAGGCCCGCGGACGACACCGTGGTGTTGTCTCGAAGGATACCAGGCCAAGGGGAGACAATTCCTGAGACGCCCCTAGGATAAATCCCAGTCGCCGGGCACATGGGGGGGGGGGGAGACCCCCACGGACTCTGATAATGGGAGCCACAGCCAGTTTGGCACCCAGCCAAATACGGCTTCGGAAACCCAAGTGGTTCCGGATTCAGGCAGGCACCCTCCCTCTAGGGAGGGCGAGCCACCTGTATCGATGACCTCTGTCCATCCTTAGGCACCAGACAACTTGCTGGAAGCGCTTCGTAGCGCTTCCATTGATGAAGAACACAGTACTCTTATGAGTACGGTGATTAAGAAGGCCCGGTCCGCCAAAACCGGATTGACCGAAGCCTGCGCTAGCCTTCTAACAAGCTTTGAGGTAAGTAATAATATTGTAAGAGAATATCATAGTATAGACAATAGCCCCTGATGCTCTATTTGGTGTTCGAAAAAAAAGCCGAACAGAGGATCAAATAACGTTCGCAGGAGTCTAACAAAAGATGTCTATGTGAATAAGCAGGCGTCGCTGCTGGCCTCTGTCGCTCGTACTGCGGAGGTCTCTGGACTGGAGTAGGACCTGGAGCAGACCGAGGGAGAGCTCGGCCTCGTGAAGAGGAAGCTCGAGGAAAGTCAAGGTACGCAATACCCCATCTGTATATTTATAAAGGAGAAATGGTTTCTGCTAATATAAGGATCATGAACTTTGATAGGGGCCACGACCGAAGTGGCGGCCCTTAAGAAGGCACTGGCCGAGGCCGAAGACAAAGCGGCCAAGGAGCGCACCGAGCGCGAGAAGCAAGAGTCCCGGGTCAGCGAGGTCCACCAAGAGCTCTAGGATTTCGTCCAGAAATATGAGTTCTTGGAGCATGACTCTAAGACTCAAGAGTCCGAGCTTGTTAAGGCCCTCCAGAGCATGCAAGATGCCAAAGCCGAAGCCCAGAAGGCCCTCCAGGAGATTTAGGCGGCCAAGAAGATTGCGGCGGGTAAGGCATTCGTTATGCAAAGCAAGCATGTGAAGGAGGCATTCTTTTTACTTACCCGAATTTGGAGCTCTCCAGGAGCGTTCGCAGATCTGCCGCGCAGCATATTTGATGTCGCAGAGTTCTGTCGAGCCAAAGAAGGGAGCTCGACGAAGAAGTTGTTCTGGTCTCAATATCTTGGGACAGAACATCCGATGCCCTTGAGCAACCAGCTGAAGCAACTAGTCGAGCTGCACAAGGCAGCCGAACGGGCCATGAAGGACCTCATAGTCCGGCTGTGGCCTGCCAAGCCTATGCCCAGCGGCTACTTCGGTCTCGTGAAGCGGCTTGTGAGTGCCTGCCCATGACCTGAAGCCATAAAGCTGTCAGTTTGCATTGAAGGTGCGCGAATGGCCTTCGCCCGTGCAAAAGTGCATTGGGAGAAGATGGATACCAAAAAGCTGATGACCGAGGGGCCACCAAAGGGCAAGGAGCACCACAGGCCCGAAATTTATTATGACAGTGTCTTGAAGGGCTCCCGCCTAGTGGCGGAGCAATGTGCTAAGGATGTAATTTTTGAATGAATGGACTCATTTTATCCTGTAATATGAAACAAGTTTATTTGCGCAATATAATGCTTGTTGATTTAAAATTTTACCTCATGTGTGGCCGCTTACAAAATCTGAGAGTTGGCCAGTCATCGGCTTCTGCCCCATGTAACTAGTACAGGGGTGTTCGGGATATTCTAAACACTCTTTATCCAAATTTTTGGTCCTTTAAGGAGGTGTTTAGCGCAACGAACAAGGTAATCAGACTATACAACTTTATCACCCTCACTTAGCCATAGAAGTTCTATAATTTTAAATTTTGGCATAGCCCCTAGTATTCGAAAGGCCGAACTTGGGGCGCTATGCACGCCTAAATCGGACAAAGACCGATTCCTCGCCTGAAGCGGAAAAAATCTTTAAGGATTCGAAACCTCTCGAATAGCGACCAGCTCTCGCCGCATCATGACAGTCAGTTTTCGGCTTTTTCTCTACTAAGGTGCTCGTCCAGAAGAACTGAGACACAATCGCAGTAGTTCTCGCTTTACTACCCTAGGCGATATAGCGGTACGTAGGGTAGCAAGCACAGGAGGCGGGAAACCCAACTATTGACACAAGACATGATTCGGAGCTGAAGCATATAATGCTATAAGTTCAGGGTACCGCACTGTCGAAAGTGTTCGGACTTTCCTGCCGTGTTATGGGGTACACTGAAGCCCATGGCAAACTGAACACACCAGAATGTACAGGTGCGATTTGTAATAAATAAACAATCAAGGAAAAAAATGTAGTAATAAGCTGACACTGTAAATTGTTTTCCATTGTTATTTGAGTTATACATCAAGGCGTATGTATACATGTAGTGCGGTAAGCAAAATAGGACTATTTGACATGCCCTAGCCAACAACGAGCTGCATGTGGGTATGTAAAACAGGTATAGCGATCGTTATTAGAGACCACCTGGTGATTCCCTTATACATCAAAGCTCCTTGCCCCCTTGGCGTTTCCGTCCCGTGATGAGCCCGATAATCAGGTTATCGGAAGAGCCTCAAGAAGAGAGGGACCTGAAAGAAAGAAAAAGGTGAAGGTATGCGGATCTTGGGGCGATTGAGCCGCATTGTGGACCGTGGTCTAGCTGTGCCTCCGTCTATGCCCATGGTATTTTAAGTGCGTAATTATGTACGCACGGCACAAATTTTGCCGCCTGACTGGGACTAGGACAGAGGCCGAATTGCTAGGCGAGCTCTGGACGGGCCGAACGATCCTGTTGCAGAGTACTCTGGACTCGCTTGACGGTGTCCAGGGGCTTTATAGCCTAATTGAGGGTCTGTCTGAGGAGGCTGCTCTGTACTTCTGCTGCAAGGGTCGCAGTGTGCTCCTCCGTATGGAGGGAGTGCTCTGTATTTCCATTGACTATTATAACACCACGGGGTCCGGGCATCTTGAGCTTGAGGTAGGCATAGTGCGGCACCGCATTGAATCTAGCGAATGCGGTTCGTCCTAGCAGTGCATGATAACCACTGCGGAAGGGGACGATATCAAAGATTAACTCCTCGCTTTGAAAGTTCTCCAGGGATCCGAAGATTACTTCCAGTGTGATTGAGCCCGTACAACAGGCCTCTACACCTTGCATGACACCTTTGAAGGTTGTTTTGGTGGGTTTGGATCGATACCTATTTTGCGCACTGTATATTGATAGAGCAGGTTCAGGCTGCTGCCACCATCCATGAGGACTCGTGTGAGGTGGAATCCGTCAATGATAGGGTCAATGACCAGTGCGGCTAAGCCGCCATGACAGATACTGGTCGGATGGTCCCTGCGATCGAAGGTGATCGAACAGGAAGACCATGGGTTGAACTTTGGGGCGACTGGCTCCATCGCATAGACGTCCCTTAGTGCATGCTTCCGCTCCCGCTTCGGAATATGGGTGCCGTATATCATATTTACGGTTTTCACTTGGGGAGGAAATTTCTTCTGTCCCCCTATGTTCGGCGGCCAGGGCTCATCGTTGTCATCACTAAGTGGCCCCTTTTCCTTATTTTCGGCATTCAGCTTGCAGGCCTGTTTAAATACCCAACATTCTCTGTTGGTGTGGTTGGTTGGTTTATTGGGGGTGCCGTGGATTTGACATGAGCGATCGAGTATGCGGTCCAGACTGGATGGGCCCGGATTGTTTCTTTTAAATGGCTTTTTCCGTTGACCGGACTTGGAGCCACTGAATCCGGCATTGACGGCCGTGTCTTCGGCGTTATCGCCATTATTGCGGCGCTTGTGTCTGTTGCATCGGGGCTTGCCGTTGCTATCTCTGGTGTATGAAGTGCCAGGATTTCTTGATGTGCTGTTGTGTTCGCACACGAACACGTCACCGTGTAACTCCAACGCCGAGGGTGATGCACCGCAGCTCACGTTGAAGGAGACCCGGGCGGAAGTGCATTACGCAGGCAATCCGGCGGGTGCTTTTGAGGACCCGAAACCCCACACGCCCGGGAGGGACCCTGTCTGGGCGCGCGGCGGCTATGGGCTGCCCTAGGTCGACCTGACTGCTCCTAGGGCCTCGAGGTTCGCCGCACTTCAACAAGAAGAACAGACGAAGAACGAGGAAGAAGAAAAACTAGGATTAAGGAGAAAAGATAAAAGATAAAAGTGGTAGATGATTGTTCGATTGTGTGTTGTTCAATCGGCCGTCACCCCTTACGTATATAAGAGGCGGCTGGACTTTCCGTGCAAGGAAAAGGCTTGGATTCACGTCCAAAACCCTAGTCAAATTCGGATTGGTTTTGTCCGAACTTTCCAAAACTGTTCGGTTTAAACTGGCAGCATCTTGCGGGTTTTTTTTGTGGTGGTAAACGATCTCGGATGGAAACGAGTCCAAAAGCATTCTTGACCGTTTCGACGAGGTGAACAACTTTTATGTTGAACATTTTTTGATCATAAGTCATCTTGAGGGTCAAATCGGTCGCACAAAACAGGCTATCCTCGCGCTACCCATCAGACAGGGTGTCTGGTGGGGCGCGCCAGTTTTTTGCCTCCTGACAGGGCTGTATTCCGATGGCTCTAACTTTTGCATACGAACTCGGATTGGAACGATTTTTATATTAAAATCGATCGATTCGACGAGACGAAGACAATCCATGTAGATAATGTTTCCATTTGAGGTCGTCTTTGGGGCTTAATCAGCCAAACTGTACTCTAAATATAAGATCTTAGTACTTTGAGCATAGTTTCGGCCTTCGAGATGAAATCGGACTGCGATGACCCAAACTTCAAAGATGTTCATATCGACAATACGGAACTCTTTCATGAAGATCACTTCTCCATTTGACGTCATCTTAAATAAGTTATTGACCGTGCCAAAATCTGGTGTCAACATGTTGCTACGAGCCAACCAGTTATCCTCGCCCGCGCAAAAGCGGGTCAGGAGTGTCGTAAGGGCTGCCATGGATTTTGGCTTCTCTTGGCCAAGGTGTCGGGCAAGCCACTTGTCATGGCTGTTATGCTTAAAGGCCGCTAGGGCTTCGGCGTCTGGACAGTCGACAATTCAGTTCTTTTTAGTTAGGAACCGAGTCCAGAATTTCCTGGCCGACACTCCGGGCTGTTGGGTTATGTGACTTAAGTCATCGGCATCTGGTGGTCGCACATAAGTGCCCTGGAAGTTGTCAAGGAATGCGTCCTCCAAGTTCTCCCAACTGCCAATGGAGTTTGCCGGCAGACTATTCAGCCAATGCTGAGCTAGTTTTAGTGGGAGGTACTTGATGGCATGTAGATCATCGCCGCGGGCCATGTGAATGTGGAGAAGGAAATCTTCGATCCATACCGCGGGGTCTATTGTCCCATCTTATGGTTCGATGTTCACGGGCTTAAATCCCTCTGGGAATTCATGCTCCATTACTTTGTCAGTGAAGCATAGGGGGTGTGCGGCGCCTCTATGCCGGGCTATATCGCGACGCGGTTCAGATGAGTCCGGTCTACTGTGTTCAGCCCGGACGGATTTGTATTTAGTATATCCGGCATGGCGGTCATCGTCACGCATTGGGGGGTGCCCCCGCAATCTGTAGATCGATCATGACTGTCCTGCTTTGTTTTTCAATTCGTCTCGCAGGTCATGTGTGTAGCCCCAGGCCTTCGTGTTTTTGTTTGATTGGCGACGGGGTGCGGGCTGGTGTTCGGGTTGATATGCCGCTTTGTCTGGGCCACGAGGTGGTCGGTCAGCCGCATCCTGCGCATGTAGTATAGGCTCTAGTGCCTCGTACTCGAATTGAGGTAACAACCTACACCTCGGTTAGCTTTTTGTTGGACGCTCGAGCCCGTATTCCTCGGCCGCCAGGACCTCAATCCATCTGTCAGTGAGAAGATCTTGTTTAGCTTGAAGCTGTTGCTGTTTTTTCTTCAGGCTCTTTGAAGTGGCTATAAGCCGGTGCTTGAAGCGCTCCCGCTCGACGGGATCCTCAGGCACGATAAATTCTGCGTCTCCGAGGCTCACCTCGTCTTTGGAGAGGGGCATGTAATTGTCATCCTCCGAGTCTTCGTACATTTCCTGTTCATCAGGGCTAGCTTGCCCGTTCTCCCTTCTGGCCTGCTCGAAGCTTTGCTGGGCGGGATTATTTTCGTCTTCGGCATCATCCGGAGTGCTATTGTCTCTTGTGCCGGTATTGCTGTTTTTGCTATGGCGGGGTTTAGAGCGGCGCCGCTGACGTCGGTGCTTAGGTTGCTTCTCCAGAGGATCACCCTCCGTTGCATCCTTTTGACCCTCTCCATTGTTTTCTTTGGGTGTGTCCACCATGTATATACCATATGATGAGGTGGTTGTCCAGCGCACTGTGGGCGGTGGTTCCTATTCTTCTTCGGCATCGTCGTCCATACCGTCGATGTCCTCAGAGTGGAAATCAAGCATGTCGGTTAATTAGTCGACAGTGGATATTAAGTGGGTGGTGGGTGGGTGACGAATTCCTTCATCGTCCGCTTCCCACTCAAGTCGGACATAGTTCGGCCAAGAGTCTACTGACAGGGAGAGAGATTTTAATGAGTTTAGCATGTCGCCCAAGGACGAGTGCTGAAAGATATCCGCGGAGCTAAACTCCATGATCGGTGCCAAGTTAGATCCGATGGGCATTGATGCATGCGGTTCGGTGCCTATGGCCGGAGACTAGTCCGAGGGTCCGATGATGCAGACCTCATTGGAAGTGAGATCTATGTTCGGCTTTGTTGCCGCTGAGTGTGCGGCTTCCATGGCGGGGTCCATCCTCCCATCCTCGGATGGCGCGATCTGCACTGGATTTAAGGCCAGGGCAGCTTTAGGTGTGACCTCCTGAACACCGTCCGACGGCAGATCTAGGTCATGCTCGTCGCGACTGTAGGGTGCACCTGTCACGGGCTCGAATCCATCGAACATCAAGTCTCCGCAGATGCCGGCATTGTAATTCAGGCTTCCAAACCTAATCTAATGACCAGGGCATAGCTATCGATCTGCTCCAGATGGACAAGCGAATTGGCCCGCAGTGCAAAGCCACTAAATACAAAGATCTGTATGGGGGGGAAAACCTCACCCTGGACCGCATCATTGTAGATGATTGAAGGAGCCATCAAGCCTTACGGTGACAAGACAGTGGAACTCTCAATGAAAGCACCAACGTCAGTGTCAGAACCGGCGGATCTTGGGTAGGGTCTCCTGAACTGTGCGTCTAAGGCTAATGGTAACAGGAGGAGGGGGACACGATGTTTACCCAGGTTCGGGCCCTCTCTATGGAGGTAATACCCTACTTCCTGCTTCATTGATCTTGATGATATGAGTACTACAAGAGATGATCTACCACGAGTACGTAGAGGCTGAACCCTAGAAGCTAGCCTATGATTCTGATTGTTGTTGTCCTACGGACTAAACCCTCCGGTTTATATAGACACCGGAGGGGGCTAGGGTTACACAGAGTCGGTTACAGAGAAGGGAATCTACATATCCGAATTGCCAAGATTGCCTTCCACGCAAAGGAGAACCCACCAGGACACGGGACGAAGTCTTCAATCTTGTATCTTCATAGTCCAACAATCCGGCATAAGCATATAGTCCGGTCGTCTGAGGACCCCATAATCCAGGACAACCTCACATGCCTCGTTGGCCTAGACGCATGTCAAAGCAAGACGGAGCGGTGAAGGACGGGACGGGCCTTGTTACCGTCCCCAATAAAGCAAGGGGACACCTAAGGAGCACATTTAATGTGTTTTGTCCCATAATGACAGGCGATAAGCTTGTACACTGTATACCTTTGCACCTTCTGTGTGCCACTGTGGCAACCCCTTTGACTATAAAAGGAGGCCCGAGGCATACTGGAGGGGGACTCAGATCTTTTGGACTACGCACACGCCGTAGCTAGTTGAAGAACACTCAAATATACACCAAGGCAGGACTAGGGTATTACGCATCCTCGCGGCCCGAACCTGGGTAAACGATCTTTGTGCTGGCTCCTAGACCTGCTCTTTCCACAACCTCGCACCCGCCGACCGTAGTAGGGATCCCAGTGATCCCTTAGCTGTCGTTTTCCACAGACAGCGGGCGACACTCAGGAGACTCCGGGGCGTGTACAACCCCAGTCATTATTACGTGAGAGTTTCATGTGAGGAG
This sequence comes from Triticum dicoccoides, assembly GCF_002162155.2. Classification (NCBI taxonomy): domain Eukaryota; kingdom Viridiplantae; phylum Streptophyta; class Magnoliopsida; order Poales; family Poaceae; genus Triticum; species Triticum dicoccoides. The sequence goes on along the minus strand of NC_041381.1, from coordinate 254,303,830 downwards.
ACCTTCACTAGCATGAGCCTTGCTTCATGGGTAGAACTTCTGGATGTGCTGGATGTTCTAGCCATTCTAGATGGGGATCCCGTCCTATGTCTCCATGCGTGCGATGCTAGGCCTGGAGACACGGGCAATCCTAAATGGGCCCTCCCACATGGGAGAGAGCTTGTGCAGCCCTTATTTGGAGAGCACCTGGCTTAGGACAAGATATCCCACCTCGAGCATCCTGAAGTGGATGTTGCGGTAGTGGTACCGCCGCAACGCCTACTGGTACCATGCCGCTCAGAGTGAGGCTTGATGGCAGCATTCCTCCCCTAGCACAAGATCCATCCCTCCTGTGGCGTCCTGGCGTGCCTCGTCAAACGCCAAGACCTGTGTGGAGTGATGCTTGACCTCGTGTTGGAGAACCGCTTTAGCTCCATAGACGAGAAAGAATGGGGTTTCGCCTGTCGGCTTGGTCGAGGTGGTGCGGATGGACCAAAGTCCTAACTGGAGCTCGTCCAGCCAGCCCTTGCCGCAGGCCTCAAGCTTCTTCTTGAAGGTCCTTGCCTTGAGGCCTCTTAGGACTTCTGCATTGGTGTGATCGGCCTGGCCGTTGCTCCTGGGGTGTGCCACCGAAGCGTATCATATCTGCACTCCAAGTTATCACAATATGTTTTGAAAAGGTTGCTGGTGAATTGCGAGCCATTGTCGGTAATGTTGCGATTAGGAACCCGAAACCGGCTCACGATGCCCTTGATGAACTTGACAGCTGAGCCGGCCGGGATGGTGCGGATAGCTTCCACCTCCGCCCACTTGGTGAACTTGTCGATGGCGACATAGAGGTAACGGTAGCCCCCTGGCGCTCGGGGGAATGGTCCCAATATGTGCAGCCCCCAGACCGCGAATGACCATGTGAGCGAGATAGTCTGGAGGCCTTGCCTTGGCCGGTGGATCTGCTTGGCGTGGAATTGGCAGGCTTCGCAGGATGTCACCAGCTCGGTGGCGTCGTTGAGTGTGGTGGGTCAATAGAACCACTGCAGAACGCCTTCCCCACGAGGATACATGATGAAGAGTGGTGTCCGCAGTCCCCACCGTGTATGTCGGCCAGCAGCCCGAGTCCCTATTCCCTAGAGATGCATTGCAGAGAAACATAGTTGGGCCACTAACGGTACAACTCACCGTCCTGGATGCAATATGCAGTGGCCTGGCGAGCCACGTGCTCTGCATCTTCCTCCTTCTCCTGCAGGGGCACCTGAATCAAGTAAACCTTTAACTCCTCGGTCCAGTACCACTCCAGTGGCTCAAGCGTGAGGAGCAGACGGACCCCCAAGGTTGGGCCGCAAGCAGGGGCACTTATCGCAGGGGCTCAGGGAGGATCCTCCTGAGGCGGTACTAGTTCCGCAGCAGGGGGAGCTGCTGACGGCTTGAAGAGCCGCTCCTCAAAAACGCTCGGCTCCTGAGGCAGGCGCCGGGATGACCTTTTGGCGATGTCGTCCGCCTGCTTGTTTGTGCCTCATGGCATGTGTTGCAATTCCATGCCCAAGAATTGCTTTTCCATTTTGCATACCTCTTCCAGGTATGGCTTCATGTACTCGTCCTTCGGGGTATACTCTTTGTTAGAGAAGTTGACGAGGAGCTCGAAATCGCCCCTGATGGTGAGGCACTTCACCCCCAGCGCTGCCGCAACTCTGAGGCCATCAATCATGCCCTCATACTCTGCGATGTTGTTGGAGACCTTCTCGCCCTGCTGGAAGCAGAGTTGCACAGTGTAGTAGAGCTTGACCTTGGTGGGCGAGATGAGCACTGCTCCAGCCTCCGCACCCTGACGCGCGAACGCACCGTCGAAGTACATGATCCACCTGTCCGGCGCCTCGTCTCCGGGAAAGAGGGAGCGATCCTCGCATATTCCGCAGTCGGGGGCGTCAGTCCATTCTGCCACGAAATCTGCGAGGGGCACGCCCTTGATGACCCTGGTGGTGTTGAACTCTAGCTGGAACACCTGCAGCTCAATGTACCACTCTGCGAACCTTCCAGCAGCGTTAGGGCTCCAAAGTACTTTCTCCAGTGGGTAGGCTGAGATGACCTTGATGGAGTGGCCCTGGAAGTAGTGGTGCAGCGTCTGTGGTCGACGAGGAGCACGAGCAAGAGCTTTTGCCGCATGGGGTAGTGTGCCCGTGCCTCCTGTAGCACCGTGCTGACGAAGTAGACCGGATTCTCGACGAGGGAGGAGGTGTTGGCGAGGTCTTGTATCTCTTGAGGGTGCGGGCCGTCATTAATCTTGTTGTTTTCCGCATCAGCCACGGCCTCATGAGCCCCGCCGGCTAGGGGGTCCGCTGGGGCCTCGGGAGTTACGTGTCTGGTGGTGCGGTTGAGGCCTTAGGAGCTCCATCCTGGGGCTGCGGCAGCTTGCGCGCTGTCGAGGTGCCCCGCCATGGGCCCTTGGTTGGGCGCTTTTCTCTCAGCACCACCAGAGTGGTGCTGCGGGGCGAGGCATGGTGGGCAAGTAGAGCACCAAGGGCTTGAGGGGGCGCGGTGCCACCATCACCGGTGGACTGGTGAGGTATCTCTTGATGTCTTAGAAAGCCGGGTCAGCTTTAGGAGTCCACTAACGGCCCTTTCCCTTTCATCATCTTGAAGAACGGGAGGGCACGATTGTCAGGACCCCGACTCAATGCCACATCGATCTAGCATGTAACACCTCATATCACTTTGCGGCCTCACGCACGGTATCCCCACGGGTGTCGCCTTACTTTTGCCCGGGACCGTTTGCGCCTTTTGGCACACGTATATGATGGTGTCGCTAGCATCCATATGATAAAGAGCCCGGGCTGACATGGCTAGTCGTAAACCCAAAGTGGCACTAACTTACAGGGACAGGCATCCATGACCCAGCATCGAACGTGTCGGTCATCAGCGAGTGAATCCAGGCTGTAGCACTGGGCTAACAGGACTCCAGTGAACCGGGCTGTAGCGGGCTAGCAGGACTCCGGTATTCATTGCGTGGCATTTCCCCGAAGGGACAGACACAGGATCGAAGAAGGACACATGCCGGCCAGCCTAAGTGTTCCGGAGCAGTAGCAAGCTACCAGGGCTCAGTGGAAGCACTAGGAGACATTTCCCGGTAAGAGAGGCTACTAAGGATAAACAACTAGATAGTCAGATCCCACACATAGCAATACACATTACACGTACGCATAACATGCAAGTATGTGCTGTACAACATGGCATCACAGCATAACTCAACAATCATATAGATAAAGGCTCAGAAGAGCCATCACAGCATTATTACAAACAGGGGTCACATGACCCAACAGTCAGAGCAATCAAGCAACAAGCGGAAGCATTACATGTCTGGGTATAGACATCTACAAATGGAAAAGGCTGAAGACCCTGACTATCTACAACATCCGATCAAGATCGTAGCTGAGGTACTAGCTACTAGTCGGAGTCCATGAGAACCCTAGTAAGACCGAAGTCTCCGCTGCAAAACATAAAATAAAGCAACATGAGTACAAAGGTACTCAGCAAGACTTACATCAGATCCTATCATACATGCATCTGTATCAAGAGGTAATGTGGGGTTTAGTTGCAGCAAGCCAGCTTTGACTCTGTGGCTATCCTGTTCTACGACTACCACAAACTCTGGAGGTGAAACAACGTACACGAGTCCACTAACCACCACACAATACACTACTACGGACTCATCCCCGTCTCCCTACGAGAAGGCCATCCATAGCACTCACACTTGTCTTGAGCATTTTATAGTATCCACTTCAAGTTGTCTATGTACCATGTAAGCATGCAAGAAGTCCATAACCGCGGACCCGGCTATTCGAATAGATCATGTTAACCCTGCAGGGGTGTACTTCTTCACACACGCTCTCGCCACTTACCGCCATGTACACGTCATGTATCTCGGCAACCTTCAAGCGGAAGCCTGGCGAGGGTGTCGGCCACGACCTGACTAACCACACAAGACTCTAGCCCAGGTTTATCGCCTATTCGGGTTCCATCCGCAAGGAGATCCGGCCGGGGTGTCGCTCATGGCCCCAAATGATGTGAGCAGGGTTCTCGAGCCCACCAACCGGATGCCACTCGGTACACCATGCCACGTGTGCCTAGTCTGTCCCAAGCCCACCCTGCCGGGTGCCACTTGGTAGAAAAATAGCACTACCTACAAACACCAGAAACTAGTTGCAACTCCTGGACAGAGACCAAGTTGGTTAATAAGTCGAGAGGGGCACTTAAGCATTCCAATGTGTGGTAGTATCGAGTCATTGGACAACATACATAGAACTCAGTGCTTAAGGACGGTTCCAATGAGACAACCCACCATGTACTCCTACATGGCCTCTCACCGCTACCTTTACCAAATCGTGTTCACACACTTCACTCTCAGCATCAGAACATATCGTGACACTCCAATTCATTCCCAATGAACCAGACCTGACACAACTCTAAGCAATAGCAGGCATAGCATGGTAGGAACACATCAGTGGCTTCAATCAACTCCTACACATGCTAGTGGGTTTCAACTATTTACTGTGGCAATGACAGGTCATGCAGAGGAATGGGTTCAACTACCGCAGCACAATGTAGTAGATGAACCGTTGTTGTCCTAATGCAATAACTGAGAGCAGGAGCGAGAGAGTAGGGTTTTATCGAAATGAACAAGGGGGTTTGCTTGCCTGGTAAATCAACAAGGAAGGCACTGCTTCACAGACAGGTACTCTGGAACGTCTCCGGAGCAAGACCTATCGAGAAGGAACGGTGCCGGCAATCAAGACACAATCATATGCAACAATATGATGCATGAGCATGGCATGTAGATGTGATGCTGTTTGAGCTAATGCAACTAGTAAACATTTGGTTTGAAGTCCATTTGAACCAAAGGTTCAAATGCATTACTAAATTAAGTCTCTTATATATGCCATAATGTGTTTTCCCATATTCAGCATGTATAAGTTGGTTTTTCATGCATGAAACTAGTACAGATGGAAAGATTGCATTTTTCTGATAATTTTTCATATATAAATTATTTTAATTTGAGCTACGGTTGAATTGTTATGAATTTTTGAAGTTTAAATCAATTTCTGGAATTTTCTAATTAAATTAAATCCAGAAACTATATATTGCGTCAGCATTGAGTAAGCATGACGTCAGTAGTCAACTGGGCTGGTCCGGGTCAAACCTGACGTGTGGGACCCACACGTCAGTGACAGGGGGGTTAAACAGGGGTTAATTTAGTTTAATTAAAAGGTTAGGGGGCACCGGGGCCCA
>NC_041381.1:254290197-254298470 GCF_002162155.2 Triticum dicoccoides | reverse complement strand
CTAACCTAATCACCTGACGGGCCGGCCCCACATGGCAGGGCTCAGGCGACGGGGCTCGCCGCCGGCGACCTCTGGACGCGGCGGAGTTCGCGCCACAGGCCACGGGGACAGCGTCTGAGAGCACCGGGGCGTAGCCCGGGCTCTCGCGCATCTGGTGGGACAGGTGGGAGGAGCGGGGAAGGCCGGAGCTCGCCGGAGCAAGGCTCGCGGCGGCGGCCGGAGCACGGCAACTTGCGGCCGCGGCGTTGTGGTGCACGGCAGTGGAAGCGGAGGGCTCCTACGGCCTCCTGGCGTCACCAGGAACACGGTGACGCGCGCGGAAGTGACCGGCTTGGGCTCGTGCCACCGTGGCGCCATGGCCGGCGGCGAGGAGCTTACGGGCACGGTGGCGAGCTAGCTAGACGGGGCAAACGGACACGGGGAGGAGGGGGTTCGGTGCGGGGGCTCACCGCGGAACTAGCGAGCGCGAGGGCGAGGTCGGGGATGCCCGGTAGCTCCCGAATCGCCGGTGAGGATCCACGGCGGCCGGAGGCGAATTTGGCGACGGCGACGGCTCCACGGGGTGCTCCGTCTTGCGTGGCTCGACGAGGAGGTAGAGGGGGTAGCGGCGGATCTTGGGAGCGTGTCGGGAAGGCGTGGGTGAGGCGGTGGCTACGGTGATGCCCGTCGGCGGCGGCGGTGGTTCTCGGGTGAGAGAGAGAGAGAGCAGGGGGGAGAGGAGGAGGGAGAGAGTGAGAGGGCGGTCGGGGCTGCGTGGCGTCGTCCGGGGCGTTTCAGGCGACGAGGAGGAAGCAGGAGGTGGCCAGGGGAAGCAGGAGGTGGAGGCGCGGCGGTGCGCGCGCGTCGGCACGCGCCGTTCCCCTGTCGGGGAGGAAGACGACAGAGGAGGGGGGCCAGGTGGGCTGGGCCGCCTGCTGGCTGGGCCGGCCTGCTGCGGCTGGGCTGCACAGGGGAAGCCCCAGGTAAGCCCCTCCTTCTTTTATTTCTATTTTCTATTTTTTTCTGACATTTGTTTTGATTTAATAAAATACTAAATCAATTTATTACCTTATGCCAATTTTTGCAGGAGCTAGATATATTATTCCAGAGCTCCTTTATAAATGACATAATTTTTGGACCATATTTCATATATATAGAAATATATTTCCAATGCAAATATTTATCGAATTAATCCAAATGGCCAAAATAAATATCCATGAGCTCCTAAAAATATTGTTTTGATTTTTATCTCTGTCCAATATTTTCAGAGGGCAACATGAGCATTTTCTTGGACCCTTTTGGAGAAATTTTTATTTGGGTCATTTTCAAAAATGATTCTGAGGGTTCCACCAATCCTCATTTCAAATTTAAATGAAATTTAAATATGATGCACAAATAGCTAGCTAGTCTAAGTCATACCAGACTAGGGATGTGACAACTCGCCCCCACTTGAAAGAATCTCGTCTCGAGATTCAGGGGTCGACGGAAAGAAAGCGGGGTACTCCAGTCGCAGACGATCTTCTCGCTCCCAAGTAGCTTCTCTCTCGGAATGATGAGACCACTGAACTTTGAGAAACTTGATGTTCTGACGTCGGGTAACACGCTCTGCTTGATCAAGAATGCGAACCGGGTACTCTCGGTATGTGAGGTTATCTTGGAGATCAAGCGTTTCGTGGTCCACTCCGCGGATGGGATCCGAGAAGCAACGCCTGAGTTGAGAGACGTGGAAGACATCATGAACTCGAGAAAGATATGGGGGTAGTTCTAATTGGTAGGCAACCTCTCCTCGTTTAGCGAGAATGCGAAAGGGACCAATGTAACGAGGAGCCAACTTGCCCTTGATACCGAAACGATGGGTACCCTTCAAAGGAGTAACCCGAAGGTAAGCTTGGTCGCCAATTTCATAAGTCATATCCTTATGATGACGATCGTACTGGCTTTTCTGATGAGACTGGGCTGTTTTCAGATTCTCACAAATGATGCGAACTTGCTCTTCTGCCTCCTGGATCATGTCCAGTCCAAAGAATTGTCTTTCACCGGTTTCTGACCAGTTCAAAGGTGTTCGACATCTTCGTCCATAGAGAACCTCAAAAGGAGCTTTCTTGAGGCTGGATTGGTAGCTATTGTTATAAGCAAACTCGGCGAAAGGAAGACATTTCTCCCAATCCATACCGAATGAGATAACGCAAGCTCTGAGCATGTCTTCGAGAATTGATTGACCCGTTCCACCTGACCACTCGACTGAGGGTGGAAAGCGGTACTGAAGGAAAGATGGGTTCCCATGGCAGTTTGGAAACTCTCCCAGAAATGAGAAGTGAAAAGACTGCCACGGTCTGAGTTAATCTCTAGTGGAACACCATGGAGTGACACTATTCGAGAAATATATAAGTCAGCGAGCTGACTAGCAGTGATATTTTCTCGAACAGGAAGGAAGTGAGCCACTTTGGAAAGACGATCAACGACTATGAAGATAGCGTTATTCCCTCTCTTGGTCCTGGGAAAGCCGGTGATGAAGTCCATACCAACTTTATCCCATTTCCATTCAGGAATAGCTAAAGGCTGAAGGGTGCCAGCAGGCCTTTGATGCTCTGCCTTAACGCGACGACAAACGTCACAGTTAGCAATAAACTGAGCGATTTCTCTCTTCATCCTAGTCCACCAGAACCTCTGGCGTAGGTCCTGATACATCTTAGTACTACCGGGATGAATGGTGAGAGGAGATTCATGCGCCTCCTTAAGAATCAATCGTCGCAGATGTTGATTCTTGGGAACCACCAAGCGATTCTCAAAGAAAACAACACCACGATCATCCATAGAGAAACATCCACCAACTCCCTTCTTAATGTTTCTCTTAATGCGGATAATCCCCCTATCAAACTTCTGGTCAGAGATGATCTGATCCTCAAGGGTAGGTTTCGCCACCAAGGTAGAAAGGAATCCGCGAGGAGCAATGTGAAGGTTAAGCTTACAGAATTCCTCATGGAGAAGTGGTTGGCCTTGCTGCAACATGAGATTGTTGCAATAGGATTTACGACTTAGAGCATCAGCCATGACATTGGCTTTGCCTAGGGTGTAGGTAATCCCTAGATCATAATCTGTGATCAACTCCAACCAACGTCTTTGCCTAAGGTTCAGATCCGGTTGGGTGAAGATATACTTGAGACTCTGGTGATCGGTGTAGATCTCGCAACATTTACCAAGGAGGTAATGTCGCCAGGTCTTGAGTGCATAGACTACGGCTGCAAGCTCTAGATCATGTGTAGGATAATTCTCCTCATGTGGATGCAACTGTCGAGATGCATAGGCAATCACATGACGATCCTGCATAAGAATGCAACCTAGTCCTTGTCGTGAGGCGTCGCAGTAGATAATAAAGTCTTTAGTGAAATCCGGTGGCACAAGTATGGGAGCAGAAGTCAGGCGTCTTTTCAGTTCCTGAAAACTGTACTCACACTGTGGGGACCACTCGAACTTTTTATCTTTCTTGAGAAGTTCCGTGAGGGGTTTGGCTACTTTGGAGAAGTTTTCAACAAAGCGGCGACAATAGCTGGCCAGACCAAGGAAACTCCTAACTTGTTTAACGGTCTCAGGTGGAGTCCAATCGAGAACGGCTTGAACTCTCTCGGGATTGACAGCAATGCCCTTACCAGAGATTACGTGGCCTAAGTAGGTCACTTCTGACAACCAAAATTCACACTTGGAGAACTTGGCATAAAGGCAGTGCTCTCTGAGTTTTTCTAACACAAGTCTAAGATGTTCGGCATGCTCTTCCTCGTTCTTCGAGTAAATAAGAATATCATCGAGGTAAACCACGACGAACTTATCTAAGTACTCCATGAAGATCGAGTTCATCAAGCGGGAGAATGTAGCTGGGGCATTAGTTAAACCAAAGGACATGACGGTGTACTCGTACTGACCATAACGAGTGACAAAAGCTGTCTTGGGAATGTCCCCGTTTCTGATCTTGATTTAATGGTACCCTAACCTTAAATCCATCTTGGAGAAGACTGAGGATCCAGCGAGCTGATCATACAGGTCGTTGATCCTGGGGAGCGGATACTTGTTCTTTATCGTGACCAAATTAACGGGACGATAATCAACGACCATCCGGTCCGTACCGTCTTTCTTCTTGACAAAGAGGACGGGGCAAGCCCAAGGAGAAGAACTAGGACGGATGAAACCCTTTTGCAAGGACTCATCGAGTTGTTTCTTAAGCTCGGCTAGTTCTAGGGGTGCCATCTTGTAAGGTCTCCGGGAGATTGGAGCTGTTCCTGGGATAAGATCTATGATGAACTCTACATCTCTGTCAGGTGGAACACCTGGCAGTTCCTCTGGAAAGACATCCGGAAAGTCACGGACTACCGGAATATCTTCAAGGTCTGGAAGAGGGCTGGCATTAAGAGAATAGAGCTGACGCTTTGCAACTCTAGTGGAGACGGTGACTATCTTGCCAGATGGGTGTGTAAGTTGAACAGATCTTGTGTAACAATCAATCTTGGCATGATGAGCTGTCTTCCAGTCCATACCCAAGATGATGTTAATATCTAAAGACTTGAGGGCTACAAGTGATGCAAGGAATACAAGTCTGTCAACAAGGATTTCGTTACCATGGCTTACACTAGAGGTTTGCCATTTGGATCCAGGAGTTTGGATGACTAGCGGAGTTGGCATATCACAAAATGACAGATTGTGCAGGTTAGCATAGCTTTCAGAAATGAAGGAGTGAGATGCTCCAGTATCGAATAGAACTGATGCTGGGTGACAATTGACAAGGAGTGTGCCAAGAACGACATCTGGATCATCATGAGCGTCTTTAGCTGAGACGTGATGCACACGTCCACGTTCAGTGGGGGCTGACTTGACACTGATCATCTTGCGTGATGGCTTAATACAGCCAACAGTCTTCTCGGGCTGGGGTGGAGCATAACTAGTGTGAGAGCAGTCACGTGCATAGTGTCCTGGCTTCCCGCATGTGAAGCAAGTCCCTGAGGTTGGACGGGAACCCGCACTAACAAGCGGTCTACCAGTAGGCCTGGGTGGAACATACGACTGAGCTGGGGAAGGCACCACATGAGATGACCTCGGTGTATATCTGGAAGGAAGAGCGGAGTTTGGAACCCAAATCCGGCGCCTCTGGGAACTAGAGCCAGAGAGAGATCCCAAATCACGGGTGTGCTTACGAGACTCCTCGTAAGTGAGTTGAGCTGTCCCTGCATTGATGGCCTTGTTCACAAGGGCTTGGAATGTATCACAATGATGCAGGTGGAGATCACGACGCAACTTGGGGTTGAGACCCTTCCGGAACCTAGCCTGCTTCATGGCGTCCGTGGACACTTCTTCTGTGGCATAACGGGCGAGGTTCTCGAACTCTCTGCTATAAGCATCAACAGCCATCTTATTTTGGGTGAAACTACAGAACTCTTCTCTCTTGTGATCAATGAGGGCCTGGGGAATGTGATGCTCGCGAAAAGCCTCAGTGAAATCCTTCCAGGTAGGAATCTGGCCGGCTGGAAGCAAAGTCTCATAGTTCTGCCACCAAAGACTAGCAGGACCTTCCAGGTGGTATGTGGCATAAGTGACCTTGTCATCTTCAGCTACGCTCACGGAACGCAGCTTATGGGTGATGCTACGGAGCCAGTCATCTGCATCGAGTGGCTCGATGGAATGATGAAAGGTAGGCGGGTGCAAACGAATGAAGTCATGAATGGTAGCAGACCCTTTGAACTGATGTGCGGTGTTCTCCTCGATACGTGCCAACAAGCGGTTGGACTCACGCTTGTTCCTCTCCATTTCTAACATGAACTCTGTCAACGAAGGCTGGTCAGGAGGATCCTCATTCCTACCATCTCCGTGGTTCTGGCTACGAGCGACGGAACTTCGCTTAGCTGATGACATCCTGAGAAACGAAACCAAGGACGAAATCAACATTAACTATAGAATGTAGAATGTAGGACAAGGAATTAGTATCTCTCGAACTCCTAGGGAAATTTCGGCAGCATAATGACAGTAAAATGCTCAGAATGAGACATCCTACTAAAAATGGGGTGGTAACATACTCATCAGTATTACTCAAGGTTCTGAGATCATACTAAGCAGACTACACCGGAAATACTCAAAACTGGGATATGACTCTGATCAACCAATCCTATGGGACTACGGAGTAGTAACACGTGATCCTGATAGACAGAAGAGAAAGCCTAGTTCCTTAACCCCGTAGGAAAGATAGGACGACTCAGATCAGAAGGCCATGAGGTAAAGGAGTAAAAGAGCCTTACGTTCCATCCCACAATCAATTCCCTTACATAACTAAAGAATTTCTAGACTCAACTTCGACCAGTATGGCTTGGTAAACCTACAGGCAGTCAGGCTCTGATACCAACGTTGTCAGGACCCCAACTCAATGCCACATCGATCTAGCATGTAACACCTCATATCACTTTGCGGCCTCACGCACGGTATCCCCACGGGTGTCGCCTTACTTTTGCCCGGGACCGTTTGCGCCTTTTGGCACACGTATATGATGGTGTCGCTAGCATCCATATGATAAAGAGCCCGGGCAGACATGGCTAGTCGTAAACCCAAAGTGGCACTAACTTACAGGGACAGGCATCCATGACCCAGCATCGAACGTGTTGGTCATCAGCGAGTGAATCCAGGCTGTAGCACTGGGCTAACAGGACTCCGGTGAACCGGGCTGTAGCGGGCTAGCAGGACTCCGGTATTCATCGCGTGACATTTCCCCGAAGGGACAGACACAGGATCGAAGAAGGACACATGCCGGCCAGCCTAAGTGTTCCGGAGCAGTAGCAAGCTACCAGGGCTCAGTGGAAGCACTAGGAGACATTTCCCGGTAAGAGAGGCTACTAAGGATAAACAACTAGATAGTCAGATCCCACACATAGCAATACACATTACACGTACGCATAACATGCAAGTATGTGCTGTACAACATGGCATCACAGCATAACTCAACAATCATATAGATAAAGGCTCAGAAGAGCCATCACAGCATTATTACAAACAGGGGTCACATGACCCAACAGTCAGAGCAATCAAGCAACAAGCGGAAGCATTACATGTGTGGGTACAGACATCTACAAATGGAAAAGGCTGAAGAGCCTGACTATCTACAACATCCGATCAAGATCGTAGCTGAGGTACTAGCTACTAGTCGGAGTCCATGAGAACCCTAGTAAGACCGAAGTCTCCGCTGCAAAACATAAAATAAAGCAACATGAGTACAAAGGTACTCAGCAAGACTTACATCAGATCCTATCATACATGCATCTGTATCAAGAGGTAATGTGGGGTTTAGTTGCAGCAAGCCAGCTTTGACTCCGTGGCTATCCTGTTCTACGACTACCAGAAACTCTGGAGGTGAAACAACGTACACGAGTCCACTAACCACCACACAATACACTACTACGGACTCATCCCCGTCTCCCTACGAGAAGGCCATCCATAGCACTCACACCTGTCTTGAGCATTTTATAGTATCCACTTCAAGTTGTCTATGTACCATGTAAGCATCCAAGAAGTCCATAACCGCGGACCCGGCTATTCGAATAGATCATGTTAACCCTGCAGGGGTGTACTTCTTCACACACGCTCTCGCCACTTACCGCCATGTACACGTCATGTATCTTGGCAACCTTCAAGAGGAAGCCTGGCGAGGGTGTCGGCCACGACCTGACTAACCACACAAGACTCTAGCCCAGGTTTATCGCCTATTCGGGTTCCATCCGCAAGGAGATCCGGCCGGGGTGTCGCTCACGGCCCCAAACGATGTGAGCAGGGTCCCCGAGCCCACCAACCGGGTGCCACTCGGTACACCGTGCCACGTGTGCCTAGTCTGTCCCAAGCCCACCCTGTCGGGTGCCACTTGGTAGAAAAATAGCACTACCTACAAACACCAGAAACTAGTTGCGACTCCTGGACAGAGACCAAGTTGGTTAATAAGTCGAGAGGGGCACTTAAGCATTCCAATGTGTGGTAGTATCGAGTCATTGGACAACATACATAGAACTCAGTGCTTAAGGACGGTTCCAATGAGACAACCCACCATGTACTCCTACATGGCCTCTCACCGCTACCTTTACCAAATCGTGTTCACACACTTCACTCTCAGCATCAGAACATATCGTGACACTCCAATTCATTCCCAATGAACCAGACCTGACACAACTCTAAGCAATAGCAGGCATAGCATGGTAGGAACACATCAGTGGCTTCAATCAACTCCTACACATGCTAGTGGGTTTCAACTATTTACTGTGGCAATGACAGGTCATGCA
>NC_041381.1:254289742-254290187 GCF_002162155.2 Triticum dicoccoides | reverse complement strand
AGATGAACCGTTGTTGTCCTAATGCAATAACTGAGAGCAGGAGCGAGAGAGTAGGGTTTTATCGAAATGAACAAGGGGGTTTGCTTGCCTGGTAAATCAACAAGGAAGGCACTGCTTCACAGACAGGTACTCTGGAACGTCTCCGGAGCAAGACCTATCGAGAAGGAACGGTGCCGGCAATCAAGACACAATCATATGCAACAATATGATGCATGAGCATGGCATGTAGATGTGATGCTGTTTGAGCTAATGCAACTAGTAAACATTTGGTTTGAAGTCCATTTGAACCAAAGGTTCAAATGCATTACTAAATTAAGTCTCTTATATATGCCATAATGTGTTTTCCCATATTCAGCATGTATAAGTTGGTTTTTCATGCATGAAACTAGTACAGATGGAAAGATTGCATTTTTCTGATAATTTTTCATATATAAATTATTTTAAT
>NC_041381.1:254261175-254289653 GCF_002162155.2 Triticum dicoccoides | reverse complement strand
GACCCACACGTCAGTGACAGGGGGGTTAAACAGGGGTTAATTTAGTTTAATTAAAAGGTTAGGGGGCACCGGGGCCCACTGTCAGTGTCGGGGGGGGGGGGGTTAGTTAACGGTGATTAGCACTAAGCTAATCACCTGACGGGCCGGCCCCACATGGCAGGGCTCAGGCGACGGGGCTCGCCGCCGGCGACCTCTGGACGCGGCGGAGTCCGCGCCACAGGCCACGGGGACAGCGTCTGAGAGCACCGGGGTGTAGCCCGGGCTCTCGCGCATCTGGTGGGACAGGTGGGAGGAGCGGGGAAGGCCGGAGCTCGCCGGAGCAAGGCTCGCGGCGGCGGCCGGAGCTCGGCAACTTGCGGCCGCGGCGTTGTGGTGCACGGCAGTGGAAGCGGAGGGCTCCTACGGCCTCCTGGCGTCACCAGGAACACGGTGACGCGCGCGGAAGTGACCGGCTTGGGCTCGTGCCACCGTGGCGCCATGGCCGGCGGCGAGGAGCTTACGGGCGCGGTGGCGAGCTAGCTAGACGGGGCAAACGGACACGGGGAGGAGGGGGTTCGGTGCGGGGGCTCACCGCGGAACTAGCGAGCGCGAGGGCGAGGACGGGGATGCCCGGTAGCTGCCGAATCACCGGCGAGGATCCACGGCGGTCGGAGGCGAATTTGGCGACGGCGACGGCTCCACGGGGTGCTCCGTCTTGCGTGGCTCGACGAGGAGGTAGAGGGGGTCGCGGCGGATCTGGGGAGCGTGTCGGGAAGGCGTGGGAGAGGCGGTGGCTACGGTGATGCCCGTCGGCGGCGGCGGTGGTTCTCGGGTGAGAGAGAGAGAGCAGGGGGGAGAGGAGGAGGGAGAGAGTGAGAGGGCGGTCGGGGCTGCGTGGCGTCGTCCGGGGCGTTCCAGGCGACGAGGAGGAAGCAGGAGGTGGCCAGGGGAAGCAGGAGGTGGAGGCGCGGCGGTGCGCGCGCGTCGGCACGCGCCATTCCCCTGTCGGGGAGGAAGACGACAGAGGAGGGGGACCAGGTGGGCTGGGCCGCCTGCTGGCTGGGCCGGCCTGCTGCGGCTGGGCTGCACAGGGGAAGCCCCAGGTAAGCCCCTCCTTCTTTTATTTCTGTTTTCTATTTTTTTCTGACATTTGTTTTGATTTAATAAAATACTAAATCAATTTATTACCTTATGCCAATTTTTGCAGGAGCTAGATATATTATTCCAGAGCTCCTTTATAAATGACATTATTTTTGGACCATATTTCATATATATAGAAATATATTTCCAATGCAAATATTTATCGAATTAATCCAAATGGCCAAAATAAATATCCATGAGCTCCTAAAAATATTGTTTTGATTTTTATCTCTGTCCAATATTTTCAGAGGGCAACATGAGCATTTTCTTGGACCCTTTTGGAGAAATTTTTATTTGGGTCATTTTCAAAAATGATTCTGAGGGTTCCACCAATCCTCATTTCAAATTTAAATGAAATTTAAATATGATGCACAAATAGCTAGCTAGTCTAAGTCATACAAGACTAGGGATGTGACAACGATCCCCTAACTTAGAGATGTAGCGCCCCAGCGAGGTCACACAACCTGCCAGCTTCTGCATCTCCTTGAGGGTTTGTTGCGGGGTCATGTCTTCTTTGACCTTGACTTTTTCCTGGTTGGCCTCGTTTCCTCTATGTGACACCAAGAAACCCAGCAGCTTGCCGGAGGGGACGCCAAACACACACTTCTCAGGGTTGAGCCACAGGTCCACCTTGCGCAGGCTGGAAAATGTTTCCTCCAGGTCCTTGATCAGGGTCATTGCCTCCCGAGACTTTACCACTATGTCATCGACATAGGCCTCGGTATTCCTCCCGAGCTGTTGGTCCAGAGCAATATGCATTAGCCGTTGAAAGGTGGCTCCAGCATTACGCAGTCCGAATGGCATGCAGGTGTAGCA
This sequence comes from Triticum dicoccoides, assembly GCF_002162155.2. NCBI lineage: Eukaryota > Viridiplantae > Streptophyta > Magnoliopsida > Poales > Poaceae > Triticum > Triticum dicoccoides. The sequence goes on along the minus strand of NC_041381.1, from coordinate 254,287,718 downwards.
GTACACCCCACATGGGGTCAGGAACACCGTCTTATCCACATCTTGCACAACCATCTTGATCTGGTGGTAGCCCGAGAAGGCGTCCAAAATGGACAGTAGATCACACTCAGTGGTGGAGTCGATGATCTGATCGATGCATGGGAGCGGGAAGGGGCCCTGAGGGCAAGCCTTGTTGAGGTTGGTTAAGTCGACACACATGCACTCCTTCCCACTCTTCTTGGGTACAATAACCGGGTTTGCGAGCCACTCTAGGTACCGCACCTCCCGGATGATGCATCCTGCAGCTTGCGGGTCTCTTGGATGATGAACGCTTGCTTCTCTATGGAATGCCGCTGTGCCTTCTGCTTCACTGGGTGCACGTTTGGGCACACCCTCATGTGGTGCTCGATTATCCCCCTCGGGATTCCACCAGGTCATTGGGTTCCCATGTGAACACTTCCTTGTTGGCACGCAAGAAGCTGACCAATGCCCTCTCCTTGTCCGGAGATAGTCCGCGACCTATGGTGAAGGTGGCGCCGGATGCACCGTCTTTATCAACTGGTACTTGTTTCGTCTCAGCTCGATCTTGAGAAAAGAACTACTTCTTCTTCGTCGGCGCAGCCCCCGGGGCCTCTGGGCTCCTTTCCCACTCGACTGTGCGGCTGTCGCGGTCTTGAAGGTAAGCTTGAGGGCCAGTAGTATATCTTTGGTGTCTCCTGCCACCATAAGGATGCCGCTGCTTCCCGGCATCTTCATGAGGTTGTAGGCTGGGTGAGTTGCTGCCATGAACTTAGCTAGGGCTGGGTACCCGAGTATGCCACATTGTAGATGGCGGGGGTGTAGAGCATGGCAGCGCGCCTACGCCCACTATGGAAGAGGGGTGGTCTTCCGAATCAAAGGTGAGGTCGGCCTTGGGTGCCGCCCAGCCTAGGGGAGCCCCCGTCAGTGCCATGAAGTGCGCGATGAAGAGGTCGCGCAGCCCTCCCAGGAAGCCACAGAAGATTCTGGCAAGTTGAGCAGCCAGGCGCGTGGCACACCCACGAGTGCCATGGGGAGCTCGATGGACATGACCTTATCGTCCCCGCCGGCTGCCCAAACTGTCTCCTCGTACGCTTGGAGGAAGCCAGCCGGATCTGTTGCGTCGTCGCAGCAAGGCGGGATCTCCAACCTGGACTTGGGTGGCCACTGCACCCGGCACAGGGCAGTGGTGAAAGCCCGGAGGCCCATAGCTCCCACAAAGGTGCGTGATGGTCCAGTCGACGGTGGAGTGCCCGCCATTGGATCTGGCAGCGGATCAAAGCGGACGGAGCGGCGGATCTTTGATGCACCCCTACTTGGTGCGCCAAATGTTGGATTACTGGTTCCACAAACCCTTGAGAGGATCAAACTCTGGGGTGCGTGTGAAGATCTTACTCTCCCCAGTCTGCCGACGTGCAATTTACCCAGGTTCAGGCCACCTTGCGGTGTAAAACCCTACTCCTGCTTTTGTGGTGCATTTGCCTCGAGGGGCTGAGGAAGAACTTGTACAATGGAGAACAACCTCAGGAGGCATGTTCTTGGGCTCAAGTGAGCTGGTGAGCTGGTGAGGGTGGAATGGATCCGATCTCCCCCCTTTTGGTGGTGGCTAGGTCCTATTTATAGTGGCCTTGGTCCTCTTTGCGAATGGAGGCGGGAAGGGATACCACAACAACCAAATTTGAAGGTAGACAACAAGTACATCTTATCCTTACTAAAGTGGTCTTCGCTTGCAAAAGCCTCTGGTTTCGATGCTGTGGTGGACTCGGCGATGGCCTTTGTCCTGCCGTCCTTGCGGTCTTGATCTTGTTACACAGGAATGGAAACCGTTGGTTGCTTCCTCGTGACTCGCGCCTGCTGCTTGCCTCCTTTGCACCAAAGAGGAAACTGGTTCACAGCGCCCGCTGGAGCTGGCCCGGCCTCGTTTGTATGGCTCATGTCACCCGAACCTCACAAGGTGAGCCTTGCATAAAAACCTCCGCTCCTTAGGAGCTAGCCTGAGGAGGCTGATCCCCTTGGAGGTCTTGGTGTCATCCGCCTCACGAGGCTTGGCCCCTCGTGAGGGTCTTGAGTTGTTGATGTCGAAACTGGGCCGTACCCGGCCGTTGGCGGAGCCAAGGGCCCGAGTCCGCAGGCAGGCAAGTCTCGGTACCCCCGTATCCAAAACACCGTCACAAGTAGGAGCCCACCACATCTATGATGATACCAGGTTTTGTCACAATTATCCTCATAGAAGTTTCATAAGCATGACAGAATTTTTTTCGTTCGACCCAAAATGTCATGGATGTGTCTATTTTTTGCAGTGAATGTCTTAAATCAAATAAGAAGTTTTTCCTTTGTTGGTATGTGTAATTAGGTGGTATGTATTTAGCAACAATGAAATTAGTATAATCTGCATACTGAGGGTTATCATGAGAAGTAGAAGCGTTTATAACTGCTAATTGCCCGCAAAAAAACTGCTCATCAGGAAAACTATCATCAACAGGCAGTGGGTCATCAAGAACATTTTCCATTCTAGACAAGTTACCTGCTATAGGATTTTTAGCTCCTTTTCTATCAACAATATGCAAATCAAACTCCTGTAATAATAAAACCTACCTAATCAAATCCAAGTTTAGCATCTTTCTTTTCCATAACGTATTTCATAGCAGCATGATCGGTGTGAATAGTAACTTTAGAGTCAACAATATAAGGTCTGAACTTATCACATGCAAACACAACTGCTAGAAATTCTTTCTCAATAGTAGCATAATTTCTTTGAGCACTATCTGTCGGATTTCGGGTTCCGGTAGACCCTCAAGGTTCGAACACTGGGGTGCACGCGGAGATCACATCTCCAGCCTACCCATGTCTCACCGCCTCGCCGGGATCTAAACTACACGAAGAACAACACAAGGGACACGAGTTTATACTGGTTCAGGCCACCATTGTGGTGTAATACCCTACTCCAGTTTGTGGTGTGTGGATTTCCTCTGGGCTGATGAGGAACAGTACAGTGGAAGGACAACCTCGCGAGGGTCTGTTCTTGGCTAGGGCGATGAACTGCTAAGGGGAGTTCACTCGCCTCTCTCTCTCTCTCTCTCTACGTCCCAGATGCCGGATCCGATCCTCTCTATCCTGTGGGTGGCTAGTCCTATTTATAGGCGAAGGCCCCAGGCCTCTTCCCAAATATTGAGCGGGAAGGGCGCCAACAATTGGCCATTTTGAAGGGGAACATCTAGTACACTTATCCTGACTAAAGTTGGTCCTCGCCTGCCAAAGACCCTGACGATGACGCCGACTTGGGCTCCATGATGACCTCCATTCTGCCGTCCTGCTGGTCTTGGTCTTGTTGCACCGAAATGGTTGCCTTTGCTTGATACCCTTGCCTGCGCTTGCCCCCTTTGCACCAAAGAGGAAAAAAGAACTCTTCGCAGGCCGGCGCCCGCCTGGTGCCCGCCTGGCCTTGGTCGTCATGGCTTGCGTCATGGGCACCTCGTGAGGTACCCCGCCTTGATCTCTCCGTCTCCTCGCGAGCCAGCCTGACGAGGCCGTGCCTGAGCAAGCCTCCTGTCGTCCGCCCCGCGAGGCTTGGCCCCTCGCGAGGGTCTTGAGCATGTGCTGATGTATATGAGTCGTACTGGGCCACTCCTTGAGCCACGCCGCAGGCCGCAGGCAGGCAAGTCTGGTTACCCCCGTTCCCAGAACACCGACACTATCCAAGGTCTTGCTAGCATAATGAATAACATTTAATTTCTTATCAACTCTTTTACCTAGAACAACACTAATAGCATAGTCACTAGCAACACACATAATTTCAAAGGGTAAGTTCCAATCAGGTGGTTGAAAAACTGGTGTAGTTATTAAAGCTTTCTTAAGTATTTCAAAGGCTTCCACATAATCATCTTCAAACACAAATGGAACACCTTTTTGTAGGAGATTAGTAAGAGGCATGGAAATTTTAGAAAAGTCCTTGATAAATCTTCTATAGAAACTAGCTCGACCAATGAAACTTCTTATAACTTTAATATCTTTAGGACCTCGCATTTTCTCAATTGCATCAACTTTAGCTTTATCTACTTCTATGCCTCTTCCAGAAATTTTATAACCAAGGATATACCTTCGTTTACCATGAATTGGCACTTCTCCCAATTCAAGACATGATTAGTCTCCTCACATCTCTGCTAAACTTTGTCAAGATTTCTCAGGTACTCATTAAAAGATGTTCCGTAAATAGGAACGCATCCATGAATACCTCAACAATTTTCTCATGGAAATTAGAGAATATAGTAGTCATACATCTTTGAAAGTTTGCAGGTGCACTGCATAAACCAAAAGGCATGCATCTATAAGCATATGTTCCAAAATGACAAGTAAAAGTAGTTTTCACTTGATATTCTTGTGACAGGAGTATTTGTGAAAAACCGGAATAGCCATCTAGGAAGCAGAAATGTGTGTGCTTAGATAATATTTCTAACATTTGATAAATGAAAGTCAAGGGGTAATGATCTTTTCTAGTAGCTTTATTTAATTTCCCGAAGTAACTTACCATCCTATTACCAGTTATAATTCTTTGTGGGATAAGTTCGTTTTTATCATTACGAACAACAGTGATGCCACCTTTCTTAGAGACACAATGAACATGACTTACCCATCTACTATCAGCTATAGGATATATTATACCTGCCTCCTGATGCTTTAATATTCCAGTTCTTACCATATCTTTCATTTTAGGATTCAAGGGACATTGATGATCAACAATTGGTTTAGCATCAGGTTCCATATTAATCTTATGCTGACATAGAGTAGGGCTAATGCCTTTAAGATCATGAATAGTATATCCAATTGCAGCATGATGCTTCCACAAAGTTTTCAATAGCCTCTTTTCTCGTGCACTAAAATGTTAGCATTGATAAGAATAGGATATATTTTATTTTCTTATAGATAAGCATATTTCCAAGGTTTAGGAAGTTTCTTTAATTCAAACATAAGATCACTCTTAGGCTATGATTCCTATACAAGTACCCAGCCTCACGGGGCTATGATGACGTGAGCCATGATGACAAGGGCCAGGCGGGCGCCAGCAGGTGCAGATAAGGCAGTTTCCTCTTTGGTGCTAAGGAGGCAAAGGCAGACGTGGGTTCCCGAGGAATCTCCCAAAGGTTTCCATTCCGGTACTACAAGACCAAGACCACAGGCTCGGCAGGACGGATGTCATCACCGAGCCCACCACTGCGTCACGACCAGAAGCTTTGTAGGTGAAGACCACCTTTCGTCGAGATTAGATGTACTACTTGTCCCCTTTAAAATTGGTCGATGTGGGATCCCTTCCCACCTAAGTTTGGGGAAAGAGGACCAAGGCCACTATAAATATAGGTTAGCCACCACCGTAGAGAGGATCTGAACCCTTTCCACCCTCACCAGAGTAGACCTGGCGAGGTTGTTCATCCCCTTTACTTGTTCATCCTCAGCCCCTTGTGAGGCCAGTCCACCACAAAGCAGGAGTAGGGTTTTACACCGCAAGGTGGCCTAAACCTGGTTAAACTGCCGTTTCCATGCTCTTCCTTGTTCACGCGAATCTGGCTAGGCTAGGCTGTGGGGGCAACGAGCTTGAGGCTTGAGAGGTTGATCTTCGTACACGCCCCAGAGTTCGAACCTTCTTGGGTCCACGGAGCCCTGAATACGACATTTGGCACGCCAGGTAGGAGCGTGTCGAGATCCTCCATAGAGTTCCGCTTTGTCCCATTTCATCGCCTCCATGGCCGATGCCCGCCGAGTCCGTGCTGAGCGTCAGGCCGCTCGCGTCGCTACGATGGCGCCCATGGGCCGCGGCGCCCCATGTTGTTCTGCTTCCCCCGTGGCTAATGCTACCACCGATCCTGCTGTCCACGAGCAGCAGGATTCGTCGCTGCCACCTTTCATGCGGTGTGATGAACGCAGCACGAATCCATCACCCACTCCAGCCACGGCGCCATCCTCCCATGCTCTCCGTGGTCCGGCGAATGTGCAAGCTGTGTTTCTCATGGCGCGTGAGCATCTGCTCTACCGCCCCGCTGACGACTAGCTTGGCTGCATCACTGAACTCATCAGTGCCACGGGCAAGGCCCCTGCGCCTTCCCGTTCACTCCGTCCCCCACCGTCCTAGGTGGGCAATGTGGACCACGGCGCCCCTCCTTCTCCTCCTCCGCGCGGGGTTCCCTGTCAGGACCGGATTTTTGGGATATTAATTTCTAGAAAATGGCCCTTGTGCTCACCAGCCCTAGGATTATTGTTAGCTGATGAGGCACCAACTTGATACAGAAATTCCAAGAAAAATACGAAATATGTAGTACAAGACCATTCTGGCCTATGAGTACAACAAATGGTTTCTAGTGGTTGATGGCGGAAGCGGTTTGTGGATCATCAACGTCTATGGGACTCCATTTCCCACAGGAACAGCTGGCCAAGTTAACTCCTATCTTCGCGAGGCTGCTATCACCACTGCTTAGGTTCCGGGGTTGTCATCGCAATGCTCCTCTCCAAGCAAGAAATCTGGCCAAGACAATAGCCAGGGACAAGCCAGTGAGTACTCTGAATGTACTCACAAACATTATGAAAACGGGTATAATATAACAAATGATAATCATGCTCTGACATATTCTATGATCATAACGTTAGTCATAAAATAAAATCCCTGATGCATGCAAGTAGGTTATTTGTATGCAACATGAATACGTAATAACAGAGTAGTAATAAGATGCACCGATCGGGTGTCTGAAGCGATGCCTCGAAAGGATAGTAAATAACGAGCATGCCTCAATCAGGCGTCTGAGCGACACCACATAAAGGGCTTGCAAAGTAAATAAATAACAGCATGCCACAGTCGGGCATCTGAGCGACACCACATAAAGGGCTTATTAAGTAAACAATCATAGTGAATATCCAGGAGGTGGAACCGTCCCAGGGATACCCAATAATAATATAAAGGGTTAGTCCATAATAATAATCATCATAATCAACACAAGTCACAAGTCATGATCCATGTTCTGGTTTAGCAGTTTCTCCTTCGAAGACCGACACTAAGACCGACACTTGACCCATCCCAGACTGTAGTCCTTAACCATGGACACGGCTATTCGAATAGATTTAATCTCTCCAGAGGGTGTACACCTTACCCATGAGTAACGGATTCCTTTAGTCCGTCAGGACTAATTCTGTCTACGGTCTTTTAATTGAAAACACACCTGTCCTACACACACCAGCTTAACTTACTAGTGTCTGGAATCACCCACGACACCTGTCAAGCAAAACTCTAAGTGGGGAGGCTACAACCTCGAATAGCATGGGATCAAATTTATATCGCGCGCTCTAAGGGGTGCCCCCCTCTCGGTCCCAACTGGAAACACCCATGCCCCCAGACCAGGTGGCCTACCTACCGGATGCAGCCGATATCTTCCACCATGGCCTCTCTGTATGGTGTGTGCCAAGAAAGGGGTTGACAACTTACTGAACCGTACCCTACCTGCGGCAGGGACAAGTGGTAGTACGAAACAAGTATTGGGGTTACTAGAACAAGACTCGATCTATGGTCGACTCAGGAGGTTTAAAAATTCCCTGCATGATATGTATAACCAATATATTTCAACCAACAGAATCACCACTCATTATACCTTACTATGCCATACCAGACATAACCGTCCCGACGGAGACCGGAGACAAGCTCACGCCTACCCAAGGCAGAGGCTTTCCCGGATTTCTTTCCGGCATGCATGCAAGGCATACGAGGGCGATTACCATCACAAGTATATCCATTTCCAACAGCAAGGAAATCCCCAATATGCATTCATGCAAATGATCATATCGCCACAAAAACAATAATGAGTTCTCCGTATTAAGGTGGTGTTATAATCGTGTCAACTAACACACAAAAATATTATGCCAGGGTTCAGAATGCTTGCCTTCAAGAGTATGCAAGTGGGGTGTGCCTTTTGAAAGTTGACTTCTTCTTCAAAAACCTATTTTTGAAATTATTCAAATTAAAACATAGTTTCAAAACTGTGTAAAAAAAGTTGTCTGAAAATTTTCGAATAAATCTTAAAATAAACTAGACTAAATTTGAGAGAGGTAGGAAAAAGAATCAACTCATTTGGAGTTTTATTTTAAAAGCTATAGCCAGTCAAAGTTTTGGTCAAATTATGTTTTTAAAATAAAAAAGAAAAAAAAGAAAAACGTTTCGAAAACTGAACACGTCGAAGGCGTACTTTGCTTTTACGCTTCCACTTAAACCACGTGGACCGGCGTGGGTCACTGACAGTGGGTCCGGGGGGCCCATTGGTCAGGTTTGACCAGTCATCCCCCGCCTCCTTCCTCCTCTGGCCGCGCGGAGGTGGGGCTCCGGCGATCGTTGCCAGCGATTGGGGGCTCCTCGCGGGCTCCCGAGTGCATCGATGAATCCGCCAGCTCAGGGCGTAACTCCCCATGGTTGCTGGGTCGGCTGGGGCGAAGGCAGTCACCAGCGGTGAGCTTCACGGCGGCCGGCAGCTTCGGGTGAGTTTGGGGTCGTGGGCTGCGGTGGTTCCCGAGCGGGTTTGAGGTGTTGGGCGGCTCCGTAGGGTCATCGGGAGTCGAGCGGTGGCGTCAGATGGGCAGGGGGGCCCTGGTTGCGATGAACGGGGAAGGGACGTGGCGGCGGCCGAACCGGCCGGAGTCGGGGAAGACGGCTTCCCCCCGAAAATTGCTAGCTGTGGGGGTGCTATGGGGGTGGCCGGAGGTCGCCTGAGTGGCTGGACGAGCCCGGAGCTCCTACTTATAGCGCGGCTAGGTCGGTTCGCGGTGGCTGTGGATAGGATCGTTGGCGACCGCCGTTGTGTAGTGGACATGGCAACGTGGCTGCGACGGGCGCTAGCTGACAAGCTAGTGGATGAGCTCGGGCTGTTCCACGAGTGAGCTGGCGTGTTGGTGTGGCTCGGGCGGCGCCGACCAGGGCAGAGGCTGTCGGGCAGTGGTGGCGGCTTGCGGTGGCGGCGCTGTAGGGCGCCAGGAGGGTTCCAGGCGGCCCTGCGGCGAGGAAGGAGTCGGGTGCGTAGACTGGGAGAGGGGAGGGGCCAAAACAGGCGTGGGGGAGCGGCAGTGGGACGCGGCGACTCGTGCGCATGCACGTGCAAAATGCGCGCTCTGGCCGCGCCCAGAGCATGCATGCCAGGCGTTCGGCGAAATGCCAGCGTGGGTTAGAGAGCGTGGGTGAGGCCGGCAATTAGCAGGGCTAGGTCATAGGCATCTAGGAGTTTAGTGGACAAGGTTTCTGGGTCAGTGGATCAAGCTCACAGTGCAAACTAAAACTTATGCCAAATTTGACCATGCACACAAGGTGCTTGACAGAATGCCACATGCACCTAGGCATTTATTGGGGTGGCCAAACTCTCTAGGCTGGTGTCTCTTTAGATGTAGGTGAGGATGGCAAGGTCATTTGGGCAAAACCATAAACTTGCTAATGCAAGTTTTGCAAATCTTCAGTTTTGGACGGAAAGAAAAAGGCATGATTGCATGAACTTAAAATCCTCCAATGGGTCCACTCTCCTGGACTTAAGGGTTTTGCAGGTTGGTCTATAAGCGGGAAAAGAATCATGGCTAAAGGAGCAAGTTAAAATAAGGTTGCAGTACAAATCATCAAGTTGGACCAGAATAAAAATGAGGTTGATTCACTCAAATTTTTCAAAGAGCATCAATGGGTTTTTGCATAAAGATGAATAATATACTCCTGCTGACATCCCCTAATTTTGGTGGAAGTTTTAAAGAAGTTTTTAAATAGGTTGAAGTGCAAAATTGAAATTTGACCAGATTTAAAAACTTGTGGTAAAACTCAAAATCTCCAAATGTCTAAGGAATATTTTTGCATAAAAGTGATTTAGGGACATCATATGTCATCCCCAAATTTTGGTGAGATTTTTAAATAAATTTATCAAAGAGTTGTAGTGCAAAAGAGGCCCTGAAACTTATACAAATCATTTTTAAAGAAATAAGTCTCAGGGAAAATAATTATATAAATAATCGCATTGCTAAAAGAATTGTTTTATTTGAGAGGGTAAATAAGTCCAATAATGATTGAAAAGTTTTCACTTGGGGTAAAAACTCCATAATAATAAAGAAAAGAATGGTTCTGAAATAAAAAGGAAATCCAGGAAATAAAAGTTTGAGTTTCCTGGCAAAATTTTAATTAATGAAACAAGGTTAAAATTTTGGGGTGTCACATTCCCCCACACGACCCGCTGCGCGGGGCACCTACGCGCATTGAAGCAAGCTTCCAAGTGGTGCGGCGACCCCAAGGAGAGCGCACGCTTCTGGTGCCGCCACGTCAAGACTGCGTGTGGGCGCCAAGACCATGCTCCACCTGCATGGCTAGTACATGTGAGTGCGGCAGGCTACCGTGCCTTCACCCAGAGTTGTGCCACATCGTCTAGCCCGACAAGTTCAAGCCGGATCTGCCTCCACGTTATGACAGCACCCCTGATGAACACCCCAATAATCAAGCTACAGTGACCTCACCCTAATGTGCCATGTCATCATGTTATATTAAGCCAATTTGCCACTTGATGAAAATCTGAGTCAAATTAAAATTTCAATAACAATTCAAATTCTTCTTTCTTCAAACTGTCAAATAAAAATGTTCGAGGGTTTGCAAATTTTCACTAAGTATTTAACATATAGGAACCAATATTAAATGGATTTTTAAATTGCACCTAAGAATAATTAAAGTGGACAAGTAGCACTTATTATGCCCATTTAAATACAAACCTATTTTAAAACATTTCCAAATAACCTCAAACTTTTTGGACAACACCAAAATATCAGCAAGTAATTTTGTGGGAAGTTTCAGCTTTAACTAAAATCATCCAGTATCTAAACTAAATACAAAACAATAGCTAAATAAGTAAAACAGTAAACAAAAATGAAAATATAAAAAAACTGAACTACTGGGCACTTTGCCCATCTGGCAAAATGGGCAACCCAGCCAGCCCAACTCCACATTTTCTCCTGCCTCTCTGTTCATAGAGGCACCATGGACGATGCCCGCACGTCCATGGCGGAGAATATCCACGTGCTAGACATTCGTCGCTCCCCGGTGACCTACAAGTGCCCCACGATCCTTCTACCAACCCTAGTCGCCACCTCCTCCTCCTCCCTCGCGCCCCCACGATCTCTCTCCCAAGCTAAATCGCTCGTTGTCGTCGTCGTTGCCGTCCTAGCCTCCCCACGCCATCGGAACACATCGAGGGGATGTGTGCCTCCCTCCTCATAATCTAGGTGGAGCCCCGCAAGCTGGATCGCGATGGAACCTCGCCATCAACCTCTTCTTCTCCAGATTTGGCCACCAATTTACGCCGTCGATCCGCCATGAATGCTGCCTCCCCGCCTCCATCGAGCCGTCACCGCACCCGCTATGAGCTCTGCTCCATTTTCCCCCTGTTCCCCTTTGATTTCCTCTGCCATATGCCCCCGTCCCACCGCCAGGGCCGATCTCCGCTCACGATGCCCCTGGCCGTGTTCCTGCCATGCCATGCCTCATGTTCGTGCGCCCGCACCTGGCCCTCCTACTGCTGCACGCGCGCTCTCCACCGCTTGCCCGCCCCTTGTGCGCCAGCACAGCCACCGCCTACCACCACCACACTCCGCTAGTGCTAGCTGTCGGCTGCGCTCGTGCCTCCCGCCCGTCGGCGCGCCCACGCCTCCCTGCTCACGCTAGCTACCGCGACGCTCCGCCGTCGCCGCTGTTGTGCGCCGCTGGCCGCCATCGGCTCTCGAAAATGCCTGCCCTTGCCCTCGCCCCGCCAACCCCGTGCTGCGTGCTACTTGCTATCGCCGCCACCAGCCCGCCGCCGCTGCTACTCCCTGCTGCACGCCCCAGCCTCCCCTGCCTGCGTCCTCGCTTGCCCCGCCACGCATCGCCCTGTCGACGCCCTGCCACCCGTGCCCCGCCTCCGGCATGCCGCGCCGGCTATGTATGCCACTGCCTGTCGCTTCCTTCGGCGGCCATAGGGGCTAGCTATTAAGGGGGTTTAGCACAACCACTGGTCGCTAGCTATGGCCACTGCCAGTGGGGCTAGGCCTAGCTTAATTAGTGCTAACCATGAATTAGTGCTAAACCCCTTAATTAGATACTGACTAATAGACCCCACCGCGCTAACTAACAATTTTGGACAAATTTAAATTAGTTAACTAAACTGCATCACTGACAACTGGGTTCCACATGGCCCTGTTGACCAGTCAACGCTGACTGGGCTGCTCACTCAGCAGCGGGCCCTGACTGTCAGTCACCCATGTGCATTGCTGGGTACACTTTCTGTGTACCCATAGAAATTTCTCTTTTATTTTCGAATTAAAACATATCCTGAAAATTCAGAAATTTCATTTAAACATAGAAAAAATCCTAAAAATAATCCGTAACTCGGATGAAAATGTTTTGCACATGAAAGTTGCTCAAAAAAACGAGACGATTCCAAATATGTTGTTTGTTTGTCGGCCACATGTCCCTAGCATAGCAAACTTGCAACCGTCCTCCTCCGCTCCGTTTGTCCAAAAATGCCAAACACCGGGATACTTTCCCGGATGTTTCCCCTCTTCAACAGTATCCTCTAGTACCACGTTTGGGCACACCTAGCACCGCTATTTTCTTTGTCATGCATCGTAATGCAGTTGTTTGCATTGTATTCATTGTTTCCTCCCCCTCTTCTCTCCGGTATACTACGAGACCGACACCGCTGCTGCCTCGGTCATCTACGGTGTTGACGAACCCTCCTTCTTGCCAGAGCAACCTGGCAAGCAAACCCCCCTTGATCATCCCAATATCGCCTACTCTTTCCCTCTAGTGCTTGCATTAGAGTAATGTTACTGTTTCATCAGCTTGATCCTATACTGCTGCATAGATTGTCCTTGTTACTATTGTTGATACTTTACCTACAATCCTAAATGCTTAATATAGGTTGCTAGTCTATTACATCAGTGGCCCTACACTCTTGTCCGTCTTCCATGCTATACTACTGGGTCATGATTTCCTCGGGAGGTGATCATGATTATATACTTACATACATACTATATAGGTTACATGATGTGACTAAAGTCGGGTCGGCTCGTACAGTACCCGCAACTGATTCCGATGTGGGGGGCTAAAAGGACAGGTGGTTCCACCCAGGTAGTGGTGGGTCTGGGTTCCCGACGGCTCCTGAGTGTTACTTTGTGGCCAAGCGACAGGACAGGTTGTGACCACCTAGGAGACAGGTGGGTCTGGTCCTGGTCGGCGTCCGTGGTTACTTCAAATAACACGCTTAACGAGATTGGGTATTTGATCAAAGTTGGCCACTGGCCTATACGCACAAACCACCATGCAGGAACAGTTATGGCCTCCTAGACGTCAGCGGTTGAGCAGCACACACCTGATAGGACTAGAACGCCTGCTCTTGTATTAGGGGTGCTAGGTCTCCTTCCGGTCGCCCATGCAACATGCAGGAGTGCAAAGGGCAATGGGCCCAAGACCCCTGCGAGCTTAGGATTTAGACCGGTGTGCTGACCTCTCTCTTAGGCCTAGGTAGGGCTGCAACGTGTTGATCTTCCAAGGCCGGGCATGACATAGGAAAGTGTGTCCGGCCAGAGTGATCAAGCATGTTTGGTAAGGTGGTGCACCCCTACAGGGAAGATTGACCTATTCGAATAACCGTGTTCACGATAACAGGATGACTCAGAGTTGTATTCCGACCTCATGACAACTAGAACCAGATACTTAATAAAACACACCCAGATAAGTTCCATAGATAACCCGGTGACCGCTTTCCCACTTAGCGATGAGGGGAGGATCACCGGGTAGGTTTATGCTATACGTTGTTACTTGGTTAACTTACCAGCTACTCTCTTCTATATGCTTCAAGATGGAGGCTGCCAGAAGTGTAGTCTTTGATAGGACTAGCTTCTCCCCCTCTCATTCTGGCATTCTGCAGTTCAGTCCACAGATACTACACATTTGATTGATATCGATGCATATGTAGTGTCGATCCTTGCTTGCGAGTACTTTGTATGAGTACTCACGGTTGGTTTGCTACTTCCTTTTCCCCTTTTCCCGGTTATTGCGATCATATGATGGATTCTAGGATCCAGAGGATCCCGAGGATGATTCTACGTGGAGCTCGACTTCAAGGAGTACTTAGGAGGTCCCAGGCAGGAGGACTTGTCTTTTTGACCATTGCTACTTTTGTGCTAGCCTTCTTAAGGCGAACTTGTTTAACTTATTGCTATACTCAGATATTATTGCTTCCGCTGACTCTTGTGCATTCGAGCTTATGTAGTCGAGCCCTTGAGGCCCCTGACTTGTAATATAAAGCTTGTATTATTTTAATGTGTGTCTAGAGTTGTGTTGTGATATCTTCCCGTGAGTCCTTGATCTTGATCATACACATTTGCATGTATGATTAGTGTACGATTGAATCAATGGCATCACACCTAACCCTGCGGAGTTTCTCTAGCTCTACGCGCCGAGCATCAAAGTAGCAAACGGTTACGACAAGGTCATGGTGAACTGGTTCCCCATGGCCCTTAAGGAGGGAGCACGCTCTTGGCTCCTAAACCTCCTGGTGGGGTTGATCTCCTCTTGGGACGAGCTTCGCGAGCATTTTATTGCCAACTTTTAGGGTACTCGTGATCACGCTCCTGCAGGGGGTGACCTGCGGCGCGTGAAACAGCAGCTGGGCGAGACCTTGCACAAGTACATACAGTGCTTCATGAACCTCCGCCTCAGGATCCCGAAGGCATCTGACAAGGCCATCATCTTAGCGGTCTCCGAAGGCGCCCAGGATGTCAAGATGAAGGAGCAGCTCGCCACCAACGAGGTCCTGTGCTCGGCGTTGGAGATGGTCAACCTATCGAACAAATGCGCAAGGGACGAGGAGGGCTGCCTCTCCCTCTTGGAGCTTCCTGAGGCCGACCCCGAGGACAGGAAGGCCAAGTCTAAGGAGGCAAAGCGCAAGGGTCCTGCCGTACTTGCTGCTGAACCTGAGATGAAGTGCGGTCATGACCATGACGACCCCCCCAGAGGCAACCGCCTGTTCTACATCTTCCACAACATACACAATGACAACACCAACGACTCCCAAGAGCTTAGGTCCCTCCATGATGGGCGCCTTGGTCACCGCCGCGAGCATGGTGACCGGGGCTACGACCGTGGAGGAGGCCGCCGTGGAGGCCGCTGGGACAACCACGACCCCCATAAGGACTGGCGCGATCAGGCTCGTGAGGACCGCTAGTGCGACGAACCTCGCAATGGATTTTGGCGTGATCATCCTCGTGAGGCCCGTCCCCATGGCAATGCTGGCCTCCCTCCACTTCCGCCACTGCCAAGGAGGAACGACGATAACCGGCATGATGATGGGGCTGGGGACTTCAAGGAACCTCGTGCTATCGCCTGCATCATGGGTGGTCCGCAGGCCCCAGGCTCACAACGCATCTTCAAATGTTCACTTGTAAGGTGAACGCAACCCTCCTGAGGCTTGAAGTTGTGTGTCCCCTCAAGTGGTCGCAGTATGCTATCACTTTGAGTCCAAGGAACACCTCTAGTGCTCGTCCACCGGAGGCGTGCTCCCCATGCTTTGCACGCCCACCATCAGCAACATCCTTGTCACCAAACCCTCATCGATGGTGGCGCGAGTGAGGGAGTCCTGGATTAAGGGGTGCTCAGACAGCCGAACTATTTACTTTGGCGGACTATTGGACTATGAAGATACGAGATTGAAGACTTTATCCCGTGTCCGGATGGGACTGTCCTTTGCGTGAAAGGCAAGCTTGGCAATCCGGATATGTAGATCTCCTTCTCTGTAACCGACTCTGTGTAACCCTAGCCCCCTCCGGTGTCTATATAAACTGGAGGGTTTAGTCCATAGGACAACAATAATCATAACCATAGGCTAGCTTCTAGGGTTTAGCCTCTACGATCTCGTGGTAGATCAACTATTATAATACTCATCTCATCAAGATCAATCAAGCATGAAGTAGGGTATTACCTCCATCGAGAGGGCCCGAACCTGGGTAAACATCGTGTCCCCTATCTCCTGTTACCATTAGCCTTGGATGCACAGTTCGGGACCGCCTACCCGAGATCCGCCGGTTTTGACAACAACATTGGTGCTTTCATTGAGAGTTCCACTGTGCCGTCACGATAGGGCATGATGGCTCGCCTTGTTGTCAAGGACAACATCACCTCTGGGGGAGCCCTGGCCGTAGGCCAGACTCTCCGGATGGGCGGCTTCGTCATGACCACCCGTTCGGCCGCCGCGCCGATGATGACTTCTCAGGTCATCAAGAAGAGCAGATGGATCCAATGGAGCTCTCCTCCCTGAACGAGCTCTTGGGTCGCATCGCCCTGGGAGTTGCTATGGACTATGATCAGATCAGGCTTAAACCCGAGCAAAGGGACATTAACTCTCCGTCGTTCACCAATTAGATAGCGGTGGTGGAGGAACAAAGCAGTGATTCTTCCTCTATTTTGAGGATGAACTATGTCCGGATTCCCGAGCTCTCTGAGTCGGATACCCGTTTACGGGGGCCCAGGCTCCGAACTTAGAATCGGGCAGCGGGCCACAAATATTGGGCAACATCCCGGAGTCCGAGCCGCCAAGCTCGGGAGCTCTTTTGCCCCTGGGTCTCAGATCGGGTCAGGATTTGGACTTAAATCTACCCACCCACCCAGACACAAGTGATCTTTCCCACATTAGACAAGAGCCCCAAGAGACAGTACATCACTTCTGGGTCAGATTCCTCCTTGTAATGAGCAAGGTTAAGGACTGTCGCGAGGAAGACGCAATCTCATTCTTTTGCAAAAATTGCACGGACAAGGGAATTCTCAACTCCATAAGTCGCCGTGACATAGCACACTTCGCCAACTTGGCGGCCATAGTACAGAAGTACTGTGGGATGGAAAGCGCCTAGAAAACCCAAACAAAATTCTGGATGCTCCGGCTCTCACTAAACCCCTCGTCCGAACTAAAAGGGTGGGGTCTCACAAGTCACCCAATCGAAAGAAGCCAAAGCCCTCTACAAGGCGTGGAACTGTATTGGAGGGATGGCTCAACAGGCCATGCAAAATTCCCAGCACACCGGACACCATATCAACACACAACCTTAGGGCATGTTGGATACTCCGACAGGTGGCCAACAGCGGCGAGGATCTCCTCATTAACAATACCGTAGAGCACCATCCCGCGGAGAATAACAATACAGTACTGACAGTCTTCAAGACTTTCGCCTCAAACAATAGGTGTGGGCGAGCACTCCGCAACCTCGGCGAAGTCTGCCACGTTGCAGCAATAAATCCGTGGAATGACACGGCCATAACCTTCAATGCCAGTGACGAACCTCCATTCCGAATAGTCCGAGCACCAGCTGCTTTGGTCCTTAGTCAAATTGTGGATGGCTTCCGGCTTACTAAAGTGCTCATGGACGGTGGCAGCGGATTAAACCTCATATACGAGGAAACTCGTAACAAAATGGAAATAGACAAGAGCCGCATTGAGCAAAGCAGCACGACCATCAGAGGAATCATCCCTAGTCGGGAGGCACGATGTGCGGGAAAAATCACACTGGATGTGGTATTCGGCACGCCAAAGAGTTAAAGGTCCGAAGAAATTACATTCCAAGTGGCCCCGTTCATTAGTGGATACCACACCCTTTTAGGGGGGGGTGCATTCACGAGCTTCCAAGCTATACCCCATTATTGGTACATGAAGCTCAAGATGCTTGGGCCCAATGGAATCATCACTCTAGCTAGTGATCCGGACATAGCACTCCTCGCCGAAAATAAAACCGTTGCACTAGCCCTAGAGGCATTATCCGAAGCTCTCGCAGCCGAAGAATTAACTGTGCTGCACTCCACAATGGACAGGGACGACGTGATACTCGACAAACAACCCAAGTCCACCTCTTTTAAACCAGCAGACGAAATAATCAAATTCCAGGTCCACTCAACGGACCCTACAAAAACAGCATCAATTGGGGTACAGCTGAACCGCACAATAGACGCTGCACTACGAGAGTTCTTTTGCGACAACTAGGATATCTTCTCCTGGCATCCTTCAGACATGCCAAGTATCCCACGCAGCCTGGCTGAGCATAGCCCAAACATACTAAAGGGATACAAGTCGGTCAAGCAGACTTTTCGGTGCTTTTCAGAACCTAAGCGACAAGCCATGGGAGAAGAGCTAGCCAAGCTACTCGAGGCAGGATTCATCAGAGAAATAAAACATCCGGACTCACTAGCAAACCTGGTGATGGTACCAAAGAAGGACAAATCCTGGCGCTTATGTGTCGATTTAAAGGACCTCAATAAGGCTTGCCCTAAGGATCCCTTCCCCCTCCCCCGCATCGATCAAATCATCGACGCTACCGCATGACACGACTCATTGTGTTTCCTCGACGCATACTCCGGATACCATCAAATCAAGATGGCGGGGTCTGATCAAGACGCAACGGCATTCATCACTCCATATGGCCCCTTCTGTTTTAACTCCAGGTCTTTTGGGCTCTAAAACGCCGGTGCAACCTATCAACGCATGATTTAGACATGCCTGGAAACACAAATCGGCAAAACAGTGGAGGCATACATAGACAATGTGGTCATCAAAACCAGACACGTCGAATCTTTAATAGACGACTTGAGGCTTACGTTCGACAATCTCCGAACATATGACATCAAGCTCAATCCGGAAAAATGCGTTTTCGGCGTACCGGCCAGAAAGCTCTTGGGATTTATCATTTCCAAGAGAGGAATTAAAGCAAATCCGGCTAAAATCCAAGCTCTGTCACAGTTGGCTACCCCAACAGACCTCAAGCAAAGCCAGAAATTTACTGGATGCGTGGCTGGTTTAAGCCGCTTTATCTCCCGATTAGGAGAAAAGGCACTACCCCTTTATCGCCTTCTTCGACGCACCGAACACTTCGAGTGGACGGATGCGGCTACGGCCGGACTGGAGGAAATAAAGGCCCTCTTGGCCACCAATCCAATCCTGGCCGCGCCAAATATCAGCGAACCTATGCTGTTATATATAGCTGCAACACACCAGGTTGTAAGCGCAGTGCTCGTCGTCGAACGAGAGACAGCCGGACATAATTTCCCGCTTCAAAAACTAGTATACTACGTATCCGTTGTCCTCACTCCTTGCAAGTCATGGTACCCACATTATCAAAAGTTAGCATATGCGGTCTTCATGGCATCCCAAAAACTACGACGCTACTTTCAAGAGTTTTCAATCACGGTGGCCTCCGAAGTACCACTCAATGACATAATAAATAACCGCGATGCCACGGGCCGGATTGCTAAATGGGCTATCGAGCTCCTCCCGTTGGACATAACATACAAACCATGGCGAGCCATTAAGTCGCAAGTACTAGCTGACTTCGTCGCCGAATGGACAGAAGCCGAACTCCCTAAAGAGTACGACGCGTACTCCAATTGAATCATGCACTTTGATGGATCTAAGATGCTGGCTGGCTAGGGGCAGGCATTGTCCTGACATCCCCCACCGGAGATACAGTCCAATATGTACTCCAAATACTATACACAGATTCCAACTATGCAGCTGAATATGGGGCTCTATTGCATGGTCTTCGGATGGCAGTCTCCATGGGCATTTAACACCTAGAAGTGCGTGGGGATTCAAACCTCGCAATATCTCAAATAAATGGAGACTTTGATGCCAAGGACCCGAAAAAGGCGGCCTATCGCAATGCCGTCCTCAAAATGTCAGGTCGGTTTGAGGGGCTCGAATTCCACCATGTGGTCCGAGAAAACAATCAAATGGCGGATATCCTCGCCTACATCGATGCTAAGCGCAACCCCGTCCCGCCTAATATCTTTTTGGAAAGGTTGTTCAAGCCATCCGTGGTGTGGGAAGGGGAGACCAGCAATACCGGTCCGGATCCGAACACAACCCCAGATCCTGAACACTTTGACGTAATCGGAGGCCCCGCCACCAAAATAACACCTTCGGCCCACGTGATTATGGCTGTCATCGCCCCGTGGACAGAACTCTTCTTAGCCTACCTAAATAGGCAAGAACTCCCTGAGGACCAAAATGAGGCACGTTGCATTGTGCGGCGCTCTAAAGCCTACAAGGTCCACGAGGGAGAGCTTTATAAGAAAAGAGCGACTGGAGGGCTCCAAAGGTGCATCTCCAAAGAGGAACGGCGGCAACTCTTAGCCGAAATTCATGCCTGACTCGGCGGCCACCACGCCGCAGCTCGGGCACTCGTAAGCAAGGCCTTCCATACAGGTTTCTACTGGCTGACAGCCCGAGCAGACGCACAGGACCTTGTCCAACATTGCGTCGGTTGCCAGCTTTTTGCAAATCAGAGCCATATGCCCCCTACCGCTCTCTAAACAATCCCCATAACTTGGCCCTTTGCGGTCTGGGGGCTCGATATGGTTGGACCCCTTAAAGGAGGAAGCCATAAGAAGAAATACTTGTTGGTCATGGTGGATAAATTCACCAAATGGATAGAAGCCAAACCAGTTAAAATGGCAGAGTACGGACCAGTGATAAACTTCATATCCGGGGTCGTACACCGTTACGGTGTCCCCCACGGCATCATCACCGATAATGGCTCAAACTTCACAGTTGACGAGGTGAAAACTTGGTGCGGCAAAATGGGCATAAAGCTCGATTATGCCTCCATCTATCACCCCCAAACAAACGGTCAAGTCGAACGAGAAAATGGTCTTATTATGAGAGGCATCAAACCCAGACTAATGCGATCCTTGAAGGAATCAGATACGCACTGGGTCGAGGAGCTCGACTCCGTACTATGGGGGTTGCGGACCACGCCAAATCGCACAACCGGATACACACCATTTTTTATGGTGTACGGCACAGAGGTAGTGCTAGCCTGTGATATCATCCATGACTCACCTCGAGTGCGCATGTACGAAGAGAGAGAAGCCGAGCTGGAGCAGCAGGACAGCTTAGATGCCCTGGAGGAGGAGCGTGACGTCGCAAAGGCCCGTTTCGCATTCTATCAACAGCAGGCTCAAAGGTATCAAAGAAGAGAAGTACGAGCCAAAACTTGTAACATTGGCGAACTTGTTCTATGCCTACCAGAGAAGAAAAAGGACAAGCTCAAGCCCAACTGGGTGTGTCCCTTCATCATTGATAAAGTTCTCACTAGAGGAGCGTACCGTCTGCATGATGCATCAGATAATCGACTCGAGCGAACACATGGAACGCGGCCAGACTCCAAAGATTCTACGCCTAGTGCCAAACTCTGTGTTTGTCTCCTTACCTTCGTCTTCCTTTTTAAGTTATAACCTCTCTCTCTTTCTTTTTTTATATATAGCCTTAAAAGCTTCAAGTATGCTTTGACCGCACACTCCTGCCGCGCTACACGCGCTCAATATACCTGGGGGCTTCTTATACAGAAGCTTAATATAATTATCTTCTGGGCTTTATGCCCACCACATATGCATCATTCCTCCATATGTACCTTTTTTCACCACTATATGCATCAATATGACTTAAGTTTTGGCCCAACGGGGTTGCCTGGCTCTTGTGTTTATGCTCTACGTTCCCGTTAATTAGGCTAGGGCATAAGGGGAGCACCTCTGCGATTGTTACTATCGGGTCAGCCAGATGTGTACCTCAGACTGGGTGAAGCCGAAAGCTAGTGTTCTTAAGGGAATATTCGATCGGTGAACAAAAGATGTCTTTTACTTATTGCAAAACATGCCTCCAGATGCTTATATCCTGCGTCGTTTTTCGCAGTTCGGACATGCACATTAATGCATGCGTACCCACGGAAAGGAACCCTTAACAAAACTATTCTCCCTGGAAGATGTTTCTTATTGTGCATGTAATATAACATAGCTAGTTGGGTACTTGTCTGTTCAAGCACTTATGACCCCTACGCCTGGTTTCCACACGTGCCCTAGTTTTTACATAACAGAGCGGGTATTCGGATACACTGCGGACTGTCGGGTCCAGAGGTTGAAGCGAAAAGGTCCTCCAAGACAAATGATTTACAATCTGGCTAGGGACAAAATATGCCCTTTGAAGTACAAAGTCACTTAGACTGACTAAACTCTTCTTCTATACCATACAACAGGCTGTCTAGCCTACAATCTTGTTGGGAATACTTCGCGGCTAATGCTACCTGGTCATATACCAGTCTAACGGGGATCTCTTTCCCATCTGACCCTATAGGTCCGACCTCGGCCATGTGGTTCGGGTCAGTTTTGGTGTATCGTGTCTTCACCATGGCCCAGGCCTCCCTTGCACCTTGTCGGTAGGCTGATATCTTCCATAATCGGAAGCGCCGCCGTGCTCCCTTGAGCATCTCTATGAGCTCTCCCATGCCTCCAGCCAGGGATGCGGACGACCACAAGGCCTAGGCAATACCCTGCATCACCTGCCGAATTTGTCTGTGCAGTTGTGAGAGCTCTTGCAGAAGATCGCCTACAGATCCGGGCATCTCCTCTTCGGGACGACCTGTCAGCATACCTATAGACATAATTCTGTTAGCCCGCTTCTTCGCCGAACTTTATAAAGGTTTGTTCGAGCACTTACTAAAAATGCCACGTCGAAGCCTTTTATTCTCCTTCACGGAGTCAGCAAGCTAGGCGCGAACATCTTTTAATTCAACGTCCAGCTGGGTCTTCGTGTCCTGAAGATCATTCTTGTCCCGTATAACCTTTGTAAGCACGCGCTCGCCAGCCTTTAGCTGTCATTGAGCATGTTGTTCATCCTCCAATATGATCTCCGGATTACCTCCGGGATTGTCTGCAGAATCTACTGTTAGATTTGCATGCATGCCGAATACTAACTGGTATATGTCAGTATATTCTTTTCGATCAAGACAAGCATTACCAGACGAGGCCTTCTTTGACTCCTCCATTCCGGCGACTGTGGCCCGTAGCTGGGCTTTGCACTCCTCCAGCTCTTTAGACAGCTGGGTATTCTTCTCTATAAGAACCTATGCATATAATTGATCCTTAAATCAGTTGTGCCAAATGTTTCAAGTCTCAGGGGCTACTGACATACATACTTCTCAAATTTTCTTACCCGTATATCCTTTACATACTGGTCCATGGCTCTGGCAAGGCCATCTTGAGCAGCTCGGATGTATGCGTCCCCTGAGTTGAAGGCATTGAACGCCTCTTCAGAGAAATTAGGGTCGCGTAGTGTGGCCTGCCGGCGCCTATGATTCGTGGCGCTCTCCACTTCGGAGTTCGTAGCGGAGAATCTATCCACATCCTCTGTAGGAGGATTGTCCGGCGTTGTCCCCATGTTGACCTCCGCCCTTGAGTCCGGCCTCAGAGTCCGGCTGGTGGAGGCGTGGCCGGCATGCTCTCCAGATATAGTCCGGCGAGCGCTTTTTCTGCCTGGAAACCATGGACATTGTTATATTTTAACGATGATAATTATGTAGGAGGTTTTTAGTCATACCTTTGCAATGGCATCTCGGTCCTGATCGCCTTCCTTTTAAGCCTACCTGGCTTCGGTGCCCCTTGTTGACGAGTCACTGCGGGTTCGGTGCGGCGTCCCGATGGTCTTCCCTGTAAAACACAATACATGTGCGGTGGGTAAGGCGCAAAGAGGGAATCCTTCTTGGAAGTTGGGGCTCCAGTTTTACTTACATGTGCTGCAAGGAGTAGGCCAGGATAATCAGCTATGATGGCCACCAAGGCACCATCGCAGCTTAAATGATAAAATGTCATGTCGACGAGCTCCACAAATATGTCCAGATCTTCTTTAAGTCTAGGGTCGAGGGCCCCGTCGGGGTCCTCTGGCTATGGAGACGGGCTGTGAACCTCCATCATAGCTCTTCGCAGTTCCTGCTATGAATTGACAAGGTAAATATTTGTGCTAATGCGCGAAAGACTGGAATAAAAGATAGCAGCTCACCCAGCTTGGGGGGTTGTACATGGAGAATCCATCCCGTGGCTTAATACAGATGAACTCCACTTCTTCTCCTTTGTACAAATCGGACAGTATTTTCACCAGAGGGCGGTGGAGTCCGGACCTTTACGGCCGCAACGGGTGGTATCGTCTTCTCCATTGAAGTGCCACATGGGTTTCCCCCGATATTGAAGTGGCTGCACTCCCGGCATTATACATATTGACATAACCTCAATTATTGTCAGTCCTGATTTGGCCAGTGTCTTTATCCTATCTATCAGGAAAAGGATCTCTCTGTTATCTTCCTCCTGGGGGCTCCGGGGGCACCAGCTATGGCGTTTCTTCAATGGGGCATTTGCAAACTCAGGAAGGCCCAACCGAATAGGGTCCAGAAGGGGGACGTCCTCCATATAAAACCACTCCGAAGGCCAGTCTTCGGACGTCTTCTTCGGAGTACCAGACAGGTATCCGGTCCCGGCGATGTGCCATATTTCGGCTCCGCCCACTTGATATATCGACCCCTCCTGAGTGCGGGGTACAAGGCAGAATAGCCTCTTCCATAGCTCGAAATGAGCTTCGCAGCCCAGAAATAGATGGGTTGGGAGAACTCTCCATTTTCTCCCCGCCATTATAAGTGGCTAGTCTGGCTCGGACGGGGACCAGGTATGCAGGCGGGAGAAACCCCTGGGTCTGCAACTCTACCAATAGGCTATGGGGAACAGAACACTTCTCCCAATTGCCTGGCTTAGTGCTACAGGAGCGAGAGGAGGAGCCACGGCGGCCGGCCATGACGGGATGGATTTTTCCGGACGCGCTTTGATGGGTACTTACTGGGAGGAGATGGTTTGATTTGGATCTGAGGATGCCCGACTCTTTAAATAGACGATTTACTTACATGGTCAGGGTGGAAAATGAAAAGATGTCCCAACTTCTCGCATTCGCTCGACACATGGAGATAGCCATTATTAAAGCACAGAAGCCAAGGAGTGCAACATTAATGGGAAGCCGGACACTGCTCTTTACAACAGGTACTCTGAAGAATTTGGAGAAGAACCCGCCTTGCAATGCCGAAGACAATCTGCGTGCCGGACTCATCGTCATTGAAGCCTGGTTCAATGGCTACTGAGGGAGTCCTCGATTAAGGGGTCCTCGGACAACCGGACTATATACTTTGGCCGGATTGTTGGACTATGAAGATACGAGATTGAACACTTTATCCCGTGTACAGATGGGACTCTCCTTTGCGTGGAAGGCAAGCTTTGCAATTCGGATATGTAGAGCTCCTTCTCTGTAACCGACTCTATGTAACCCTAGCCCCCTTCGGTGTTTATATAAACCGGAGGGTTTAGTCCGTAGGATAACAACAATCATAATCATAGGCTAGCTTCTAGGATTTAGCCTCTACGATCTCGTGGTAGATCAACTCTTGTAATACTCATATCATCAAGATCAATCAAGCGGGAAGTAGGGTATTACCTCCATCGGGAGGGCCCGAACTTGGGTAAACATCGTGTCCCCTGTCTCCTGTTACCATTAGCCTTAGATGCACAGTTCGGGACCCCCTACCCGAGATCCGCTGTTTTTGACACTGACAACAAGGCTCAATGTTCTCTCTATCGAGACGTTTGAGACCCTCCAAGTGCCCTATGATCAGCTCCTTCCAACCAAGCCTTTCTCAAAGGTGACCGACGGCTCCACCATCCCCCGGGATAGATACGCTTCCCAGTCACCTTCGGCAGCCGCAACAACTACCACATCGAGCTCATCGACTTTGGCGCCGCTCACATAGGCCTCCCATACAACGCCATCCTTGGGTATACGACCCTCGCAAACTTCATGGTGTCAACTCACCACGGGTACAATGTCCTCAAGATGCTAGGGAGCGGCGGTATCATCATGGTCGCTTGCGATGAGAAGGATCGGTGTGCTCCCTCAAGTGCGCCTGCCAAGCCACGGTGGCTGACAACCCATATGATGAGGGCGCCGTCCTGCCTCCTAAGACAACCCCCAAGAAGAAGAAGAAGAAGCTCCTCCTCAAGAGTCGCCAGGGGGCTGGTACACCTGCCGACGGTACTTCAGGCCCTGCTCCCGCTGCTGGGGCGCCCCTTCCACCCGCATAGGAAGGCGCGCCCGGTGCCTCCCTCAGGATGGGATTGCGGGCTCCTGTCTTGAGCGCCTTTCACCTGACCATGGCGAGGAGGGAGGTGCTCGGGCACCATAGGCGTGCTTCGATGCGCGCCCTCGCAAGCAACATGCATGCCGCGAGACGCCCGGTGCGCGAGAGTTCATCATCAAGGCAATCGAGGAGCTTCAGAAGAGAAGGGCCATGCGCGGTGAGCGTCGCCCCGCTCGGCCTCCCAGTGCAGCCGCGGCCCTTGACGTGGGCAGCGGGCTGCGCTTCTGCTCAACATACCAGGCCTCAACAGGGCAGCTTCGCATGACCTCTTCTACTGTCCCGTGTCGGCTGGAGTGGGGGCTACCCCTACAGCTACGTCTGCATGCCGTTTGGCCTGTTGGACGTGGCCGCCTTGTACTAGCGCTTCGTGCAAGTGCCATGGCAGCTCACGAGGCCAGGCGCTAGGCAGTCCTGTCTGAGGAGGTTCTGGACCCTCGCCAGCTTCCGGGGCCTTAGGAGCCGCCCAACTCGTGAGGAGCAGCTTCCGCGACACGTTT
>NC_041381.1:254219388-254260940 GCF_002162155.2 Triticum dicoccoides | reverse complement strand
CGGGACGCGCGGTCGGGCCGGGCGGGCCGGCCGTGGGCCCGCAGGGCCGCGGCGGCGCGGGGAAGAGAGAGAAGGCGCGACGGCTGACTTGGCGTGCTCCAGTTGGTCGGGAGCGGCGGTGCGATGATGTGGTGGCGGCTGATTCGCCGGGGTGAGGTGGAGGCTAGACGTGTCCGGCGGGATTGGACATGTCCGGCGGCGGGAGGAGTTTGGCTAGGGTTTGGACTGCGCGAAAATTCGGGGAGGGGCACATATTTATAGGTAGAGGGACCTAGGAGGCTCCAAATGAGGTCCGGTTTTTGCCCACACGATCGTGATCGAACGACTGAGAGCATGGAGGGGGTTTGGATGGGTTTTGGGGCACTTTGAAAGGGTGTTGGGCTGCAAACAAAAGAGGCCTTCTACGGTTACCCGGTTAACCGTTGGAGTATCAAACGGACTCCAAATGGCACGAAACTTGACAGGCAGTCTACCGGTGGTGTACCAAGGCAGCTTGGCAAATCATGGTCCATTCCGAGAATGTTTAACACCCGCTCACAACAGGAGACAAAAGGGGGACGCCGGGGGACATAGGAGTGCCGGATTGCAAAACGGACAACGGGGAAAATGCTCGGATGCATGAGACGAACATGTATGCAAAAAGATATGCACATGATGACATGATAAAATGCAACAC
The DNA here is from genome assembly GCF_002162155.2 of Triticum dicoccoides. Classification (NCBI taxonomy): domain Eukaryota; kingdom Viridiplantae; phylum Streptophyta; class Magnoliopsida; order Poales; family Poaceae; genus Triticum; species Triticum dicoccoides. The sequence goes on along the minus strand of NC_041381.1, from coordinate 254,260,264 downwards.
GCAAGCAAATGACATGGCAACAACGGAGAATAACTGGAAGACACCTGGTGCATCGAATCCGGGGCATTACATTAGGTTAATCAAGACAGAGTGAGTGTGGCCCGAGATTTGGTGAAAAGATAAATATGCTCTGGAGAGATATTGTGTGGTTGACCTTTTGTGAAGGGCGAGGGTTGTAAGAGAGAGCTTGAGAGGTTGACCTACATAGACAATGTGCATACTAGGGTATACAGAGTGTGACTCTAGTCACAGCCAGCTAGATATATCATTTGTGTGTGAGAGGAAGCAAGGTCAATCAGTACGTAGATAAAGAGAGAGAGATTAAGCGAGTGTGGGCCGTCATGTGGTTGAAAGAGTGAGACGAGTTGGAGAGAGTGACCTAGATAGACAATGTGCCTGAGAGAGTATACAATATGTCGAACTGGGCCCAAACATGGAGATATATCGTTTGTGTGTGAGAAAAAGTAAGTTCAACAGACATATACATAAAGAGAGATATTGAGCGAGTGAGGGATGCCATGAGGTCGAAAGAGTGGGATGGCTTGGAGAGAGAGACCTATATTGACAACCAACGTGAGAGAGAGTATAGAGTGTGTTGATCAAGGACCAAACAAGGAGATATATCATGTGTGTGTGTGAGAGAAAGCAAGGTCAATCGAGACTTAGATAAAGAGAGAGAGATTGAGCGAGTGTGGGTCGCCGTGCGGTCGAAAGAGTGAGACAGTCTAGAGAGGGTGACCTAGATAGAAAATGTGCGTGTGTGTGCGTGAGAGGGGGGGTCTAGATAGGCAATGCATGTATCTTGAGAGAGCGGGTGGGAGGGAGGGAGAGAGAGAGAAAGCTCGACATGGAGTGCAATGGCGGGTGTGTGAGAGAAATACTTTTGTTGATAGAGTGGGGAAAGGGGGTTGTGTATTTGAGAGAGTTAGAGATCAAAACATGGAGAGAAAGAATGAGCGTGTGTCGGAAACCAATAGTTCTATAAAGGTGGTTAAGAGGGGAAGATTGATTAATAGAGGAAGTATGTAGAGTGTGTGCTGAGGGAGGGGGGGACCTAAACACAACATTTCAATTTAGATTGTACTAGACTTAATATTGACGTTTCAATTTAGTGTACATTGTTAGATTTGAATTAAGGACCATGCATATGGCTTCCAGAATTATTTTGAATTCAAGTTGTACTAGGTTTGGAAAAATTGATGCACTAATATTGACTTCATTGTTGTGGTATTTTGTATGTGTGTGGTCATATGCTTGAATACATCCAAAGTTTTGTCACAACCATAGTGTTCATCTTATACATATAAATTTGCATTCAAAAACGTAGCATGGATACCATGTAATGCAAAATCCACATTACAATTGGAGATCGCTATGTGACAAACACACTCTAATTCAAAGAACTCCTCATTAATTAATTTGTAGGACTAACTATTTCCAAGGAAAACACGGGCATGGTAATACATAAAGATTCATTTTCCAATGAAAAAAGATTAGTTTGCATTCTCAAATGAAGGCGCACTAGGCAGGCCAAGGCCGTAGCGTGGTGGTGGTGTGTGTCGTACGGATGCTAGCACCCCCACTCCCTCCCCAAAAAATAGCGATGAAAAAAACTTTGTGCCTCCATGTTTCAGACTGAAATATCTGGCGGCCGCAATTCCAGCCCTGAAAAATCTCCCTTCTTCCCTATCCCGTTCCACGCCCAAAGCACTCAAATCCCTAATTCGCTGCCACCCAAGCAAAATTCGAATCACCCCTCGTCTCATATCTTTCCCACCTCTGTACTAGACAGTGACATCGAAAATGACGGTCGCGCTTCACCACTTCACCAGAGCTACCTCATCTATGCCCTCGTCCAACGCACCGGGTGGTCCATCAACAATGTCGTCCACCGCAACCGACGTGCCTCACAAACACTGACTTTCACTGCATGAGGTGTGCTTCACCGACGCGGTATCCCACCTCACCAGGGCTACTTCACCGAGAACATCGTCACACCTCCACCCCCGAGGCCGTTGGTGCTTCACCAACCTCATCCACCACATCATAGCGCTTCGCTGCCACTAAAGATCTGCATCCTTAGGCGGCCAGCCAACGCTAGCGCATCACCCTCAACGGCTCTGAAGTGAACCGCACTCTAGGAGAGTATGCCCCAACGCCGGCATGAACTAGATATCCGCATATCACTCCACTGTGCACTGTTCCAATGATGTTTGAATATCGTTTTACTCATCTCTTAGCTTACACGCCTTTGCAACTCTGACTTTAACTCTTATTTCTTCTAGAGCTATCATTTGAAACAAGCAAAACCTTTTTTAGCGAAGCATGATGGTGCTATGGGATCTGGTACACATCATGCACGCTTGTATAACCTTGTAAGTACCTGTCCTCTGGTACGACAGCAAGGTCGATTACTCTCATTTGATCAACTATTCACAGTGCCAAAAATTCAGAGGGGGTGGAAGGAGCACATGGCCTGCACATCCTAGCAGGTGGTAACATGGACTTCTACATAAAACATCTCAAGCGCAAGCAGATGTCGGCGCTCTGTGATCGGGGGTACCAGACCTACCTGCCTGCGGCCCAAGGCATGGCTCCCATGATGGCCTGGTAAGGCCCATCTGCAAGACCACCAAGTCAAGACCCTCGCAAGGGCCCTGTCCTCGCGAGGCGGATACCACTAAGACCTCCACACAGGGCGGCCTCCCCAGGTTGCCTCCCAAGGAGCAGAGATTCCTATGCAAGCAACAAGCCTCACGAGGCTGCGGTGATTTGAGCCATGATGACAAAGGCCAGGCGGGCGCCTGCGGGCATAGATGAGATAGTTTCCCTTTCGGTGCAAAGGGTGCAAGGACAGACACGGGTTCCTAAGGACTCCCCCAAAGGTTTCCATTCCGGGGTAACGATACCAAGACCATGAGCTCGGCAGGATGGAGGTCACCGCCGAGCCCACCGATGCGTCACGACTAGAAGCTTTGCAGGAGAAGACGGTCAGATTTCGGGTTCCGCAAACCCTTCAGAGGTTCGAACTCTGGGTTGCGTGCGGAGATCTTAACCTCCCCAGTCTGCCTACTCGCAAATCTCACATCCTAGCACGTCGAATTGAAGGAAAGGCAACACAGCAGTTTACCTAGGTGAGGGAGTCCTGGATTAAGGGGTCCTCGGACAGCCGGACTATATACATGGGCCGGACTGTTGGGCTATGAAGATACAAGTTAGAAGACTTCTTCGCGTGTCCGGAAGGGACTCTCCTTTGCGTGGAAGGCAAGCTTGGCGATTCGGATATGTAGATTCCGTTCTCTGTAACCGACTTTGTGTAACCCTAGCCCCCTCCGGTGTCTATATAAACCGGAGGGTTTAGTCTGTAGGACAACAACAATCATAATCTCATAGGCTAGACTTCTAGGGTTTTGCCATTACGATCTCATGGTAGATCAAGTCTTGTAATACTCATATTCATCAAGATCAATCAAGTAGGAAGTAGGGTATTACCTCCATAGAGAGGGCCCGAACCTGGGTAAACATTGTGTCCCCCGCCTCGTGTTACGATTAGCCTTAGACACACAGTTCGGGACCCCCTACCCGAGATCCGTCGGTTTTGACACCGACATTGGTGCTTTCATTGAGAGTTCCACAATGACATCGAAGACAGGCTTGATGGCTCGCCTTGTTATCAAGGACAACATCACCTCCGGAGGAGCCCTGGCCTCAGGCCAAACCCTCCGGCTGGGCAGCTTCACTATGACCGCCTGCTCGGCCGTCGGGCCGACGATGACTTCTCGGGTCATCAAAAATCGCCTCCGCGTAAGCTCAGAATACCACAAACAGATGGATCCGACGGAGTTATCGTCTTTAAACAAACTCCTGGATCGCATCGCCGCCTTGGGAGTCGCTACAGACTACAATCGGATTGGGCTTAAGCCCGATCAGAGAGAAATTGAATCTCCATCGATCACCCATCAGATAGCGGTAGTGGAGGAGCAATATGACAACTCTTCCTCTATATTAAGGACGAACTATGTTCGGATTTCCGAGCTCAGAGAGCCAGATACCCGCCTGCGGGAAGACATTCCCCGTACTCCGAAACTAGAGTCAGACTATGGGCCTAAAAAATTGGTTGATATCCCGGAGCCCAAACTGTTAAGTTCAGAAGTTTCTCAAGCTCCGGATCCCAGATTGGGTCAGGGTTTGGATTAAAAGCCACCCACCCACCTAGATACAAGCGATCTTATCCGCATTAGACAGCAGTCCCAGGAAATGGTCCATCACTTTTGGGCCAGATTCCGCCTTGTCAAGGACAGGATCAAAGACTGCCGCGATGAAGATGCAATCGCATTATTCTGCAAAAATTGCAAGGACGAGGGAATCCTCAATGCCATCAACCACCGTCACGTATCACACTTCACTGACTTGGCAACTATAGTACAGAAGTACTGCGCAATGGAAAGCGCCTGGCAAACTCAGGCAGCATCTTGGGAGCCACCGGTTTCCACTAAACCCCTCGTCCGGACCAAAAGGACGCACCCTCATCGGTCGCCTGATCCAATAACAAAAAAAATCGAAGCCCATTATGGGGCGCAGAAACGTTCTCGAGGGATGGCTCGATAGGCCATGCAAAATAAACACAACGCCGGATACCGTACCAACCCATAGCCTTAGAGCATGTTGGATACTCCGGCAAGTGGCCAAGAGCGGTGAGGATCTCCTCATCAAGAATACCGCAAAGCAACATCTTATGAAAAACAATAACCCTACAGTATTGACAGTCTTCGAGACCTTCGCCTCAAAAAATAGGCGCAAAAGGGCACTCTGCGGCCTCGCCAAAGTCTGCCAAGTTGCAGCAATAAACCCCTGGAACGACACGGCCATCACTTTCAATGCCAATGACGAACCAAAATTTGGAATAGTCCGGCCACATGCCACATTGGTCCTCAGTCTGATCATGGATGGCTTTCGGCTTACCAAAGTGCTCATGGACGGCGGCAGCGGACTAAACCTCATTTATGAGGAAACTCTCAACAAACTGGAAATAGACAGGAGTCGCATTGAGCAACGTAGCACAACCTTCCGAGGAATTATTCCCAGTCGGGATGCACGATGTGCGGGAAAAATCACACTTGATATGGTATTAGGCACGCTGGAGAATTATAGGTCTGAAGAGATAACCTTTCAAGTGGCCCCTTTCAGCAGTGGATATCATGCCCAGTTAGGGCGAGATGCATTTGCAAGCTTCCAAGCTATACCCCATTGCGGGTACATGAAGCTCAAGATGCCCGGGCCCAATGGGATCATCACTCTTGCCAGTGATCCGAACATAGCACTCCGCGCTGAAAACAAAACCGCCGCCTTGGCCCTCGAGGCATTGTCTTAGGCCCTCACGACCGAAGAATTAACCGCATTGCGCAACACGGTGGATAGGGACGACGTGATACTCGATAAGCGATCCAAATCCACCTCCTTTAAACCAGCAGACGAAATAGTGAAATTCCAGGTCCAGCCAACGGACTCCACGAAGACAACATCCATCGGGGCACAGCTGGACCCCACGGTCGCCGCCGCACTGCGGGCGTTCATATGCGAAAACTAGGACATATTTGCCTGGCAACCTTCTAATATGCCAGGGATCCCATGTAGGCTGGCCAAACATAGCCTAAACATATTGAAGGGATATAAGCCGGTCAAGCAAACACTATGGTGCTTTTCCGAACCCAAACGATAAGCCATGGGGGAAGAGCTAGCCAAGTTAGTCGAGGCCAGATTCATCAGAGAGATAAAACACCCGGAATAGTTAGCAAACCTGGTAATGGTACCAAACAAGGATAAATATTGGTGCCTATGTGTCGATTTCAAAGAACTCAACAAGGCCTGCCCTAAGGATCCCTTCCCCCTCCCCCTCATCAATCAGATTATCGATGCTACCATAGGGCACGACTCATTGTGCTTCCTCGATGCATACTCCGGATAGCATCAAATCAAGATGAAGGAATCCGATCAAGCCACGACAACATTTATAAGCCCATACGGGCCTTTCTGCTTCAACACTACACCTTTCGGGCTCAAAAACGCCGGTGCCACCTATCAACGCATGATTCAAACATGCTAGGAGAAACAGATCGGCAAAACAGTTGAGGCATACGTGGATGACATAGTCATCAAAACTAAGCACGTCGAGTCCTTAATAGACGATCTACGTCTTACATTTGACAACCTCTGAACATATGACATCACGCTCAATCCAGAAAAGTTTGTTTTCGGCATTCACACTCAAAAGCTTCTGGGCTTCATCGTTTCCAATAGAGGAATTGAGGCAAACCCACCCAAAATCCGAGCTTTGTCATAGTTGGCTACGCCAACAGATCTTAAACAAGTCCAAGAACTATCCGGCTGTGTGGCAGCCTTAAGCCGCTTTATCTCCAGACTAGGACAAAAGGCGTTGCCACTCTATCGCCTTCTCCGACGCACCGATCACTTCGAGTGGACGGATGTGGCAACGGTGGGACTGGAATAAATAAAGGCTCTTCTTGCAAGCAATCCAATCCTAGCCACGCCGAACAACAGTGAACCCATGTTATTATACATATCGGCCACACACCAAGTCGTAAGCGTGATGCTCGTCATCGAACAAGAGGAGGACGAACACAAATTCCCGCTTCAGAAGCCGGTATACTACGTATCCACCGTACTCACACCATGCAAATCCCGGTACCCTTATTACCAAAAAATAGTATACGCGGTCTTCATGGCATCCCAGAAGCTACGACACTACTTTTAAGAGTGCTCAATAACGGTGGCCTCCGAAGTACCACTCAATGACATAGTAAACAACCGCGACGCTACGGGCCGGATTGCCAAGTGGGCCATTGAGCTCCTCCCATTCGACATATCATACAAACCGTGTCGGGCCTTTAAACTCAGGTATTGGCCGACTTCATCGCTGAATGGACAAAGGCCGAACTCCCTAAAGAGTACGGCACATATTCCAACTGGGTCATGCACTTTGACGGCTCCAAAATGTTGGCAGACCTAGGGGCAGGCGTTGTCTTAACATCCCCTACTGGAGACACAGTCCAGTACGTCCTCCAAATATTATTCACGGACTCCAACAATGTAGCCGAATACGAGGACTTATTGCATGGTCTTCGGATGGCCGTCTCCATGGTCATACAACGCCTGGAAGTGCTCCGGGATACAAACCTCGCAGTACCTCTAATAAATGGAGATTTCGAAGCCAAAGATCCGAAGATGGCGTCTTACCGTAACGCCGTTCTCAAAATGTCGGCTCGGTTTGAGGGCTCGAGTTTCACCATGTGGCTCGAGAAAGTAACCAAGCGGCGGATGTCCTTGCTCGCATCGGCGCTAAGCACGACCCCATCCCTCCTAACATCTTCTTGGAAAGGCTTTTCAAGCCATCCGTGGTGTGGCAAGGGGAGAACGGCAACACCAATCCGGATCCGACTACAACCCCAGACTCCAAACACACCGACGTCACCGAGGTCTCAGCCACCGAAATTACACCATCGGCCCATCTCATCATGTCAATCATTGCCCCATGGACCAAATCCTTCTTGGCCTACCTTAATAGGCGAGGACTCCCTGAGGATCGAAATGAGGCACACTACATTGTGCGATGCTCTAAATCCTACAAAGTTCATGAGGGAGAACTTTACAAGAAAAGCGCTACCAGAGTACTTCAAAGATGTATCTCCGAGGAAGAAGGGCGGCAGCTCTTGGCTGAAATTCATGCCGGTCTTGGCGGTCACCACGCCGCGGCTCGGGCCCTTGTAAGCAAGGCCTTCTGAACAGGTTTCTATTGGCCGACGGCCTGAGCAGACGCACAGGACCTTGTCCAACATTGCGTCGGGTGCCAGCTTTTCGCCAACCAAAGCCATATGCCACCCACCGCTTTACAAACAATCCCCATTACTTGGCCTTTTGCGGTCTAGGGGCTCGATATGGTCGGACCCCTTAAAGGAGGAAGCCATAAGAAAAAATAACTGTTGGTCATGGTGGATAAATTCACCAAGTGGATAGAAGCCAAACCAGTTAAAATGTTCGAAGTCGGGCCAGTGATAGACTTTATATCGGGTGTTGTGCACCGTTATGGTGTTCCACACAACATCATCACTAACAACGGCTCCAATTTCACAACCGATGAGGTGAAAGCCTGGTGTGCTAATCCAGGCATCAAGCTCGACTACGCCTCCGTCTATCACCCACAAACAAACGGTCAAGTCGAACGAGCCAATGGTCTTATTATGAGCGGCATTAAACCCAAATTAGTGCGGTCTTTGAAAGAATCAGGCAAGCACTGGGTGGAGGAGCTCGACGCCGTACTCTGGGGGCTGCGGACCACACCCAATCGTTCTACAGGATATACACCTTTCTTCATGGTGTATGGCGCAGAGGCTATGTTACGTTGCGACATTATTCATGACTCACCTCGAGTGTGCATGTATGAAGAGAGAGAGGCCGAGCTTGATCGGCAGGAAAGCCTAGATGCCCTGGAAGAGGAGCGCGACATCACAAAAGCCCGTTCCTCATTCTATCAACAAAAGGCCTGCAGATATCAAAGCAGAGAAGTATGGGCCAAGACTTATAATGTTGGTGAACTTGTTCTACGCTTGCCGGAGAAGAAAAAGGAAAAACTCAACCCCATGTGGGAGGGTCCCTTCATCATTGACGAAGTTCTCACCGGAGGAGTGTACCGCCTGCTTGACGCATCTGACAACCGCCTAGAGCCGAACCCATGGAACGCGGCCAGACTCCAAAGATTCTATGCCTATCGTCGGACTCTTCGTTCATCTCCTTTACCCCCTTTTCTTTCCAGTATTTATTTTCCTCTCTTTTCACATTTTTTCTTCCTTCTTAAGCCTTAAAGCTTTTGTGCGGCCAAACCGTACACCTTCGACGCACACATTCTAAAATATGTACCTCAATTATACCTAGGGGCTTCTCATACAGAAGCTTATTATTATTATTATTTTCATAGCATCAAGCTCACCACATATGTGTATTTTCCGCATATGTACCTTTTCTTCGCCATTATATGCATCGATATGACCTAAGTTTTGACCAAGCCGGGTTGCCTGGCTCCTATGCTTATGCCCTATGTTCCCATTAGTTCGGCTAGGGCATAAAGGGAGCACCTCTGCGATTGTTACCATCGGGTCATCCGGATGTGTACCTCAGACTGGGTGAAGCCGGAAGCTAGCGCTCTTACAGGAATATTCGGTGGGCAGACTAAAGATGTTTTTTACTTGTCATATTATGAACCCCAGATGTTATGTATGCTGTGGTTTTTTCAAACACAGTTCGGACATGCACATTAACGCATGCTTACCCAGGGAAAGGAACCCTTAACGGAATTATTATCTCTGGAAGATGTTTCTTACGATCAAAAATGTAATATAAAATAGCTAGCTAGATAGTTGTCTGTTCAAGCAACTATGAACCCTATGCCCGGTTTCCACGCGTACCTCTGTATATCTTACCGACCGGGTATTCGGGAACACTCCGCACCTTCGGGTCCAGAGGCCGAAGCAAAAAGGTCTGCCATGACAATCATTTTACAATCCGGCTAGGGACAAATTTGTCAATTGAAGTACATAGTCACTTGGACTCTAAAACTTCTTCCTCTATGCCATCCAATAGGCTATCTAGCCTACAATCCTGTTGGGACTTCTTGGCGGCTACTTGTACCTGGTCATACACCAAACTAACAGGAATTTCTTCTCCATTTGACCCTACAGGTCCGACCCGGGGCATGTGATTCATGTCGAGCTTGGTATACCGAGTCTTCACCATTGCCCAGGCCTCTCGCGGACCTTTCCGACAGGTCGATATCTTCCATAACCGGAAGCGCCACCGCGCTCACTTGAATAGATGTACAAGCCCCTCCATACTTCCTGGAGGGGAGTCAGATGGCCATAAGGCCTTGGAAATACTTTGCATCGCCTGCCGAGCTCGCTCGTGCATTTGCGACAGCTCTTGTAGCAGATCGCTCGACAATCCGGACACCCCCTCGTCGAGACGGCGCACCAATATACCTCAGACATAATTACTGACAGTTCCTTTCGTTGCCGAACTATGTAAAGGTAAGTCAGAACACATATTAAATATGCCGCCTCGCAGCCTCCTATTCTCCTTCATGGAGACATAATTACTCCACGCCCAGCTCGGTGTTGGCATCTTGGAGTTTGTTCTTCTCCACACTGACCTGTGTCAGTACACGTTCGCCCGCGGCCAGTTGCCTTTGAGCTCCTGGACCCCCCACTCGCGCGACTTCCGGTGCCTCTTCTAGATGATCTGATGACTCTGCCATAAGATTTGCACCAGTATTAATACTCCTGGTATATGATCATGTTTTCTCGATAGAGGGGAACATTACCAGACGCTGCCTTCTTGGATTTCTCCAGTTGGGCGGTAGCAGTAGTTAGCTGGGCTTGACACTTCTCCAGCTCTTGAGACAACAGGTTGTTCTTCTCTTTGAGCAGCTCGATATACAATGATCCTTAAATCAGTTGCTTAAACTGATTCAAGTCTCGGGGGCTACTGGTATATAATTATTAGAATTGTGCAAGTATGAACTTACCCGCATATCTTTCAATTACTGATCTGTGGCTCTAGAAAGCCCATCTCAAGCAGCTCGGATGTATGCATCACCCGAGTTGAAGGCATTGAAACCCTCTTATGAAAAACCAGGGTCGTGAAGACTGGCCCTGCGGTGCCGATGATTCAGGGCGCTTTCCACTCCGGAGTTTGTGGCGGATACTTTACCTGAATCTTCCGCAGAAGGACAATCCGGTGTCACTTCCACGTTAGCCTCAGTCCTCGAGACAGGGTCCAGAATTCGGTAGTAGAGGCATGACCAGTACGATCCCAAACATAATCCGGCGAATGTTTTTCCTGATAAGACACAACGGATATTGTCACACTTCAAATTTTACAGCCATAGAGCATATGTAAAAAACCATACCTCTTTGATAAAGGCTCGGCCGCGCTTCTATTGGCTCTTATCTTTGAAGGCCAGCCCGGCATATGCACAGCCTTCTTGTGCATCGCCTCAGGTGCAGCGTGGCGTGCCGATCGCCTCCCCTTTAGAGCATAATATAGTGCAGTGGGTAAGGCAAAAAGAGGAAATTCTCTCGGAGGATAAGTCTCCAGATTACCTACATGCGATGTAGGGAGAGGCCGGGATAGTCAGCAATGATGGCCACTTTTGTGCCATCACAGCTCGCCTGGTAAAACACTCCTTCCCCGAGCTCCACGAATATATCCGGATCCTCTTCGAATCCGGGGTCAAGGGCATGGTTGTTGTCCTCTAGCTGTGGTGCGGGGCTGTGGATCTCCCTGGTTATTTGCCGCCATTCCTGTTATAAATGGACGGATCAATATTTATGAAAAAGGATTCAAGGAGTTAATGAAGTAGAGTAGTGGGATGGAAACTAACCCAGCCGGGAGGGTTGCACATGGAAAATCCATCCCTGGGTTTAATGCGGATGAACTCCTCCTCCTCCCCTTTGTATAATCCGGATAGTATTTTTGCCAAAGCAGCAGAAGTGTCCAGACCCTTACGACCGTAGCGGGTGGCGTCATCTTCTCCATTGAAGTTCCATATAGGGTGACCTCGGTATTGGAGTGGCTGAACCCCTCGCATTATGGATATCACCATAACCTCGACTATTGACAATCCGAATTGAGCGAGTGTCTTTATCTTGCTCATCAATTGGTGGACTTCCATGCTATCTTCCTCCCTGAGGCTCCGGGGACGCCAGCTGAGGCGCTTCTTCAATGGAGCATTTGAAAATTCAGGAAGACCCCTTCGGACTGGGTCGGAGAAGGAACCCACCTTGCAATGCCGACGACAATCTGCGCACTGGACTCATCATCATTGATTCCTGGTTCGTGGGCTACTAAGGGAGTCCTGGATTAAGGGGTCCTCGGACAGCCGAACTATATACGTGGGCCAGACTGTTGGGCTATAAAGATACAAAATATAAGACTTCTTCCCGTGTCCTTGTGTGGAAGGCAAGCTTGGTGATTCGAATATGTAGATTCCTTTCTCTGTAACCGACTTTGTGTAACCCTAGCCCCCTCGGGTATCTATATAAACCAGAGGGTTTAGTGTGTAGGACAACAACAATCATAATCTCATAGGCTAGACTTCTAGGGTTTGGCCATTACGATCTCATGGTAGATCAACTCTTGTAATACTCATATTCATCAAGATCAATCAAGTAGGAAGTAGGGTATTACCTCCATAGAGAGGGCCCGAACCTGGGTAAACATTGTGTCCCCCGCCTCCTATTACCATTAGCCTTAGAGGCACAGTTCAGGACCCCTACCCGAGATCCGCCGGTTTTGACACCGACACCAGGTTCAGGCCACCTTGCTGTGTAAAACGCTACTCCTGCTTTGTGGTGGATTTGCCTCGTGGAGCTGAGGATGAACTAGTACAGTGGTGAACAACCTCTGGAGGTGTGTTCTTCAGCTCAAGTGAGCTGCTGAGGGTGGAATGGATGCGGTCGACTTGATTTATTGTCCTCTGTCCATGGTGGTGGCTAGGTCCTATTTATAGTGGCCTTGGTCCTCTCCCCAAAGGAAGGCGGGAAGGGATCCCACAACGGCCAAATTTGAAGGGAGACAACTAGTACATATTATCCTGACTAAAGTGGTCTTCGCGTGCAAAAGTCTCTGGTCGTGATGCCATGGTGGGCTCGGTGATGACCTCCCTCCTGCCGTCCTAGCGGTCTTGTCTTGTTGCATGGGAATGGAAACCTTTGGTCGCTTCCTCGGGACTCCGCGCCTGCTGCTTGCCTCCTTTGCACCAAAGAGGAAACTGGTACACTGCGCCCGTTGGTGCCTTCCTGGCCTTGATCGTTGTGGCTCGTGTCACCTGAACCTCACGTGATGAGCCCTGCATAGAAATCTCCGCCCCTCGGGAGCCAGCCTGAGGAGGCCGCTCCCCCTGGAGGTCTTGGTGTCGTGCGCCTCGCGATGCTTGGCCCATCATGAGGATCTTGGGTTGTTGATGTAGAAGTTCGGTCATACTAGGCCGTTGATGGAGCCATGCCACGGCCGCAGGCAGGCAATTCTAGGTACCCCCATTCCCAGAACACCGACAGTAGCCCCCGGGCCCGAGGCGCGCTCGGACTTGGCTTCTAGGAGAAGCCATAGGGAAAGTGCGGAGCGCCGCAGGACCTAACCGCCTGCAGCCTTGGGCGACGCTTGGCGATTGATGGGACGTGGGTGCCTCTGCTTCCCCTTGCTGCCTCAGCAACCGTTCGACTTGACGAGTCGCTGCTGCATGCAGAGAAAAACCATCATTATGTGGCATCGTGGAGGCCGGCGGTTGGCCTCCCTCTAGCTATAAATGAGTGGAGGGGCGGAGCCCTCCTCACTCATCCCCATCTTCATCTTCTCACTGCCCAGATGGCGTCAGTGACGATGATGAGCTTGGTCTTGACAACAGCCGCGACGGTGATGAGTATGAGCTTGCCCTTGACGACGGCCATGCTTCCTCCAGCAGCGGCGACTCCTCTTTAGGCGAGAGCTCTAGCAGTGGTGGCTACGACCAACCTTGGCACCACCGAGCCCGCGACGGGGAAGGCGATGGGTCGCCTTGCCGCCATGCCCCGGTGAAACAGGAGGAGGGTCTAAACTGAGCCTGGGGCTGCCAGCCTGGCTTCAGGAGCTGTTGCGGTCATGCCGGCCACTTCTGTTTAACCTTTCCTTTCTCCCACATTTTATAGAGTGCCCCGCTTGGGTGTGTATTGAACTGTGGAAGTTATGCCATTATGATATGCTTATTATCTTGATGTTATGCCGTGACATCTGTATTCCAAGTGGGCACGGGTAGGGTAACTTAGCTTGATACATTCATGGCAGCTTCCCGCCTCGCGAGGGCGCGACTCTTGATGCCTGGTGGAGCCCCCATTCCTGATGACTCGGGAGCCGTTGGTCTCAGGAGAAGCTGTAGAGCTGCTGCGGGGCTGTTAGAAAATCTTGACGGGGCATCTCATTCCTCCTTGCGCGAGCCCCCTGTCGTGGGTTTAGCTGTGGCTTAGTGCACCGCATCGCACTGCCCCGGGGGCACAGACATAAGAGGGTGCGTATGCCGACGAGATCGATCGAGGGCGTCTCGCGAGGATTAAGAAGGCCGAAGCACTAGGGCAATGGGGTTTTAGCGAGGCGTGCTTGCGTGCGTGTGAACCCAAACACGCGCCTGCCTAGCCCCCATGCACGGGACGCATGAGGAGGAGCGACAGGAAACTGCCACTCTTCCCTAGCCAAAGTTGAGAACGAGCGAAGCGAGAGGAGAGAAAATCCAACTTAGGAGAATCAAAACGCAAAAACTCCAAATTCCATTAAGAAACTGTGAACCAACTACAGAAAGCAAGCAAAAGAACAGTCGCGTCTGGCACCTAGTCTAGTCTTCTCACCAGCGTGGAACTAAGTGCTGCCACTAGGACGTGGGAGGGAGCCCAAGTGATGCCCGTGGGCGATGCTCAAGAATCTTCAGGGCGTGTACAGCCCCACTCATTATTACATGAGAGTGTCATGAGCGAAGACCTTCACAGGCATGAGCCTAGCTTCATGGGTAGAACTTCTGGAGGTGCTGGATGTTCCAGGTGTTCTGGATGGGGATCCCGTCCAGTGTCTCCAGGTGCGCGGCGCCAGGCCTAGAGACACGGGCAATCCTAAATGGGCCCTCCCACATGGTGAGAGCTTGTGCAGCCCTTCCCTGGAGAGCACTGCTACGTCTTGAGCTTGCGTTGGTTTTCCTTGAAGAGGAAAGGGTGATGCAGCAATATTGCGTAAGTATTTCCCTCAGATTTTGAGAACCAACAAATCAATCCAGTAGGAGGCTCCTCAAAAATCCCACGCACCTACACAAACAAACAAAGAACTCGCAACCAACGCAATAAAGGGGTTGTCAATCCCTTCACGGCCACTTGCGAAAGTGAGATCTGATAGAGATAGTATGATAAGATAAATATATTTTTGGTATTTTATGATAGAGATAGGTATATGATAGAGGACATTGGTAGGAACCTTTTTTCTAAGGTTTTAATTGAAAGCAACATAGTCCAAAGATTGAAAACGCCTAATTTCCTCTTAATCAAAGTGGATCGCCTCTATGGGAGGACGACCAGCGTCCACCCTATAGTGCGCAAAGATTTCTTTGGCCATTCTTATTATAAATCTAAACTCATGAGCCAAAAAGATGGTAACAATGCGCTTAATAGAAGAATGCTCAATATTAGAAAATTCCAGGAAAATTCTTTGTATGCAAGGATGCATATGCATAAATTGTCTTTCAAGCACAACTACAAGCATAGCAATAGCATCCGCAAGACTACTAGTTCCACGAAGAATAGAACCACCCATAGAAGGTAAAGCACCAGCACAAGTAAAGAAATCTTGAATAACCCCTTTCCCAATAATGTTACCACTACCGATTCGAAACTTTTTAGTATGCAAGATAGGGGGTTCTTCAACAGGAGCATCAGAATTTTCCATGTTATCATTATTGTCCACATCCACGATAATCTCCCCAATTTCAAACATAACGGCAAACAAAAGCGAGGAAGAAGAAGAGAGCAAGGGAAAAGAGAGAAGATTGGGAAAGAGAGGGTGAATAAAACGGCAAGGGTGAAGTGGGGGAGAGGAAAACGAGAGGCAAATGGCAAATAATGTAAATGCGAGGGAGATGAGTTTGTGATGGGTACTTGGTATGTCTTGACTTGAGCGAAGACCTCCCTAGAACGGTGCCAGAAATCCTTCTTGCTACGTCTTGAGCTTGCATTGGTTATCCTTGAAGAGGAAAGGGTGATGCAGCAATAGTAGCGTAAGTATTCCCCTCAGTTTTTGAGAACCAAGGTAAGGAGGCTCCTCAAAAGTCCCACGCACATACACAAACAAACAAAGAACTCGCAACCAACGCAATAAAGGGGTTGTCAATCCCTTCATGGCCACTTGCGAAAGTGAGATCTGATAGAGATAGTATGATAAGATAAATATATTTTTGGTATTTTATGATATAGATTGGAAAAGTAAAGATGCAAATAAAAGTAGATTGAAAGATTTTATGATAAAAGATAGACCCAGGGGCCATAGGTTTCACTAGTGGCTTCTCTCGAGATAGCATAAGTATTACGGTGGGTAAACAAATTACTGTCGAGCAATTGATAGAAAAGCGAATAATTATGAGATTATCTAGGCATGATCATGTATATAGGCATCACGTCCGTGACAAGTAGACCGACTCCTGCCTGCATCTACTACTATTATTCCACACATCGACCGCTATCTAGCATGCATCTAGGGTATTAAGTTCATAAAGAATAGAGTAACGCATTAAGAAAGATGACATGATGTAGAGGGATAAACTCATGCAATATGATATAAACCCCATCTTTTTATCCTCGATGGCAACAATACAATACGTGCCTTGCTGTCCCTGCTGCCACTAGGAAAGAACACAGCAAGATTGAACCCAAAGCTAAGCACTTCTCCCATTGCAAGAAAGATCATGCCAAACCAAACTGATAATTCAAAGAGACTTGCAAAGATAACTTAATCACACATAAAAGAATTCAGAGGAGATTCAAATATTTCTCATAGATAAACATGATCATAAACCCACAATTCATCGGATCTCGATAAACACACCGCAAAAAGAGTTACATCGAATAGATCTCCAAGAAGATCGAGGAGAACATGGTATTGAGATCCAAAAAGAGAGAAGAAGCCATCTAGCTAATAACTATGGACCCAAAGGTCTGTGGTAAACTACTCACAACTCATTGGAGGGGCTATGGTGTTGATGTAGAAGCCCTCTGTGGTCGATTCCCCCTCCGACGAGGAGCCAGTGAAAGCTCCAAGATGGGATCTCGCGGATACAGAAGGTTACGGTGGTGGAAATAGTTTTTCATGGTCGCCTATGATGTTCTCGGGGTACGTGGGTATATATAGGAGGAAGAAGTAGGTCGGTGGACGCCCGACGGGCCCACGAGATAGGGGGGGCGCGCCCACTAGGGGGGGGGGGGCGCGCCCACTAGGGGGGGCGCCCTCCACCCTCGTGGCCGCCTCGACTGCTTCTTGACTTGCACTCCAAGTCCTCTGGATCACGTTCGTTCCAAAAATCACGCTCCTAAAGGTTTCATTCCGTTTGGACTCCATTTGATATTCCTTTTCTTCGAAACACTGAAATAGGCAAAAAAACAGCAATACGGGCTGGGCCTCCGGTTAGTAGGTTAGTCCCAAAAATGATATAAATGTGGAAAGTAAAGCCCATAAACATCCAAAATGGGTAATATAATAGCATGGAACAATCAAAAATTATAGATACGTTGCAGACGTATCAAGCATCCGCCTTAGGAAGAGATCACCCACCTCGAGCATCCTAGGGCGGGGCACTGCGACATTGGTACCGCCGCAGCGCTTGCTGGTACCTTGCCACTCGGAGCGAGGCTTGACGGCGGCATTCCTCCCCAACATGAGATCCATCCCCCGTGTGGCATCCTGGCGTGCCTCATCAAATGCCAAGACCCGCGTGGAGCGATGCTTGACCTCGTGTGGGAGAACCGCTTCAGCGCTGTAGATGAGGAAGAACGGGGTCTCGCTTGTCAGCTTGGTTGCGGTGGTGCGGATGGACCACAACACGAACTGGAGTTCGTCGAGCCAGCCCTTGCCGCTGGCCTCGAGCTTCTTCTTGAAGGTCCTTGCCTTGAGGACTCTCAGGACCTCTGTTGGCGTGCTCGGCCTGGCCATTGCTCATGGGATGTGCCACCGAAGCGTAGCATATCTGATTTCCATGGTTAGCACAATATGTTTTGAAAAGGTTGCTGGTGAACTGCGAGCCATTGTCAGTGATGATGCAATTAGGAACCACAAACCGGCTCATGAGGCCCTTGATGAACTTGACGGTCGAGCCAGCCAGGATGGTGCAGATAGCCTCTACCTCCGCCCACTTGGTGAACTTCTCGATGGCGACGTAGAGGTAGGCTTCGTAGGATTTCACTAGCTCGGTGGCATCGTTGAGGGCCGTGGGCCAGTAGAACCTATTGCAGAACGCCTTTCCCACGAGGGTGCGTGATGAAGAGTGATGTCCGTAGTCTCCGCCATGTATGTCGGCCAGTGGCTCAAGCCCCTGCTCCCAGGAGATGTACCGCAAAGAAACATCATTGAGCCGCTTATGGTACAACTCACCATCCTAGATGCAGTATGCGGTGGCCTGGCGAGACATGCTGATGTAAGGTGGAACCCTAGATGGACGATCTTTCACATTTGTAGTGGATCCTACGGGGAATCACAAAGAACACACGAAAGCACAAAGGGGAAACACGGGGAAAACGAGAGGGAGAATCACTAAACCGACATAGAATCAATCACACGAGTGCTAGATCACCGACAACATAGAGTGACATAAGATCCACAATCAACCAAGGTAAGGATATAAAGGAACAGTTCTTCTCCGTACGGAGGTCTTGATGGTCTTCCCTAGAAAGGGGTCTTGAATCCGCTTGGGGGATCTTCTCCAAAGAGGTCCTAAGCTCCGAGGAGAAGTAGCCAAGTGGATGAGCAACGCTCTCACACAAAATATGAGCTAAACCTATGCTACCCGTACCAGGAGGTGGGGCGTCCTATTTATAGTCTTAGTGCAAATGGAAGTCAAAACGAAGGGGTACAAGGGCTCCAGCCCGCAAACGCGGTCACTCAGGTGTCGGTCGTCCGGAAGGTGTCGGACGTCCGGAGGCTCGGGACGGTCTGGACGTCCGGTCGGGCTCGGGCGTCCGTAGAATCAGCTCTGTCGTGGGCGCGTCGGACATCCAGAGGGGTTCGGTCGTCCGGAGCTTCGTGACGGTCCGGACGTCCGGAAGTCATCGGTCGTCCGTAGATTCGGTTCGGGCGTGCATCAGTCGGACGTCCGGAGGTCTCGGTCGTCCGTAGATTTGGTTCGGATGCCCAGCCGTCGGACGTCCGGAGGGCGTCGGTCGTCCGTGGCCTGGGAGTCGTCGGACGTCTGGGCTTGGTCGGACATCCGATGCCTGTAGCTTCAGCAGCATCTCTTCTTCTTCTTCAACATGCTTGGGGTGCTCGCCGTCTTGGCTCTTGCAAGTAGTAGATCCTTGGCTCACCTCCATGTACCTAATTACACATAGAGTCTCCGAATGAGGTAGTAGCCATGTCTCGTGAGTAGAAAGAGGGAATTCGGAGAGGAGCGAGTTCACCTTATCTTCGATAGCCTTAGCTCGGGCTCTTGTCATGGGTCCAAGTGGTGTTGAGGGAGATGTAGGCACATCCATGGGAATGAGCAAGGGATGCTCCCCATCATCTCCCCCCTTGGGAGAGATCCGACCTCGGATCAAAAGGTGCATCAACATGGAAAGGTGCGAGCTCCTTGACGTTGAAGATGTTGCTCACATTGTACTTGCCTCGTGGTAGGTCCATCTTGTAGGCGTTATCGTTGTAGCATGCTAGAACCTTGAAAGGTCCATCGGCGCGAGGTAGAAGCTTGGACTTGCGTTCGTTGGGGAAGCGGTCCTTGCAAAGATGTAGCCACACTAGATCACCAATGTTGAATACCATGGGTTGCTTGTTGATGTTGAGCTTGGTCGCTAGTCGTTGTACTTGGCGCTCAATGGTGTGCCTTGTATCTTCGTGCATCTTCTTGATGTAGCTTGCACGAGCACTTGCGTCGAGGTTGGTTCGCTCTTGTAGAGGAAGAGGTAGAATGTCCAATGGGGACAAAGGGTTGAAGTCGTAGACAACCTCGAAGGGGGACTTGCCGGTCGTGGAATGTCTTGCACGGTTGTAGGCATACTCGGCGATGGGTAGACACGCCTCCCACTCCTTGATGTTCTTCTTGATCAACACGCAAAGTAGAGTGGAGAGTGTACGGTTCGTCACCTCCGTTTGGCCGTCGGTTTGAGGATGGTATGCCAAAGAGAACAATAGCTTGATTCCGAGCTTGTCACATAGGGTCTTCCAAAAGTAACTCAAGAACTTGACGTCGCGGTCCGAGACAATCGTCTTTGGTACTCCATGAAGTCGCAAGATTTCCCTACAAAAGAGATTGGCAATATGTGAATCATCGTCTATCTTGTTGCAAGGAATGAAATGTGCCATCTTAGAAAATCGGTCCACAACAACAAAGACGGAATCCTTGCTATTTTGAGTTCTAGGCAAACCAAGTACAAAATCCATGCTAATGTCTTCCCAAGGTTGATAAGGAATAGGAAGGGGCATGTAAAGACCATGGGATTGAGCTTTGACTTAGCTTTGCGACATGTAGAGCAACGGTTGGTGAAGCGTGAGACATCACGAAACATCTTGGGCCAAAAGTAGTTCTTGGAGAGCGTGGTGAAAGTCTTGTCGCGTCCAAAGTGTCCCATTAGTCCGCCTTCATGAGCCTCTTGCAAAAGGAGCAAATGAAGAGAAGACTCGCGAATGCAAATTTTGTTAGCTCTCATAAGATAATCATCCTTTATGTAGTATCGTTCCCAAGACGTGTGTGTCAAACACTTAGCATAAGGAGTAGCAAAAGAACGATCATTCTCATACAAGTCTTTTATATGCTCAAAACTAATAACATTCAACTCAAGTTTAGTGACAAGCGTGCATATGCGAGAAAGTGCATCTGCAACTACATTTTCCTTACCCTTAATGTACTTGATCACATAAGGAAAAGATTCAATAAATTCACTCCATTTGGCATGACGCTTGTTCAACTTAGTTTGGCCTTTCAAGTACTTAAGTGTTTCATGATCGGTATGGATGACAAATTCATGAGGTCTAAGGTAATATTCCCAAACATGTAGCACACATACTAAAGCATACAATTCTTTGTCATAGATGGGATAATTGAGTTGAGCACCGGAGAGTTTTTCACTAAAATAAGCAATGGCTCGTTTTTCTTGCATCAAAACTCCGCCAATTCCGGTACCACTTGCATCACAATGAACCTCAAAAGTTTTCTCAAAGTTGGGCAAAGCGAGAATCGGAGCATGAGTAAGCAAATACTTGAGCTCATCAAAAGCGGTGGATTGCAAAGATCCCCAAACAAAAGGAGCATTCTTCTTACTCAAAGCATCTAAAGGAGCGGCAATTGTGCTAAAGTTTTTCACAAAGCGGCGGTAAAATCCTGCAAGGCCAAGAAAACTTCTCACTTGTTGCAAATTGGTGGGTTGGGGCCAAGTTTTAATCGCCTTAATCTTAGTTTCATCAAGATGGACACCCTTGGAAGAGACAACAAAACCCAAGAAAACCACTTTGTCAACGCCAAAAGTGCATTTTTTCAAGTTCACATAAAGGCTTTCCTTTCGGAGGGTTTGCAACACAGATTTAACATGATTAATGTGCTCTTTCATGGTTTTGCTAAACACAAGGATATCATCAAAGTAAACCACAACGAAAACTCCAATGTAAGGTCTAAGCACATGATGCATAAGACGCACGAAAGTTCCGGGTGCTTCCGACAAACCCATAGGCATCACCAACCACTCATATAAGCCAAATTTTGTTTTGAAAGTGGTTTTCCATTCATCACCATCTTGAATGCGGATTTGATAATAGCCACTTTTAAGATCAATTATGGAGAAAAAGTTGGCTCCGCTAAGTTCATCAAGCATATCATCAAAGCGAGGAATGGGATGCCTATAACGAACGGTAATGGCATTTATGGATCTACAATCGGAACACAAGCGGAAACTTCCATCGGGTTTAGGCACAAGTATAACGGGAATGGCACATGGGCTTAAGCTTTCACGTACATGACCGTTGTCGATGAGTTATTGTACTTGCCGTTGAATCTCCTTGGTTTCTTCTGGATTGACACGGTATGGAGCTTTGTTTGGAAGTGGTGCTCCGGGGATGAGTTCGATTCGATGCTCAATGCCTCGTAGTGGAGGTAGACCCGGAGGTAGCTCATCGGGGAAAACATCTTTGAATTCCTGCAAAAGAGATTGAAACACTAAAGGTAGCTTGTGAGAGGTGTTAGTTGTTGGATCTTCATGTTTGCACACACTCGATGGGTTCTCACACACTTCTCTTATCTCACTTTTGGTGGCAAATAGGATGAGGTTTTTCTCTCTAGGCGAAGAGGCGCTCAAATTTGGCTTGTGGCTCTCACTCGCTTTTGGGTGTGTCACTTTTTCACTCGTCTTTCCATGATTGGTGGCTTGCTTGTCAGCTATCACTTGACTAGGAGACATAGGTCGTAGCACATATTCCTTCCCTTGCATTTTGAAGCTATAATGATTGGTGCACCCATTGTAGATGACACCACGGTCGAATTGCCATGGTCGACCAAGAAGTAGGTGGCAAACAGTCAATTGGAGCACATCACACTCCAAAGTGTCTTCATAAGCACCAATTTTGAAGGATACTTGGACCGTATGCTCGACTTGTATAGTGCCAGAGTCACTTAGCCATTGAACCTTGTAGGGGTGCAGGTGCTTTCTCTTGACCAATTGAAGCTTGGAACATAATTCTTCACTTGCCAAGTTGTGACAACTACCTCCATCGATGATGACCTTGACGGACCTTCCATTGATGTCGGCCTTAGTGTGGAAGATGTGGCATCGTTGGTCTTCTTCTTGTTGATGTTGAAGTGTCAAGACTTTGGAGACAACGAGAGCGGGGCTCGAATCCTCATCACAAAAGACTTGATCATCTTCATCCTCGTTCATGCACCGGTGCATGGCCACTTGCTCAAGGGCTTCCATCTCCTCTTCACTCATTGAGTCATATGTGTCATCGTCGTTGAGGATCATGGTGCACTTGTTCGTGCATTGGTAGGACTTGTGGCCTCGGCCACCGGAAGTGAAACACTTGAAGGAGCTTGTTTTGATGGTCTCATCGGTTGGAGTAGATGATGAAGCATGCGGCTTGAAGTTGCTTGTCGTAGGAGGAAGACGACTTGAACTTGCCAAAGTTTTCTTGTAACTTGACTTGTCGTCGGTGCTTTGAGAAGGTTTGGTTGATGTAGATGTTGGAGGAGTCGTTGAAGCTTGGGTGTTGGAGAAGCTGTAAGTCTTGGATGAGTACTTGGCGTACTTGAAGTCATCAGGCACTTGACGTTCCGCCTTGGTTGCTTGATGTACGAGCTCAATGAGGTTGGAATAGGGTTGGAAGTCGGCAATCTTCTTGATGGGATGATTGAGTCCATTCAAGAAACATGCCATTGTTTGCTCATCATCTTCCGTGACATTGGCTCGAATCATGGCTATCTCCATTTCCTTGTAGTATTCTTCAACACTCTTTGTTCCTTGCTTGAGGAGTTGTAGCTTCTTAAAGAGATCGCGGTTGTAGTAGGTTGGTACAAAGCGTGCCCGCATGACATCCTTCATTTGAGCCCAAGTGGTAATTGGTGGTTCACCTCTTGCTTGACGGCGTTCAAGTACTTGTTCCCACCATATGAGCACATAATCTTGGAACTCAAGTGATGCCATAGCGATCTTCTTCTCTTCCTCATAGTTGTGCAAGCGGAAAATATTGTCGACCTTCAATGCCCATGAGAGGTACTCTTCCGGATCATTGCTTCCATTGAACTTGGGCATTGTGAACTTGAGCTTGCCATAGTGTTGCTCTTCATTGTGTTGTTGGCGATGGTGATGGTTACGTCCTTGACATGGAGGATAGTCATCCTCATGTTGCTCTTGGCGCGGATGAAGTCCATGATCAACTTGCTCTTGTTGAACTTAAGGTTGAGGTGGAGCTTGACGATCTTGTTGAGGGCCTTGTGGAGCTTGACATTGCACACGCGGTTGGTAGTTCCTCTCTTGGATTTCTTCTCGAAGGGCTTCCTCTTGATTGCGCCGCTCTCGATTGCGGTTGGCAATGGCTCAGCTCGAATCTTGAAGGGCACGTTGCGCCTCAAGAGCTTGCGCTTCACGTTGTTGTTGTTGAAGACGTTGAGCCTCGGCGTCTTGTTCCTCTTGGTGTAGACGTGTTCGTTCTTCTTCTTGGCGCCTTAGTCATTGCCTTTCTTGAGCTTGAGCAAAAATGACTTGGTTTGATTGAGGACGAGGGATTTGCACGTCGACTTGTTCTTGTGAATGCTTGTCATGTAGCGGGTTCCGAGATGCATGCCGGTCTTGACGCGCAGCTCGACGAAGAGTGTTCGATGATGGTGTACTTGTGTCGGAGAAGGTGTCGTCGGAGTGTCGACTTGAGAGGCTCCGTCTTGAGTATGAAGAAGTGGAAGGACGCCGGTTCCTCATCAAGGCGCGGATCTCATCCATTCTTGCATCATTCTCTTGCTTTTGAGCGTCGAATTTGTTGTCGAAGTAGTCCCTCATTGCTTGTTGCTCTTGGTGCAATGCCTTTTGAGCTCCAAATAGGTGGTTCTTGGTGACGAATGATGATGTGTCATCGTCGTTCTCGATGAGAGGTGGAGTGGTATAAGAACTTGGCCTATCCATCATACCAAGCAAAATGTAAGTGGTAGACGGAAAAGAACATGTACCAAATGTACCTTGACCGAAGTTGAAGATGAATCAAGTTCACTCAAATGCGGACAATGAAATAGCACTGTTGGTACCAATTCTTGTCGGTTCTCACACCTACACACGTAAAAGCTTATGGTGGAGCTTGGTTAGGATGGTGGCACAAAATTTGATGCAATAGTAAGTGAGCTTCAATAATGTTGGAAAAGATTCACAAATTTGCAAATGCAACAAGTAGACCAAGCTAGTATGGGTACACGGAAACACACACGCAAATAGATAAATGGGATTGTGCAATCCAAAATTGAGCCAAAATGTGGAAACCACGAAATGCTCTTGTTGCACAATACTAGAGAGACGCTAGCACGATTGCAAAATAGGCGGATACGCAAACTTGTGCACAACCTACTAGGCAAAAATGCAACGATCTCTATCCCAAGTATGCTATATGTATGATATTTCGGTGCTATGATCCAAGATGATCGGATATGACGATATTAATGTTATATGATGCTATGGTTCTTGCTCATAAGCTCTTTGCTTACCTTTCCTCTTTGCTTAAAAGCTTGGGTGGCTCTTTTACTTTTGAGCTCTTTTCTCATGCAAAACTTCATGAACCAAGGTAGCAATTGTGTATGCTATGACAACTTTGTGACACACAAGTTGATCTCAAGATATGCACCACTATTGTATGGTATGTATGCTATGGAGTATGATCACTAATGTGCACAAGTCACGTTGCCTGCAATACTCAACGGCTAGTCTCGATGGGTAAGCTATGCAAAGTAGGGACAATGTGGGTATCAATGCAATTGCAAGGTATGACAAAGATGTCGTCCAAGTTACCGGCCTTGCGATGATGAGACCCTTGCGAAGATGAGACGTGGTGGTGATGACGTCAACCGTACCTAGATAGCCGAAACACAAAGGGATACGGGATCCACAACTCAAAATCTCAAGGACCAAAATATGGCAAAATCGTCATAGGAGGTATCTTGGAAGATGTAGGTGTATGTGGGTTTGCAAGATGTGGTGGAATGTGGGGTTGTGGTGGTGGCCGAACGGTCAAACTTTAGTTTCGTCAGGGTTTCACGGACGTTCGGGCTTTTACGGTCGTCCGGACTTCGTCGGACGTCCGACCTTGTCCGGTCGTCCAGAGCCTGGGCGAAGATCGGGCTCAGGAAGAAGAACTGCGAGATTTCCGGGGAAGAAGAAGATGGTGAGGTCGAAATCGAGTGATATGGTGGATGGAAAAGGGTGGGGAGGGTGGGGAAAGCTAGATCCACACGCAGCAACACAAATCCATGGACCAAATCCAACAAAATCGCAACTCACAAACAAATCACAAAAAAAATTGGGGCTATTTTTGGTGGGGAATTCTCGGAATTAGGACGAAAACAACAAAATCAAGCTAGAAAACACGGGATAGGGGCTCCAAAATGTGATCAACGTGGCTCATGATACCAAGATGATGTAGGGTGGAGCCCTAGATGGATGATCTTTCACGTTTGGAGTGGATCCTATGGGGAATCACGAAGAACACATGGAAGCACAAAGGGGAAACACGGGGAAAACGAGAGGGAGAATCACTAAACCGACATAGAATCAATCACACGAGTGCTAGATCACCGACAACATAGAGTGACATAATATCCACAATCAACCAAGGTAAGGATACAAAGGAACAGTTCTTCTCCGTACGGAGGTCTTGATGGTCTTCCCTACAAAGGGGTCTTGAATCCGCTTGGGGGATCTTCTCCGAAGAGGTCCTGAGCTCCGAGGAGAAGTAGCCAAGTGGATGAGCAAGGCTCTCACACAAAATATGAGCTAAACCTATGCTACCCGTACCAGGAGGTGGGGCGTCCTATTTATAGTCTTAGTGCAAATGGAAGTCAAAACGAAGGGGTGCAAGGGCTCCAGCCCGCATACGCGGTCACTCAGGTGTCGGTCGTCCGGAAGGTGTCGGACGTCCGGAGGCTCGGGACGGTCCGGACGTCCGGACGGGCTCGGGCGTCCGTAGAATCAGCTCTGTCGTGGGCGCATCGGACGACCGGAGGGGGTCGGTCGTCCGGAGCTTCGTGACGGTCCGGACGTCCGGAAGTCGTCGGTCGTCCGTAGATTCGGTTCGGGCGTGCATCGGTCGGACGTCCGGAGGTCTCGGTCGTCCGTAGATTTGGTTTGGATGCCTAGCTGTCGGATGTCCGGAGGGCGTCGGTCGTCCGTGGCCTGGGAGTCGTCGGACGTCTGGGCTTGGTCGGACGTCGGATGCCTGTAGCTTCAGCAGCATCTCTTCTTCTTCTTCAACATGCTTGGGGTCCTCGCCGTCTTGGCTCTTGCAAGTAGTAGATCCTTGGCTCACCTCCATGTACCTGATTACACATAGAGTCTCCGAATGAGGTAGTAGCCATGTCTCGTGAGTAGAAAGAGGGTGTTCGGAGAGGAGTGAGTTCAGCTTATCTTTGATAGCCTTAGCTCGGGCTCTTGTCATGGGTCCAAGTGGTGTTGAGGGAGATGTAGGCACGTCCATGGGGATGAGTGAGGGATGCTCCGCATCACACGCGCTCGACATCTTCCTCCTTCTCCGGCAGGGTCCCCTGAAGCAAGTACACCTTGAACTCCTCGGTCCAGCACCCCTCCCGAGGCTCGAGTGCGAGCAGCAGATGGGCCCTCCGGGTTTGGGCCGCAAGCAGGGGCGCTTGTCACAGGGGCTTGGGGAAGGTCCTCCTGAGGCGGTGCTGGTTCCGCAGGAGGGGGAGCTGCTAACGGCTTGAATAGTCGTTCCTCAAAAATGCCTGGCTCGTGAGGCAGCCACCGGGACGCCCTCTTGGCGATGTCGTCCACCTCCTTGTTTGTGCCTCGTGGCACATGCTGTAATTGCAAGCCCAAGAATAGTTTTCCATTTTGCATACCTCTTCCAGGTATGCTTCCATGTGCTCGTCCTTCGGGGTGTACTCTTTGTTGGAGAAGTTGATGAGGAGCTGGGAGTCACCCCTGATGGTGAGGCGCTTCACTTCCAGCACTGCTTAGCCCTGAGGCCGACAATTAGGCCTTCATACTTGCAATGCTGTTGGAGACCTTTACGCCCTGCTGGAAGCAGAGTTGTACAGCATAGTAGAGCTTGTCCTTGTTGGGTGAAATGAGCACTGCTCCAGCCCATGCGCCCTGGCGAGCGAATGCACCCTCGAAGTATATGATCCATCTGTCCGGCGCCTCATCTTTGGGCAGGAGGGAACGGTCCTCGCATACTTCACGATCTAGGATGTCAGTCCACTCTGCCATGAAACCTGCGAGGGTCGTGCCCTTGACGACCCAGGTGGTGCTGAACTCCAGTTGGAACACCTGCAGCTCGATATTCCACTCTGTGACCCATCCGAAAGCCTTAGGGCTCTGAAGCACCCTCTCTAGTGGGTAGGCTGAGACGACGTTGATTGGGTGGCCTTGGAAGTAGTGGCGCAGCTTCCGGGAGGTGACGAGGAGCGTGAGTAAGAGATTTTGTGGCATGGGGTAGTGCGCCTGCGCCTCCCGGAGCATCGTGCTGACGAATAGACCGGGTGCTCGACAAGGGAGGAGGCATTGGCGAGGCCTTGTATCTCTTTGAGTATGCTAGCCTTCAGGGGTCTTGTTTCTTGTCACATCAGCAGTGGCCTCATGAGCCCCATTCTTATGAGACCCACTGGTTGGGTGGTCGGCTAGGGCCTTAGGAGCGACATTGACCGATGGTGTAGCTGAGGCCTCAGGAGCACCATCCTGGGGCCACATCGTCTCGCTTGGGGGATGGGGTGCCTCGCCGTGGGCCCTCGGTCGGGCACTCTTCCCTTAGCGCCACCAGAGCCATGTAGGCGGAGTGACGCGTGGCGGCCAGGTAGAGAACCTAGGGCTCGAGGCGGGCGGTGCCACCATCGCCGGTGGGCTCGTGAGGTATTTCTTGAGGTCTTGGAAGGTTACGTCAGCTTCAGGGGTCCACTTGAATGGCCCCTTCCTTTTCATTATCTTAAAGGATGGGAGGGTGCGCTCCCCCAACTTGGAAATGAAGCGCCCCAGGGAGGTCACACAACCCCCCAGCTTCTACATCTCCTTGAGGGTTTGTGGCGGGCTCATGTCTTCTATGGCCTTGACTTTCTCCGGGTTGGCCTCGATCCCCCTGTGTGACACCAGGAAAGCCAGCTGCTTGCAGGAGTGGACGCCAAACACACACTTCTTTGGGTTGAGCCGCAGGTCCACCTTGCGTAGGCTGGCAAATGTTTCCTCCAGGTCCCCGATGAGGGTCCTTGCCTCCTGAGATTTCACCACTATGTCATCGACGTAAGCCTCAGCGTTCCTCCCAAGCTCTTGGCCCAGAGTGATATGCATTAGCCACTGAAAGGTGGCTCCAGCATTACGTAGCCCGAATGGCATGTAGGTGTACAGTACACCCCGAATGGGGTCATGAACGCCGTCTTATCCACATCTTGAACAGCCATCTTGATTTGGTGGTAGCTCGAGAAGGCGTCCAAAAAGCACAACAGATCGCACTCGACGGTGGAGTCGACGATCTGATCGATATGCGGGAGCGAGAAGGGGTCCTATGGGCCAGCCTTGCTGAGATTGGTGAAGTCGACGCACATGCGCTCCTTCCCGCCCTTCTTAGGGACAATAAATGGATTCTCCGACCACTCTAGGTACCGCACTTCCTGAATGACACTGGCATCCTGCAGCTTGCGGGTCTCTTGGATGATGAATGCCCGCTTCTCTGTGGACTGCCGCCGTGCCTTCTGCTTCACCAGGCGCATGTTAGAGCACACCCTCAGGTGATGCTCGATTATTCCTCTCGGAATCCCAACCAGGTCCTTAGGCTCCCATGCGAACACTTCCTTGTTGGTGCGCAAAAAGCTGACCAACGCCCTTTCTTGGTCCGGAGGGAGGCCATCACCTATGGTGAAGGTGGCTCCTGATGCTCCGAGTTCATCAACTAGTAATTGCTTCATCTCGGCTCGATCCTGGGAAAAAACTGCTTCTTCTTGGCTGGTGCAGCCCCAGAGCCTCTGGGGCTCCTTTTTCACTCGACTGTGCGGCCGCCGTGGACCTGAAGGTGAGCTTGAGGGCCAACATCATGTCGTTGGTGTCCCCTGCCACAGTGAGGACGCCGCTGCTTCCTGGCATCTTCATTAGGTTGTAGGGTTCATGTGTCGCTGCCATGAACTTGGCCAAGGCTGGGTTTCCGATGATGGCATTGTATGGGAGGCCAATTTGGGCGATGTTGAAGTCGATGAGCTCGGCGCGGTAGTTGTCGCGGGTGTCGAACGTGACGGGGAGGCGGATCTGCCCCAGCGGGCTGGTGGAGCCGTTGATGACCCCAGAGAAAGGCTTGGTGGGGCGGAGCCAGCCATAGGGCATGTGAAGCAAGCCAAATGCCTCCACAGAGAGCACATTGAGGCCGGCTCCACCGTTGATGAGGGTCTTGGTGACCGCCACATTGCAGATGGTGGGGGTGCAGAGCATCGGGGGTGCGCCTGCGCCTGCGATGGTAGCGGGGTGATCCCCTGAGTCGAAGGTGAGGTCGGCCCTGGGTGCCGCCCAGCCCAGGGGAGCCCCCTACTACACGCGGGCGGCACCCACTTGGTGAAGAACTGCTTCATGTGGAGGTCCGTCCGAGGGCGGTGCCTGCAAGCCGACAAGGAGGGCTGCAACGGCGTGGGGCGCCGGCGCCGCGAAGCACGCAGTGAAAAGGCCGTGCAGCTCCTCCTAGAAGGCCACTGAAGACTCTGGCAAGTTGAGCAACCAGGCGCGCGGCGCACCCACGAGAGCCATGGGGAGCCAGTTGGCTATGACTTTGTCGTTTCCATCGGCTGCCCAAACTTCTTCCTCGAATGCTTGGAAGAAGCCTGCCAGACCTGCCGAACCGTCGTAGCGGGGCGGCAACTCCGGCCTGAACTTGGGTGGCCACTGCACCTGCCACAGGGCGGGGGTGAAAGCTTGGGGACCCACAACTCCTCCAAAGGATCCGGTCGACGGAGGAGCCCCTGCCATGTGGGCCGACAGTGGCTCGTAGCGGATGGAGCGGCGGATCTTCGACGCACACCAACCTGGCGCACCAAATGTCAGGTTCCGGGTTCCGCAAACCCTTGAGGGGTTCGAACTCTAGGGTGTGTGCGGAGATCTCAACCTCCCTAGTCTTCCTACTCACCAATCTCACAGCCTAGCATGTCGAACTCGAAGGAAAGGGGACACAACAGTTTACCCAGGTTCGGGCCACCTTGCGGTGTAAAACCCTACTCTTGCTGTGTGGTGGATTTGCCTCGTGGGGCTGAGGATGAACTAGTACAGTGGTGAACAACCTCCGGAGGTGTGTTCTTGAGATCTAGTTAGCTGGTGAGGGTGGAATGGATGCGGTCGACTTGATCTGTCGTCCTCTGTCCATGGTGGTGGCTAGATCCTATTTATAGTGGCCTTGGTCCTCTTCCCAAAGGAAGGCGGGAAGGGATCCCACAACGGCCAAATTTGAAGGGAGACAACTAGTACATCTTATCCTGACTAAATTGGTCTTCGCGTGCAAAAGCCTCTAGTCATGACACCATGGTGGGCTCAGTGATGACATCCATCCTGTCGTCCTGGCGGTCTTGGTCTTGTTGCACTAGAACGGAAACCTTTGGCCGCTTCCTCGAGACTTCGCGCCTGCTGCTTGCCTCCTTTGCACCAAAGAGGAAACTGGTACACTGCGCCTCCTGCCGCCCGCCTAGCCTTGATCGCCATGGCTCACGTCACCCGAACCTCATGAGATGAGCCCTGCATAGAAATCTCTGCTCCTCGATGGCCAGCCTGAGGAGGCTGCTCCCCCTGGAAGTCTTGGTGTTGTCCGCCTTTCGAGGCTTGGACCCTCGCGAGGGTCTTGGGTTGTCGATGTCGAAGCTGGGCTGTACCAGGGCTTTGATGGAGCCATGCCGCGGGCCGCAGGTAGGCAAGTCTGGGTACACGAAGACCAATTTAGTCTATGTTTTGGGGAATCCCATCCTGCCTATGTTTTGGGGAAGAGGACCAAACCACTATAAGTATAGCCTAGCCTCCACCATAGAAAGGGTCGACTCATTCTCACCCCCTAGCCCTCGCGAGGCAGCTCATCCATTGTACAAGTTCATCCTCAAACCTCCTCGTGGGGCCAATCCACCATAAAGCAGGAGTAGGGTTTTCCACCGCAAGGTGGACCGAACCTGGGTAATCTACCGTGTCCATCTTCTTCCCCGCTCGAGCATGTATCCGACAAGGCTAGGCTGTAGGCGACGAGTTTGCGAATTGAGAGGTTGAGATCTTCGCACACGCCCCATAGTTTGAACCTCCTTGGGTCTGCGGAGCCCTGAATTCGACATTTGGCACGCTGGGTAGGGGCGTGTTGAAGCTCCGCCTCTTCGCCAAGCGCACTCCTTCTTCACCTCGTTTCTTATCACGAGCGCCGTCCCACCGACCTAGCCACCGGACGCTTACGAGGGTGTCACGGGCCATCCAGCGTTCACCCCCGGCCTACGATGGGTGTAGTGGCCGGAGAGGTTCAGGCCGGCTCTAGCCCCGCGGTATGACGGTTCGACGGACCCCAAAGAGTTCATCCTGCTATATGCGCAGGCCATCCAGGCGGCGGGTGGCGACGAAAAGGCCATGGCGAATTGGCTCCCAATGGCCCTCACAAAGATGTCGTGCCCTTGGCTGCGCGGCCTCCCGGAGGCCTCGGTGTCTTCCTGGGAGGAGCTTTGGGGCCAACACATCATGCACTTTGCGGTACATGCGCCTCACATGGTCGCATCCATCATCAACGGGTCGCAGGTGCCTACTATGGGCTGCCACGTCAAGCATCTCTTTCGTCAGGCGAGTGCTACTCGGCCGCGGCACGAGGCTTCTCGAGGCTGTCTAGTGCCTGAGACTGGCATCACCTTCGACTCCAAGGATT
This sequence comes from Triticum dicoccoides, assembly GCF_002162155.2. Lineage (NCBI taxonomy): Eukaryota > Viridiplantae > Streptophyta > Magnoliopsida > Poales > Poaceae > Triticum > Triticum dicoccoides. The sequence continues at coordinate 254,227,900 of NC_041381.1, read as the reverse complement.
ACCCCAAGACCACGATCAGCGCCGGCGTGCTTCCCATGCTCTGCACGCCCACCATCAGCAATGTCACGGTCACCAAGACCCTCATCGATGGCGGCGCCAGCCCCAAGGCCCTCTCCGTGGAAGCTTTCGACCTGCTTTAGGTGCTCCACGACCAGCTCGCGCCCACCAAGCCCTTCTCGGGAGTGGTCAAGTGCTCTACCACCCCTGGGGCAGATACGGCTCCCCGTCACCTACGACACGCGTGACAACTACCGCACTGAGCTCGTTCACTTCGACGTAGCCCACATCAGCCTTCTATACAACGCCATCCTGGGGTATCCGGCCCTTGCCATGTTCATGGCGGTGACCCGTCCGGGCTATAATATCATCAAGATGTCAGGTAGTAGTGGTGTCATTACAGTGGTCGGGGACACAAAGGATGCGGTCTGGACCCTCAGCATCGCCTACAAAGATGCGGCGGCCTGGTGACCTGACGCCAAGGACGCCTCGGAGACTCTGGAGGCCACGCCAGCGAAGAAGAAGCAGTTGTTCTCTTAGGACCGGGCCGAGACGAAGCAGGTGCCTATCGACAGCGGGGATTCCGGCCCCACCTTCACCATAGGTGCTAGCCTCCCCCAGAACAAGAAGAGGCGTCGATCGACTTCCTAAAGGCCAACAGAAATGTGTTTGCATGGGAGGCATCCGACCTGGTTGGTGTCCTAAGGGAGGTGGTAGAGCATCACTTGATGGTGTGCCCCGGTGCACGCTCGATGAAGCAAAAGACGCGACGCCAGGCGCAAGAGAAGCAAACATTCATTGTCTAAGAGGTTCGCAAGCTGCAAGAGGCCGGTGTCATCCAGGAAGTATGGCATTCGGATTGGTTGGCGAACCCCGTGATCTTCCCCAAGAAGGGGGGAGCGCATGTGCGTCGACTTCACGAGCCTTAACAAGGCTTGTCCTCAGGACCCCTTCCCGCTTCCATGCATTGACCAGATCGTGGACTCCGTCGCTGAGTGTGATCTGTTGTGCTTTTTGGATGCCTTCTCGGGGTACCACCAAATCAAGATGGCGGTGGAGGATGTCGAGAAAACTTCCTTTATCTTCCTGTGTGGTGTATACTGCTACACCTGCATGCCCTTCGGGTCGTGGAACGCTAGAGCAACCTTCTAGAGATTGATGCACATAGCCCTTGGAACACAACTGGGGAGAAATGTGGAGGCATGCGTTGATGACATCATGGTCAAGTCACGAAAGGCACAGACCCTGATCGAAGACCTGGAAGAGACATTCGCCAACCTGCGCAAGGTAAACCTGAGGCTCAACCTGGAGAAGTGCCTATTTGGAGTCCTGTCTGGCAAGCTGCTAGGATTCCTAGTATCACACAGAGGGATCGAGGCCAACCGTGAGAAGGTCAAGGTGATAGAGAGGATGAGCCCACCTTAAACCCCCAAAAAGCTACATAAGCTCGCGGGCTACGTTACCTCCTTGCGGCGCTTCATCTCCAAGCTTGGCAAATGTGTCCTCCCTTTTTACTAGCTGATGAAGAAGAAGGGCCCCTTCGAGTGCACCCCAGAGGCTGAGGCAACCTTTGAGGAACTCAAGAGATACCTCATGAGCCCACCTGTCATGGTGGCGCCTCGTCCTCGTGAGCCCTTCCTAGTCTACTTGGCGGCCACACCCCGCTCGGCTAGCGCGGTGCTCGTGGCGGTTCGGGAATCACCGGCTTGTGCAAGCGCAAGACAAGGTGCCCCCCAGGGAGTCGCGCAGCCTTTGCCGCTTTAGGACGGTGCTCCTAAAGGTCTCGTCGGTCCAGAGGTCGGAGAGGCCCCCGAGTCCCTCACGCCACGCGCGGGGCAAGGAGCCGATGATTCCTCGACTATAGTCAAGCACCCGGTGTACTTGGTCAGCACAGTGCTATGGGATGCCGCACGTTAAGCCATGCAGCAGAAGCTTCTGTCGCGCTCCTAGTCGCTTTGAGAAAGCTGTGCCATTATTTCGAGGGCCACCCCATCAAGGTCCTCTCTGCATACCCCCTAGAGAAGGTGCTCCGTAGCCCCAACACCGATAAAGGGTTGCGGAGTGGAACATCGAGCTACAGGCTTTCCAGCTAGAGTTCAGCACGACCATGGTCATTAAAAGTGTGGCCCTCGCCGATTTTGCAGTAGAATGGACGGACGCTCCAGACCGAGGGCCAGACGAGGGCCAATCCCTCGTTCCTGGCAATGAGGCGCCTGATGGTTGGGCCATGCACATTGACAGGGCCTTCGCGCGGCAGGGCGCGGGGGCTGGAGTTGTACTCTTCTCGTCGACCAAGGACAAGCTCTACTATGTTGTGCAACTATGTTTTTATCATGGTGAAAAGACTCCAATATCATCGCGGAGTTCGTGGGCTTGATTGCTGGCCTTAGGGCCGCGGCCGCCCTTGGGGTCAAGCGCCTCACCATCAATGGTTACTCCAGCTCCTCGTCAACTTCTCCAACAAAGAGTACAAACCTAAGGACGAGCACATGGAGGCTTACTTGGAGGAGGTACGTAAAATTGAAAAGCATTTCCTGGGCTTGGAATTTGAGCATCTCCCACGCCTTGCGAACAAGGAAGCGGACGACATCGCCAAGAGGGCATCTCGCCGTGAGCCCCAGAAGCCCGGTGTCTTTGAGGTAAGGCTTTTCAAGCCATCGGCAGCACCACCAGTCGTAGGTCCAGCACTACTTCAAGAGGATCCCCCACTGGCCCTGCCCTCATGCGCCCCGCCCAGCAGCCTGACCTCAGGAGCCCGCCTACTCCTGGCATTGGAGCCGCAGGAGGGCTGCCGGACTCAGGAGTTCAAGGTCTACCTTCTCTGTGGCACCTTACCGAAGAAGGAAGAGGACGCGGAGCGCGTGGTTTGCTAAGCTACTACTTATTGCTTGCACCGGAAGCACCCCAACGATGTCACACTGCGATACCTATCCAAGGAGCGGGGGCATGAGATGTTGGCAGACATCCATGGCAGAGAGTGTGGGAACCACTCGTGATCGCGTACCCTAGTTGGTAAGGTGTTTCGTAGCGGGTTCTACCGGCCAACGGCGCTGAACGACGCCACCGAGCTGATGAGATCCTATGAAGCTTGTCAGTTCCGCGCCAAGTAGATCCACCAGCCCATGCAAGGACTCTAGACCATTCCGCTCTATGGCCCTTTGTGGTCCGGGGGCTGGATATCCTGGGCCCGTTCCCTCGGGCAGCCGGTGGATACTGCCACCTCTGCATCGCCATCGACAAGTTCACCAAGTGGGCGGAGGTGGAACCCGTGTGTTCCGTCCCTGCTGGCTCAGCTGTCAAGTTCATCAAGGGCATCGTGAGCCGTTTCAGTGTCCCCAACTATATCATTACAGACAATGGCTCCCGGTTCACAAGCAATCTTTCCAGGACATATCGTTCTAACCTCGGAACGTAGATATTCTATGCTTCTGTGGCACACCCATGGACTAACGGCCAAGCCGAGCACACCAACACAGAGGTCATGAGGGGCCTCAAGACAAGGAGCTTCAAGAAAAAGCTCGAGGCCTGCGGACAAGGTTGGCTCAATGAGCTTCAGTCGTGTTGTGGTCCATCCGCACCACTGCGACTAGCCCACCGACGAGACCCCATACTTCCTCGTCTATAGGGCCGAGCCGGTCCTCCCACATGAGGTCAGTCACTCCCTGTGCATCATGGCATTTGACGAGGCGCGTCAAGATGCCGCATGGGGGACCGACCTCATGCTCAGGGAGGAGGCACGCCACCGAGCCGCGCTCTGTGCGGCGAGGTCACAGCAGGCGCTGCGGTGCTAGCATGGTCGTAGCATCCACTCCCGGACTCTCGAGGTCGGGGACCTTGTCTTGAGGCGGGTCCTCTCAAGGGAGGGCCTCCAAAACCTCTCGCACGTGTGGGAGGGCCTGTTCAGGATCGCATGTGTCTCGAGGTCTAGCGTCGTACGCCTGGAGACGCAGGATGAGGTCCCCGTCCAGAATGCCTAGGCATCCAGCATCTTCGCAAGTTCTACCTGTGACAGTCTCATGTAATAATGAGCAGGGGTGTACACGGCACGGAGTCTCGAGCGCTGCCCTTGAGCCTCACGGGGGACTCCCACCCATGTCCAAGTGGAAGCCCCATGCTCCGCACTGGCGGATGACACAGTCTTTCAGCGACTATATCCACGTCTACTGGAAGCCCCATGCTATGCGCTAGCGGGAAGACTAGAAGACTAGCATAGGTGCTGGATGCGGCTATTCTTTTGCCTTGCTCTTGTAACCCATTTGCTACTTCTTGGAATGAAATTTGTAGTTCTTCGCATCTTTATTTGAAAAAGGGGGATTTTCCTTTTTTATTTCTTCTCCTAGAAGTGTTTCCTCTCTTGTGTTTCGTCTTTGAGGAATGCGGCAGCTGCCCATGGCTCCCTCTATCGTGTCTCGCGAGCGGGGGCTAGGCACGGTGTATACGATTGAACCAGCCTAAGCTGCGCCTGCCGAAGGCCTGCCCATGTGTACACCTCGCCAATACCTTCGAAAAATCCTCGCATGACGCTCTTGAGCAAGCCATCAACCCCTCGGCCTCAGGAGTGCTCGCCTCCTTGCCCTGCGGGCATCACGCCCCGGCGCGCCAAAAACTGCCAGCCCTTGCTTAGGGGCTCCAGAGGCCTACGCAAGTACAAAAAATGCCCCCCGGAGGCCTTGCGGGGGCATGCCATTCAAGGCTCCGGAGCTTGTCAAGGGGCCTCCCAAGGTCGCCCAGGGACTCTAACTACATCCTCACTAGGAGAAGCCCCGGAGGAGCATGCCACCACGACGAAGGGACCTGCCAAGGGCCACTAGCGCACCAAGCTAAGTTATTCTAATCACGCCAGGCAGGAACCTTCCAATTAATGGTAGTATAATGCAGGAGTATTAGCAAGAAACACTAAGGTGCAAGCGCCGCAGTTCATTACACGCCCCTGCGGGGCTCTTCGCAAACTCTTGACGCAGGAAATAAAAACACAAAGCAAAAGAAGATGCTTCCTGAGGACCGCTGCTCCTGAAGCTGGGCTCCACCACCACCTGCATTTAGTCGAAGTCCTCCTCCTGCTGGACAGGGGCGCATTGCTAGGGCGGCTTGACATCCTCCTGGGCCCGGGCGCAGCGACAAGGCAGCTCATCATAGTCATCGTCGCATGAGAAGCCCCCAGAGGAGGCGCTGCCGCTGCTGGAAATGGGCGGCCAAGGGCAAGTTCACAGCTGAGGCCGCCGCCGCCATGCTAACCAGTGTCGTCCGAAGGGCTGTCACTGTCGTCGTCACTGCCTTCAGGGCAGCACCCCAGGTGACTACCGTCCTCCCTGAAGATCCTGACAAAGAGCATTGTCGCCCCATCGTACTTGAAGTGGAGGGTATGCCTCCCCTTCAGGTCACGGGTGCGGGCAAGCGACTGCCTTCCATGGCTGAAGAGCACATGGCTGATGGAGGAGACCTCGACCTCTACCCGCGAGGATCCGTTGCAGTAGTTGTCAGGCTATAGCCGCAACCTAATGGGTCCTGCCGCCGGCAGCTCCTCCATGAAGGATCTTGGAAGCAGAAGCCAGGTGCCAGGAGGGCCCTCCACCCATATGACAAACTTGCAGGCCACGACACTCGAGTGCGGACGCGGATGCGGTGGCCGGGTGGCCACGACACGTCTTCCCTCTTGGCCGCGTCTGCCATGGCTCCTTCGGCCACCCCCGTGGGGAGGCTCCTCTCCGGGCTGCCGGAGCTGATGCAGGCATCAGAGGCGGACGACCGCGCCCCCGTCATGACCTTGCCGGTGCGACGACGGATTTGCGGGGATAGCCACGCCCCTCTTGGGTGGCGGCACCTCTAGTCCCACCTAGGAGGCCATGCCCTTCTCTTCGGCTGAGAAAACTCCTTACTAGCGCCATGGTTGCCTCACCAAGGTGGAGGATGTGGCAGAGATAGGAGAACGGGGGCAAGAAGACGAAGATGGGCTACGGGCTCCACCCCGTCACCCTTTTATAGGCGGAGGAAAGCTAACCGGTTACCTTCCATGTTCCGAGTGATGATGGCCCTGTTGCATGCACCAGCCTGTTGTCAACTCGGAGCGGTTGCCGAGGCAACGCGATGAAGCGGCGGCGTCCATGTCTTGTCAAGCACCACGCGTCAAGGTCAGCCCGCGGGTGGTTGGGGCCCACGGTGTTTCTCCTTTGCCCCTTGGCTTCGCCCCGGGGGCTACTTGTCGGTGTTCTGGGAACGAAGGTACCCAGACTTGGCTACTTGCGGCCCATGGCGTGGCTCCTTTGACGGCATGGTATGGCCCGTCTACAAGACCGCCAAGGCAAGACCCTCGCGGGGCGGACGACACCAAGAGCTCCCGAGGGAGTGTCCTCCTATAGGATCAAAAGTATGTCTAGAGGGGGGTTGATTAGACTACTCGACCAAATAAAAATCTAGCCTTTTCACAGTTTTTAGTCTTGGCAGATTTTAGCAACTTAACACAAGTCAAGCAATGAATCTACACATGCAATTCTAAGAGTATAGCAGAGGAATGTAAATCATTGCATATTAAGGTAAAGGGGAGGAGTTTGGTGGGAGAAAACGCAATGTAGACACGGAGATTTTTGGCGTGGTTCCGATAGGTGGTGCTATCGTACATCCACGTTGATGGAGACTTCAACCCATGAAGGGTAACGGTTGTGTAAGTCCATGGAGGGCTCCACCCACGAAGGGTCCACGAATAAGCAACCTTGTATATCCCACCATGGCCATCGCCCATGAAGGACTTGACTCACTTGGGTAGATCTTCACAAAGTAGGTGATCTCCTTGCCCTTACAAACTCCTAAGTTCAACTCCACAATCTTGATGTAGGCTCCCAAGTGACACCTAACCAATCTAGGAGAGACCACTCTCCAAAAGGTAATACATGGTGTGTTGATGATGAACTCCTTGCTCTTGTGCTTCAAATGATAGTCTCCCCAACACTCAACTCTCTCTCACAGATTTGGATATGGTGGAAAGATGATTTGAGTTGAAAGCAACTTGGGGAAGGCTAGAGATCAAGATTCTTGTGGTAGGAACGGAATGTCTTGGTCTCAACACATGAGTAGGCAGTTCTCTCTTTAAAAATGATTAGTCGAAGTGTAGGCATGTTTTGATGGCTCTCTCTCAAATGGAGAAGGGGGTGGAGGCACTACAGGAATTATGCACTTTGCCGTCCGCCATGGCTGACGACAAAGGCATGCCTGGCGGACGGCAAAGGCCTTTGCTGTCAGCCAGCAGACGACAACATGTCTGGCTAGATAAGCTACGGCAAAGCCCTCTTTGCCGTCTACTGGCGGACGGCAAAGAGCCTGGACGGTGCATGTGGCAGCTTACACCCGTTAAGGGGTTAACGGCGTGCTTTGCCGTCAGCTGGCAGACGGCAAAGATGTAAAGGTCTTTGCCGTCAACTAGCTGACGGCAAAGCTACCAAATTGGCTAGCCCAGTACACCCCAGGTTGCACAGGTAGCTGCCACGTGTCAACTTTGTCGTCTGCTGGCTGATGGCAAAGACCTTTGCCGTCTGCCAGCGGATGGCAAAGTGGTTGTATAGCCCTTGTTTTTTCTAATTTTTTTCTTAAATTCATTCAATTTGACAAAATTTCACAGATATACATATACACACATTTCAAAATAATTTCAATAAGCATAATAACAATTAGTTTCCAACATACCCCCTCTGTTCCGATTTACTCATCGTGGTTTTAGTTCAAATTTAAACTAAAACCATGACGAGTAAATCGAAATGGAGGGAGTACAAGTTTCCAACTACATATCCAACATACAATGGTTTCCAACAACATATCCAAAACAAGTTTCCAACAAGTTTCCAACATATCTGCAAATTAGAAGAAGACTAGCTTTTCTTAAGATCTTCACTCCTCCTTCTTCTTATTCTTCTCCTTCATCATCTTGATGCGCTTAGATCGGCGAGGCAGTGGGATGTACTCCTCTCACTACTGGAATCAGAAGATTTGTCGTCTGCCATCTCTTTGCCGTCTTCTAGCGCACGGCAAAGAATGTCTTTGCCATCAGCCAAGAGAAAGCAAACGGCAAAGCGGCAGTAGACGGCAAAGTAATGCTTTGCCATCAGCCATTATTTTTTCGTCCGCTAGCGGACGGCAAAGCTTCTTTGTCGTCCGCTAGTTGACGGCAAAGAGGGTGTTTGGTCCACTGGCTGTAAATCCCGAACGGCCCCCCACTTTGTCGTCCGCTAGCAGACGGCAAAGAGTCTGTTGCCATCAGCTTGCATACGGCAAAGGCAACACGGACGACAACGCTTCAAAATAAGATAACGGCCTTTGCCCCCGCCATCGCCCTCTCTCTTTCTCCTCCCCTCTCCTCTTCGCCCGATGAGCACCGCCACCGCCCCGTCGCCCCACACCGCCTCGCTGCCCCCACCAGCCCACCACCTCTCCATTGCCACCCCCGCCCGGTCGCTGCCCCCTCCCTGCCTTCCCACCCCCTCCCGAGCCTCCCCTCCGCAGCCGCCGGTGGACCGCCCTCAAGGAGCGC
>NC_041381.1:254216306-254219195 GCF_002162155.2 Triticum dicoccoides | reverse complement strand
CCCCGACCCATCGCCGCCCCCACGATGAGCCCCTGCCACCATCTTTTTTTTCTTCTGTTTTTTAGTTTAGTTGGGATTTTGGTTCAATTAATTAAGGTTTTTTAGTTAAGGTTTAGGTTTAATTTGTTTAGGCTATTTAGTTTAGGTTTAATTTGTTTAGATTATTTAGTTTAGTTAGTTTAGGTTATTTAGTTTAGGTTTAATTTGTTCAGGTTAATTAGTTTAATTTGTTTTGGTTATATAGTTTAATTATTTTAGGTTTAATTGGTTTAGGTTGTTTAGTTTAGTTAGTTCAGGTTTAATTGCTTTTGGTTTTCTAGTTTAGTTAGTTTAGGTTTAATTGGTCTACATTATTTAGTTTATTTAGTTTAGGTTTTTTGTTTAGTGTCGAGGGTCGAGTTGTTGGGGTGTCGTGTCGAGGGTCGATGGGTCGGGGTGTCCGGGGTGTCGTGTCGAGGGTCGAGGGGTCAGGGTCTGAGGGTGTCATGTCGAGGGTCGAGGGGGCGGGGTGTCGGGGTGTCTTGTCGAGGGTCGAGGGGTCAGGCACCACCACCATCGCGAGGCCATCTTCAGGCACCACCGCTGCTAGCTCATCGTCAGTGTCCACCATCATGAGGCCATCGTGAGCCACCACCATCGCATGGCCATCGTCAGCCACCACCATCGCGAGGTCATCCCTGCTCTCCGCCTCTTCTTCCCCACTCCGTTCCTCCTCATCCTCGCTGCTGCTTTTCCTGTAGCCATAGTCGTTGCTGCTTTGGCTGTAGCCAGAGTCGCTGCTGCTGCTCCCATAGCCTGACCAAATGCAACAAAGTTTTTTAACAATCGATGTGAGACAAAGCCAAATGTAGAGGAAGAAGAGGTAGAGCGTACTGGCATCATCATCGTCCTGGTAGCGCATGCGACACATAGTTGTGTTGAACACCTTCATGGTTAGCATGGCATTGCCGTCGTACTTGAAGACAAGGAAGTACGTATGTCGCAGGTCGTAGGCACGGATGAACTGCTCCCAGCCATGACAGAGGTACATTTGGTCGTACCTGATCGCCACCTCCATGTTCCACAGCCTGCGAAGCCCACTGCCAGCCTGTCGTAGCTTCACATTCTTTAGCTGATGGCCATCCAGCATCTTCATAAAAGAGTCAGGCAGCCTCCGCAGCGTGGGTCAAGGAGTGATGTAGCAAACTGCAGAGTTATGATAAAGAGATGTGTGAAGGGGAGATCTCTCCTTTTATATACCTGCCTCCTAGAGGAATTCTCAAATATGATCGTGAAGAACTCGAAACCATCCAAGTCGTACTCTGGTGTGGCAGAGCGCAACCTGCGGTGGCGGCCTCCCCCATCTCTAAGAAGCAGAAGAAGAGACCAATTAGTATCTAGAACCATATCTATAAACACAGCTAGCTAGAACCATATTTGATAAATGGACCATATGCATATCTACTCCAACTTGGCTCTAATTCAACTGTATCATGAGCATCAGCTAAACTAAACCTAAAGAAATAAGCAGTTGCCAACAAGACAAAAAGATCATAGATATGAAACTTTGTAATGCTCATGTTTCAAATTGATCATAGAAAAATTGATCATAGGTACATTAGCAGTAATATTGTGGCCATCACCAAAATATCATTAGAGGATAAATGCACTTTCATCAACTAGCTCGCGACTATTTATGAGTCGACCGAGCTCAATATCCACTGTCATTTACCACCAATTGATATGAGCTACGTTTTCTTAGTTTTATCAAGATTTTTTGTTTTTATTTGGAGTACTTCAAATGTAAGACATATATATTAAGTTCCAGTGAGAGAAGACTTTGACCAAGAATTATTTTGTCACTATGTGGTTTATAGGATAAAAACTCACATTTATTAGTAAGTACTAAGTATCGACAAAAAAGCTAATGATACCAATTTCATGCCATATAAACTACATATTGACATATAAGCCACACACATGTTATCATTACATGATATCATGAATGTTTCTTCAAAGTTAAACAAGGATTATATATATTTAGTGAGCCAAGATAAACGCAAGCATCTGATAAATTTTACAATCATCAATCCACTTGGGCAGTGACATGCAATTGCCTGAAGGGTTCATCCAGGATCTAATACAATAACTCCCCAGCTGAGGAAAAATGGGAGGAAATCACCTTGCATGACAACTCCTATACACCGAAGAGGACATTTAACACACTATTATTTCGAACAAAGTACTAATTTACCTCGTATGAGCTTAGAACCATCTATCTAGCAACAAGCGTGCACACCATTTTTTTGACCAGGAAAAGATAGTCACATGCAACTAACGAGGACGAGAGCATCATACACATGTTCACTTCCAAACCCCTCTAAGGCCCTGAAGTGGATTTAAACATGGGCAAGGCAACGATCCATCCCACATCAGTACAACAAGCAATTACATGGGCCTAGTAGGTAGCAACCTCGCACCAACAATCAGCTGAGTAGACCCATTCCTAAACACCTTCTACAACATATACAACCACCGACGGATCTAAACTACCACCAAATTCGCACTAAGAACAAGAACAAATCACGACTACTGGTAGCAGGAAAACACGCATTCGGCCTCCAAATCGAAGCACGACATGGCGCTATCTAACAAAGACTAGACTAGCACCAGGAGGCCAGGGTAAACCATGCTGGGAAGAAATAGAGGAAGGGGGGAATTTTTCGCCGTACCTCACTTCGGCATCTTGGAAGAGGGAGCGGTACCAGGCGGCATTGGCGGAGGGGGAAGGACGGTGCCGGGGCCACTGGAGTGTAGGAGCGGGGCGCCACGGCGATGGGGATCACTTTGGGTGGCGGCGGCTCGGGCACGGGGGCGGTGTGGCGCGGCATGGCGAGGGGTTGGCGCGGG
>NC_041381.1:254158217-254216001 GCF_002162155.2 Triticum dicoccoides | reverse complement strand
AGAGAGAGAGAGAGAGAGAGTGAGAGAGAGAGAGAGAGAGAGAGATGGATCAACAGGTGTCGTTGGCATTTTGTGAGGGCACTGTTCTTTGCCGTCTACTAGCACACGGCAAAGAGCCTAGTTACGGACGTTAGTTTGGCCACTTTCCTTGTCGTCTGCTAGCAGGCAGCAAAGAAGCTTTGTCGTCTGCTAGCAGACGGCAAAGAAAGTGTATGTTAGGTGGTCCTCACTAGTGGGCCACCCACACTCTTTGTCATCTGCCAGCTGACGACAAAGCTTCTATGCCGTCTACTGGCAGACGACAAAGAGCTGGCCGAGGGCAAACATGAACTTTGTCGTCAGCTCATTCTTTGCTATCAATTTTCTTCAAGGTGATGGCAAAGACATTCTTTGTCGTTAGCCAGCTAACGGCAAAGAGCGGGTTGATGGCAAAGATCCTGATTCCAGTAGTGAGGGGTATATATAGCCTCCACACAAAATCTAACTGTTACACACAATTTACCAAACTCGATGAGACCGAATAGTGAAACCCGGTGGGACCGATCTGGTCCCAAATGTGAACGTTAGGCTTTTCGGTGGGACCAACAATATCAACTCGGTGGGATCGATGCGCTAGGGTTAGGGAAAAACCTCATCTCGGTGAGATTGATCACATGAAGTTGGTGACACCGATTTCAGTAATAAGCAAACAGAGACTTGGTCAGGCAAACTCGACGGGACCGATCGCTCATTTCGGTGAGACCAAAATGTTAGGAAAAGGAAACAAAGAGTTTGCATTGCAAACTCGGTGGGACCGATCGCTGTTCTCAATGAGACCGAAATGTTACGAAGGGAAATAGAGAGTTTGCAATCCCATCTTGGTGAGACCGAGATCCCTATCGGTGAGACCGAACTGATTAGGGTTTCTGGCTGCTGTGTCAAGTGAACTCAATGGTGCTAGATAGATCAAATCGGTGGGGCCGAGTTTGACTTTAGGTTTAGGACATATGTAGAATTGATAAAGTGGTTGAGGGCTTTTGGAGCATATCACTAAGCATTTTGAGCAAGCAAGCCATTAAGCAACACCTCATCCCCTTTTTATAGTATTGGCTTTTCCTATGGACTCAATGTGATCTTGGATGACTAAAATGAAAATGAAGAGTCTTGAGCTTTAGCCAATATGTGTCCTTAGCATTTTGAGGGTCCACATCTCGAGTCCATGCCATACCAATCTTTCAACTTTCTAAAACATTATTCTTGAATGAATATTAGTTCAATGAGCTATATGTTGTTATGAATTACCTAAACCACTCGGGGATTAGTTGCACTTTCAATCTCCCCCTTTTTGGTAAAGAATGACAACATATAGGTCAAAGCTTCGACAAATGATAATATAAATGAAGTACATCGTCGCTTTGAGAAGTATGTGATAAGCAAGAGATCCCCCTAAATTTGTGCATTATTTAAAATTTTCTTTTGAATGCAAATGCACAATTGATTAGGATCATGGGTTACTCTTCCATGTCACATATATCTTGGTGGAGCGTTCAAAATGATAGAATATAAAATCTGCACTCATTAGCAAAGCAAGATATGAACGATCATACATAAGAGATAGAATATCATCATTCAAGCACACACATTTAAGCATAATATGATCAAACACATGATCATATGAGTATCTCACAAACAAGCACAAATAGTGTATCAACCAAACAAGGAATCAAAACAAGAAGCAAGAGAAGCAAATGAAGCCAAACACACACACTCTCTCTCTCTAGAAGCCTATGATGTATACACTTTCTCTCTCTCTAGAGATCCAGACTATAGTTGAAAATGCATAGTGCTATGCAGCTCTCTAAGCATGATCTCAGGGAGCTCCGGTGTGCGAAGGTGACGTGGAGAGGAGTCTTGCAACAAATGCAACTGGAGGAACAACTGAGGTTGTAGCTGCTGGTGCTGAAGTAGTAGCCCTAGTATCACTGGCTGGCATAGTTGCAGACTGTGGTGCCCTTGGCACTCTCTGAAAGACTTCAGTGGTAGCTCTCCCTCTTCTCTCTTCAGCTTCTTCCTGGAGTTTCTCAACTGTAGTCTGCATCTCTGTGACCTTCATGTCTAGATCAAAAAACTTTGTCTCGATGATCCTCTCAAGACTCTTGATTAGGCTGTATGGTGCTGAAGTAGTAGCCCTAGTGTCACTGGCTGGCATAGCAGCAGACTATTGTGCCATTGGCACTCTCTGAAAGACTTCAGTGGTATCTCTCCCTCTTCTCTCTTTCAGCTTCTTCCTGGAGTTTCTCAATTGTAGTCTGGATCTCTGTGACCTTCAAGTCTAGATCAGAAAACTTTGTCTCAATGATCCTGCCAAGATTCTTGATTTTGAGTCAGGGTTGCCAATCCTTTCTCAATTCTCGCAGTGGCCTCAAGCAGATAGCTAAGTTCATCCTGCTTGGTCTTGAGGTGTACAGCTAAAGCATCAGGAACTTGTGAAGTTTGTGATGCCTTCTCTGGCTTTGCTTTTTCCCTCTTCTCCTGAGCCTCTACTAATGTAGGATGTGAAGCATCCATGATAACCTTGCTGTCCTCAAACTCAGGCAACACGGGAAGGTGCACCTTGTCCAAAAGATATATCCCTTTCCCATCTTAGAGTATATGAGCATCTGAATGTGTGGAGCATAGCCACAAGATCTCGTCTGATCAGTAGCAGTCCTCTTAACTGTCTCAACAATCAAGGTCATCACCTTGAACTTCTCTTGCACGTCAAACATATGCAGCAAGTTAATTCAATGCCCTCTGATCATCCTATCATCTCCAAACTTGGGAAACAATTTGTGCCTTAGAATAGTGTTGACCGTGGGCAGCCCATACAGCAGATAATATAATGAGCCAAACTTGTGACTCTCCAAGTCAGCATCAGGTATCTCCTTGTACATGTGGGCCATGGAGTTGTGTCCTTTCTTGGGCTTGGCATATACATCTTTCTCATCTTCTTGTTCTTCAGGGGCATTGATTAGTTGGGCCCACTCAGCGATAGAAGATTGGTACCTTGTATCCTCGGTCATCCACACAATTTTACCATCTGGGTAGAAATGTGCAGTGGAGTAGAACTGCATCACCATCTCATCATTTCATTTAGTGAGCTTTTGACCAACAAACTTATCAACTCCAGTCAGTCTGATGCTCTCATGAACTCCAGGGAAATAATCAGCATAGTTGTCAATGTACTCCCAATCAACCCATCTCATGTCACTGACAATGGGCTTCTTGTCCAAGAGTACTGTCTCATAGAAGTCCTGCTGCTCTTTGGTGTGGAACCTGTAATTTACACCAGTCCTCCTGGTGGCATATGGGTCTGTCTGTCTCCATAGCCTGAGACCTTCATCTTTCCTCAGCTTCATATTTTCAGCCACTAGATGTGTATCATCATGATCAGGTATCTTGGGTTTCAACTTTGAGAGCACTTGGGCATCTTCTTCTTCTTCAACTTCAGGCACTGGGGCCTTGTTCTTCTCAGCAGCTGGAATATTCCTTGTAGATCTCTTAGGTGTTGTTTGCTTAGAAGCTTGTGCAGCAAAAGCAACAGCAGCCTAGGGGGCTGATAAGTACATTTCCTATTCATATTTTGG
This sequence comes from Triticum dicoccoides, assembly GCF_002162155.2. NCBI lineage: Eukaryota > Viridiplantae > Streptophyta > Magnoliopsida > Poales > Poaceae > Triticum > Triticum dicoccoides. The sequence goes on along the minus strand of NC_041381.1, from coordinate 254,212,396 downwards.
CAAACAAACACACCATTTATTGTGATCCGACGATCCATTCTTGCTATGAATTATGATATATTTGAATGAAAATCATATAAAATAGCTGTCAGGACCCCGACTCGATGTCACATCGATCTAGCCGGTAACACCTCATATCACTTTGCGGCCTCACGCACGGTATTCCCACGGGTGTCGCCTTACCTCTGCCCGGGACCGTTTGCGCCTTTTGGCTCACGTATATGATGGTGTCGCTAGCATCCATATGATAAAGAGCCCGGGCTGACATGACTAGTCGTAAACCCAAAGTGGCACAGACTTACAGGGACAGGCATCCATGACCCAGCTACGAACGTGTCGGTCATCAGCAAGTGGGTCCGGGCTGTAGCACTGTGCTAGCAGGACTCCGGTAAACCGGGCTGTAGCGGGCTAACAGGACTCCGGTACTCAAAGCGTGACATTTCCCCGAAGGGACAGACACAGGAACGAAGAAGGACACATGCCGGCCAGCCTAAGTGTTCCAGAGCAGTAGCAAGCTACCATGGCTCAGCGGTAACACTAGGAGACATTTCCCGGTAAGAGAGGCTACTAAAGATAAACGACTAGATAGTCAGATCCCACACATACCAAGCATTTCAATCATACACACAATATGCTCGATATGTGCAAATACAACGAAGCATCACAACATGACTCTACGACACAAGTACTTTATTTAAGGCTCAGGGAGCCATACATAACATACACACAGGTATGGGTCTCACGACCCAACATACAAGTCATACAGTCATACAAACCAGCAGCGGAAGTAACTTGTCTGAGTACAGACAACTAGTAAAACAAAAGAGGCTTGGAAAGCCTAGCTATACTACAAGGTCCTTCACAAGCTCAGGGTCACCACCTGGGTCTTTAGCCTACTCGTTGATGTCAACGTCTACATAGAACCCATCAGAAGGGGTTGCAGCGTCTTCTGTAAAAATGTAGATTATAGCAACATGAGTACAAAGGTACTCAGCAAGACTTACATCAGATCCTACATACATGCATGTTATCAAGAAGGGTTGGTGGAGTTATTGCAGCAAGCCAGCTTTGACTCTTGGCTAGACTGTCCTACGATACTCCAACTTGAAATGGTTTTGCGCACACGAGTCCACTACTCACCAATTCAATACACTACCGAGGATCCGCCTCCGTCTTCCTACGGAAGAGCCATCCTCGGCACTCACACTTATCTTGAGGCTTTTAGCAGTTTCCGTTTACTTGTCTATGAACTGTATAGGCAACCAAGTAGTCCTTTACCGCGGACGCGGCTATTCGAATAGATCATGTTAACCCTGCAGGGGTGTACTTCTTCATACACGCTCTCACCACTTACCGTCGTTTACACGACATGTACTCGGCAACCTTCAAGCGGAAGCCCAACGTGGGTGTCGGCCACGACCTACCTAACCACCTAAGCCTCCAGTCCAGGTTTATCGCCTATCCAGGTTCCATCCGCAGGGAGTCCGGCCGAGGTTTCCCATACGGCCCCGAACGATGTGAACAGGGTTCCCGAGATACCTAACGGGTATTCGGTACACCATGCCACGTACCTACCACATCACAGCCCACCCCTACGGTCAGCGCTGTCCACGGCCTCCAGTAGGCTACAAACACCAGAAACTACTTGCAACTCCTGGACGGAGAACTAGGGTGAATAAGAAGCCGAGAGGGTCCATTGGTTTCGGGCCCAATGCATGGTAGTAGCTGATTCTTAAATCACACATACAGATCTCAGTGCTTAAGGTCGGCTTCAATGAAACAACCCACCATGTACTCCTACATGGCCTCTCATCGATACCTTTACCAAATCGTGTTCACCACACCACTATCATTACCGACATAAACATTTCACTCTAGCCCATCACCCAGATGAACCAGACCTGACACGACTCTAAGCATAGCAGGCATAGCAAGGTAGGAACAACACATACATATGGCTCAATCAACTCCTACACATGCTAGTGGGTTTCATCTAGTTACTGTGGCAATGACAGGTCATGCAGAGGAAATGGGTTCAACTACTGTAGCACACAGCAGTTTGAAACGCGTTGTCTTAATGCAGTAAGAGAGAGCAGGAGCGAGAACATGGGATTGTATCGATATGATCAAATGGTTGGTTGCTTGCCTGATGGTTCGATGCACTGATACGGTTCTTCGTTAGGGTAATCACGGTACTCCTCGGAGACAGAACCTGTCGCAAAGGACACCGATACACAACCATCACCAAACAATGTGCAACAATATGATGCATGCATGAAACATGGCAATATGAGTGTGTTGGGCTAATGCAACTAAAACCAGAAGGGTTTGAACAAATTTGAATCAAGGATTCAAATTTCAAATTCAAATATGGCCTTTTAAAGTGCTTTTCCTTGTTCTGCTTGAAACATCAATTTAACTTGTTTGATCATGCATGAAAATAGTACAGATGGATAGATTGGATTTTTCTAATCATTTTTCATATATAATTTGTCCAATTTGGAGTTACAGAATAAAAGTTATGAATTTTTGAAGTTTAAATAATATTCTGGAATTTCCTGATTTAAATTAAATCCAGAAAATCAATTACTGCGTCAGCCTGACGTCAGTGTGACGTCAGCAGGTCAACGGAACAGGTCTGGGTCAAACCTGACAGTGGGTCCCGCATGTCAGGGTGATTATTTTAATTAAAATTTAATTAAAACTAATCCTGTTTAGTTAACAGGGCTGGGCCCCACCTGTCATTGACTCAGGGGAGTCAACCAGGGCCCACCCGTGGTCAAAGTCAAAGCCAGCGACGCCGGCGTTTAGCCGCCGGCGAGCCCGACGCGGCGGCGGGAGTGGTTTTGGCCATTTCGGCCACCAAATGGGCCGCGGAGACCACCGGAGTGGAGCTGAGGACAAACCGCAGCTCTTGGCGGAGTCCGTTGGGGTCGGGGTGGCCGGAGTTGGCGCCGGCGACGACTTTGGCGGCCACCGGGGCTCGGTCGAAGATGAACTTGGCGCTAGAGGGGTCGGTGAGGCTCGTGGAGTAGCTAGCTAGGTGTTGCGGGACTCGGTGAGTAAGATGGACACCATCTTGTGGCCGGAGTGTGGCCGGAAGCACGTCGGCGACGAGATCCGCGGCGGTGCGGGCGTGTGATCCTCGTGCGGTGGCTACACGGCTCAGGAATGAGAGAGAAGGGTCGGAGGAGTAGCTAGGCTCACAGCGCTCCCGTAGAGGCCACCGGCGAGGTCGGGGACGAGCTGAGGCGGCGACGGCGTTGAAGGGGATCTCCGGCGACGGTGAGCTCGGGCGAGGTCGGTGCGGTGGTCTCGGGCCGCACGAGCACACGGGGCTCGGCTAGCTCGATGAAGTGGACGGCGGCGGAGCTCCTGGACACGGTGGCACGGCGTGGGGTGGACGGAGGGCGTGGCTACGGCGAGGGGGTGGCGGCGATGGCGTCGGCCATGGCTGGGGCGTGCGAGGGGGAGGAGCTGGAGAGGAGAGGGGGTGTCTGGGGGGTTCGGGGGAGAGAGGGAGGCCGATCCACGGCGTTAGCCGGGCGAGGGAGGCGGCGAGGCGGCGAGCAGGTGCGTGGCACCCATGCGGTGCTCGCCGTCGAGCACCTGCCTGCCTGCCTGGCCGGAAGCAGCTCGCTGGCGCGGTGCTGGGCTGGGCCGGCAGGTGGGCCGGTACTGGGCGACAGGTAAGTTTTTCTCCATTTTCTTCTGTTTTTTGTTTTTATTTAATATATCTGCAACTTTGTTTGAATTTAATAAAATACCTAGGCAACTTCAAAAATCACCAAACTATTCCTAGCCCATAGTTGGATTATTTCCAACATGAAACATTTTAGTTTGGAGATATTTGAGCATTTAAATATTTTATATAATTTTAAATGCCCAAATTCAAATATTTATGATTTAATTCAAAAACCCTAGGATGGCCTAGGAAAATGTGCACCACTTTTGGCAGAGGTTCTGAACCAAGACAAAAATGATGGGCATTTTAGAAGGGCATTTCAGGTTCATTGAAAATTATTTTAGTAACCCTAGTTGGTTTCAGAGGGGACTGGGGTTCTGTCATCCCCATTTCAAGTTTCTGATGAAAGAGTAAACATGATGCAACACTCTAATGCATGACTAGCTAGGGTGTGACAACTCACCCCCACTCAAAAGAATCTCGTCCCGAGATTTGGGTTCCTCCGGAAAGAAGGCAGGGTATTCGAGTCGAAGACGATCCTCCCTTTCCCAAGTTGCTTCATCCTCAGAATGGTGCGACCATTGAACCTTGAGAAACTTGATATTATGACGTCGAGTGGTACGCTCGGCCCGATCAAGGATACGAATGGGGTACTCTCGGTATGTAAGATTATCTTGGAGATCAAGCGTTTCGTAGTCCACTCCACGGATAGGATCCGAGAAGCAACGCCTGAGTTGAGAAACGTGGAAGACATCATGGACTCTGGAGAGATGCGGAGGTAGTTCCAACTGGTAGGCAACTTCTCCTCGTTTGGCAAGAATGCGAAAAGGTCCAATGTAACGAGGAGCCAATTTGCCTTTGATACCGAAACGATGGGTTCCCTTCAGAGGAGTGACCCGAAGATAAGCCTTCTCGTCAACCTCGAAAGTCATAGCCTTATGTTTTCGGTCATATTGACTCTTTTGACGAGATTGGGCTATTTTCAACTTTTCACGAACGATGCGAACTTGTTCTTCTGCTTCCTGAATCATATCCGGGCCAAAGAATTGTCTTTCCCCGGTCTCTGACCAGTTAAGGGGTGTTCGACACCGTCGTCCATAGAGAACTTCAAAAGGGGCTTTACCCAAGCTAGATTGATAGCTGTTGTTGTAAGCGAATTCGGCAAATGGAAGGCACTTTTCCCAGTCCATTCCGAATGAGATAACAGAGGCTCGAAGCATGTCTTCTAGAATCTGGTTGACACGTTCCACTTGACCACTCGACTGAGGGTGGAAGGCGGTGCTAAAGGAGAGACGGGTTCCCATAGCATTTTGGAAACTTTCCCAAAATCGAGAGGTGAAAAGACTTCCTCGATCCGAGTTGATTTCCAAAGGAACACCATGGAGGGACACTATTCGGGAGATGTATAAGTCTGCCAGCTGACTAGCGGTTATACTCTCACGAACAGGTAAGAAATGGGCTACTTTGGAAAGACGATCGACCACGACAAAAATAGCATTATTCCCTCTCTTGGTCCTGGGAAAACCGGTAATGAAATCCATACCAATTTTATCCCATTTCCATTCAGGAATAGCTAGGGGTTGAAGGGTGCCAGCAGGCCGTTGATGCTCTGCTTTTACACGACGACAGACGTCGCAATTAGCAATATACTGAGCAATTTCTCTCTTCATCCTAGTCCACCAGAACCTCTGGCGTAGGTCCTGATACATCTTAGTACTACCGGGATGGATGGTGAGAGGAGAATCATGAGCTTCCTTAAGGATCAAACGCCTCAGGTTTCGCACTTTGGGAACCACTAGTCGATTCCCGAAGTATACGACCCCTTGATCATTATTGGGGAAGCAATTCGCAATTCCTTTCTGAATGTTTCTCTTGATGCGGGAGATTCCCGGATCTACCTTCTGTGCTTTGATAATCTGATCCGTAAGGGTAGGTTTTGCCACCAAGGTGGAAAGAAAACCTTGAGGTACAATGTGAAGGTTAAGCTTCCGAAATTCCTCATGGAGAAGCGGTTGACTTTGTTGTAACATCAGATTGTTACAATAAGATTTACGACTTAGCGCATCAGCCATGACGTTGGCTTTCCCTGGGGTGTAGGTTATTCCTAAGTCGAAGTCTGTGATCAATTCAACCCAACGTCTTTGCCTGAGATTTAGATCCGGTTGGGTGAAAATGTACTTCAGGCTTTGGTGATCAGTGAATATTTCGCAACGGTTACCGAGGAGGTAATGTCGCCAGGTTTTAAGTGCATAGACTACGGCTGCAAGCTCTAGATCATGAGTGGGATAATTCTCCTCATGTGGGTGTAATTGCCGTGAAGCGTAGGCAATTACGTGTCGATCTTGCATGAGAATGCAACCTAGTCCTTGTCGCGAGGCGTCGCAGTAGATAACAAAGTCCTTGGAGAAGTCTGGCGGTACCAGTACGGGAGCAGAAGTCAGGCGTCTTTTCAGTTCCTGAAAGCTGTGCTCACATTGTGGAGTCCATTCGAACTTCTTATCTTTCTTGAGGAGTTCGGTTAGAGGTTTGGCAACTTTGGAGAAGTTCTCGACAAAGCGACGACAATAGCTTGCTAAGCCCAGAAAACTCCGAACTTGCTTGACCGATTCAGGTGGAGTCCAATTAAGGACGGCTTGAACTCGCTCAGGGTTAACAGCAATACCTTTACCAGATATTACATGACCCAAATAGGTCACTTCTGACAACCAGAATTCACATTTAGAAAATTTGGCATAAAGGCGATGCTCTCGAAGTTTCTGCAACACTAGCCTAAGATGTTCGGCATGTTCTTCCTCGTTCTTGGAGTAGATGAGTATATCATCGAGGTAAACCACGACGAATTTATCCAAATACTCCATGAAGATTGAGTTCATTAACCGAGAAAAGGTGGCTGGAGCGTTGGTTAAACCGAAGGACATGACGGTGTACTCGTATTGGCCATAACGAGTAACAAAGGCCGTTTTAGGAATGTCCCCGTTTCTGATTTTGATTTGATGGTAGCCCAACCTCAAATCCATCTTGGAGAAGACTGAGGATCCAGCGAGCTGATCATACAGGTCGTTGATCCTGGGAAGTGGATATTTGTTCTTGATTGTGACCAAATTGACAGGTCGGTAATCTACAACCATCCGGTCCGTACCATCCTTCTTCTTGACGAATAGGACGGGGCAAGCCCACGGAGATGAACTAGGGCGGATGAAACCCTTTTTCAAGGACTCATCGAATTGTTTCTTAAGCTCGGCTAGTTCTAGGGGTGCCATCTTATAAGGTCTTCTAGCAATTGGAACGGTTCCTGGAATGAGGTCTATTACGAACTCAACATCCCTGTCAGGTGGAACACCTGGCAATTCCTCTGGAAAGACATCCGGGAAGTCACGGACTACCGGAACGTCCTCAAGGTCTGGCAAAGGGCTGGCGTTAAGAGAATATAGTTGTCGCTTGGCTAATCGGGTCAAGACATTGACTATCTTGCCCGAAGGATGGGTGAGTTGAACAGTCCTAGAGAAGCAATCAATTTTGGCTTGATGAGCTGACATCCAGTCCATACCCAAAATGATATTAATATCTGAAGATTTAAGGGCTATCAAAGACGCGAGGAAAACAAGTCTGTCGACTTGGATTTCATTTCCATGGCTTACTCTAGAAGTTTGCCATTTGGATCCCGGAGTTTGAATTACCATAGAGGTTGGCATATCACCGAATGCGACGTTATGCAAGTGAGCATAGTTTTCAGATATAAAAGAATGAGAGGCTCCTGTATCAAAAAGAACAGATGCCGGGTGGCGGTTAACAAGAAGCGTACCGAGAACGACGTTGGGATCCTCTTGAGCTTCTTCGGCAGAGATATAGTTGACATGGCCACGTGAAGCGGTGACCGGCTTGGCGTGGAATATTTTTCCTGTCGGCTTGCCACGGCCAACAGCTTTAGCAGACTGGTTGGGGTTGGTCTGGGGGCACTCACGCATATAGTGACCAGATTCCCCACACTTGAAACAAGTCACGGAACTGGTACGTGGAGGAGCATTGTTAGTTGGACCCCCATAGGGCTTAGCTGGAGCAGACTGTTGAACGGGGCGAGGCGCCTGGAAGGATGGCCTCGGTGTAAACCTGGGTGGCAGGGCGGTGTTGGGTACCCACACGCGGCGCTTCTGAGGACCAGCACCGGATGAGGAACCCATGTCACGGCCATGCTTGCGTGTTGCGTCATAGTCAGTCTGACCAGTTTCGGCACTGATGGCTTTGTTGACAAGTTTCTGAAAAGTTGTGCACTCATGCAGACGGAGGTCACGACGAAGCTCAGGACTAAGTCCCTTACGGAACCTTGCTTGCTTCTTGGCATCAGTAGACACTTCCTCAGTTGCATATCGTGCGAGATTACCAAACTCCCTGCTGTAAGCATCCACAGAAAGTCGGCCTTGGGTGAAACTGCAAAATTCTTCACGTTTACGGTCCATGAGACCCTCCGGAATGTGATGTTCATGGAAAGCCTCGCTGAATTCAGCCCAAGTAGTGACATGGCCCGCTGGGCGCATAGCTCCATAATTCTCCCACCACAGACTGGCGGGGCCTTCGAGATGATATGCAGCAAAGGTGACCTTGTCAGCCTCCGCTACCAGCGCGGAACGCAGTTTGTGAGAGATACTGCAAAGCCAGTCATCAGCGTCGAGAGGCTCGACGGAGTGGTGGAACGTGGGTGGATGTAATTTGATAAAATCACTAAGTGACACCACGTTAGTCCTCTGATGGTGTGCTGTGTTCTGTTCAATACGCTCCAACAAACGGTTGGTCTCCCGCTTGTTTCTCTCAGCTTCCATCATAACCTCGGCTAGTGAAGGAGGATGAGGCAGATTTGCATCCCTGGCTTCACTGCCTTCGGCCTGCTCTAGAGAAGCAGGGTTAGCGCGCGTGTTGACCATCCTAGGTAAACAAGACAAAGATTTAGTCAGGATGATAAAATTCCGACATAGGGTAAAAATGTAAGGAATAACTCGAAATGCAAGATGATCATCCGTATGACATGGTAGATACAGAAACTGCTTCTTTATTCCATCGTCATACACACCATACAGGGTTTAGTACAAGACCAAACAAAGTACTATTACGGTGAAAGAGGATTACATCTCATCGGAGGCATTCCAAGCCCCTATACATTATTTTTCTACACCTCCGGAAGGAGTACAAACTAGGTCATATCCCACGAGTCACGCGGGACGATAGACGACACAGCTAGTGCGAACTAGTGATACTACCACTAACTCAGACCGATCCGTAGTAGTCCTCGTAGAAGTCACCTCCATAGCCTGGAAGCTCAACATGATCATCGGGAAACAGACGATCTCGCGGAGCTTGTGGACCATAGGGGCTAGGATGGGGTCTTGGACCAACAGACGGTGGCCTGCGGGGCCCGCGAGGTGGGGTGATGCCTCCTACATCACGCCAAACCATCACGTCTGGCAGAGCAGATCTCACAGGATAGAGATCGCGCATATCTGAGAATCCAGCTTGCACCGCCGGTGCAAACCGAGTCAAAGTGGCCCAGTGGTCAGCACGGGTATTGAAGAGCTCTAACCTCAAGGCCCGATTTTCACGGTCCTTATCCTCGAGCATCTCAGCAGTGGTGCGAGTCCGTGAATCCTCCTGAGTGGGGTCAGCATAAATAGCCTGGAGATACCCTTGTGCTCCCGGAAGTGATCCTGGCATATACCGGAAATCAGAGTCCCGAAATAGACCAGATCTGACTCGCATAATGGTCATCATAGAGTAGGCGGCGTCCTGCACAACCATCTCAATAGTAACCCCGAGTCCATAGGAGCAGTGAAGAGGCTCGGTGGATCCAGGATAAGATGGAAATATCCTGACAGTGCAGAGATACTGGCTTTGATTAAAGTCTCGGAATTGCTCTTCGACCGTGTACTCAGGATACCAGCGGTATCCAGCCTCAGTCATTACCCTGACCAACTTGGCAGTATGGCCGGGTACATCTAGGCATCGAGTCAGGCGAACCACTTGATTGAGGTCGCGAGTGGCCATCTGAAAGCACAATCATAATGCAAGGGCATTAGAGTTTCTAGCAAAATTTCGGCAGCATAACAGCTGTAAATGCTCAAGAAGGATTTTGAGACATTTGACAAAGGATTTCATACACACTCAACATCATCATATCAAAGTTCTGAATCCATTCTAACAACATAATGTGGTAGTAGAACTGAACTAGGCTTGTATCCATCAAACTTATAAGGTACTACTGATTAGCAACACGTGATCCTGATAGAGAGAATAGATCCTAATTCCTTAACCCCCGGTAGAAGAATGGACTGACTCAGATCAGAATGTCATAAGATAAAGGAGTAAAAAGAGCCTTACGTTCCAACCCACAAACAATTCCCCTACATATAACTAAAGAATTTCTAGACTCAACATCGACCAGTTTGGCTTGGAGAACCTACAGGCAGTCCGGCTCTGATACCAACGCTGTCAGGACCCCGACTCGATGTCACATCGATCTAGCCGGTAACACCTCATATCACTTTGCGGCCTCACGCACGGTATTCCCACGGGTGTCGCCTTACCTCTGCCCGGGACCGTTTGCGCCTTTTGGCTCACGTATATGATGGTGCCGCTAGCATCCATATGATAAAGAGCCCGGGCTGACATGACTAGTCGTAAACCCAAAGTGGCACAGACTTACAGGGACAGGCATCCATGACCCAGCTACGAACGTGTCGGTCATCAGCAAGTGGGTCCGGGCTGTAGCACTGGGCTAGCAGGACTCCGGTAAACCGGGCTGTAGCGGGCTAACAGGACTCCGGTACTCAAAGCGTGACATTTCCCCGAAGGGACAGACACAGGAACGAAGAAGGACACATGCCGGCCAGCCTAAGTGTTCCAGAGCAGTAGCAAGCTACCATGGCTCAGCGGTAACACTAGGAGACATTTCCCAGTAAGAGAGGCTACTAAAGATAAACGACTAGATAGTCAGATCCCACACATACCAAGCATTTCAATCATACACACAATATGCTCGATATGTGCAAATACAACGAAGCATCACAACATGACTCTATGACACAAGTACTTTATTTAAGGCTCAGGGAGCCATACATAACATACACACAGGTATGGGTCTCACGACCCAACATACAAGTCATACAGTCATACAAACCAGCAGCGGAAGTAACTTGTCTGAGTACAGACAACTAGTAAAATAAAAGAGGCTTGGAAAGCCTAGCTATACTACAAGGTCCTTCACAAGCTCAGGGTCACCACCTGGGTCTTTAGCCTACTCGTTGATGTCAACGTCTACATAGAACCCATCAGAAGGGGTTGCAGCGTCTTCTGTAAAAATGTAGATTATAGCAACATGAGTACAAAGGTACTCAGCAAGACTTACATCAGATCCTACATACATGCATGTTATCAAGAAGGGTTGGTGGAGTTATTGCAGCAAGCCAGCTTTGACTCTTGGCTAGACTGTCCTACGATACTCCAACTTGAAATGGTTTTGCGCACACGAGTCCACTACTCACCAATTCAATACACTACCGAGGATCCGCCTCCGTCTTCCTACGGAAGAGCCATCCTCGGCACTCACACTTATCTTGAGGCTTTTAGCAGTTTCCGTTTACTTGTCTATGAACTGTATAGGCAACCAAGTAGTCCTTTACCGCGGACGCGGCTATTCGAATAGATCATGTTAACCCTGCAGGGGTGTACTTCTTCATACACGCTCTCACCACTTACCGTCGTTTACACGACATGTACTCGGCAACCTTCAAGCGGAAGCCCAACGTGGGTGTCGGCCACGACCTACCTAACCACCTAAGCCTCCAGTCCAGGTTTATCGCCTATCCAGGTTCCATCCGCAGGGAGTCCGGCCGAGGTTTCCCATACGGCCCCGAACGATGTGAACAGGGTTCCCAAGATACCTAACGGGTATTCGGTACACCGTGCCACGTACCTACCGCATCACAGCCCACCCCTACGGTCAGCGCTGTCCACGGCCTCCAGTAGGCTACAAACACCAGAAACTACTTGCAACTCCTGGACGGAGAACTAGGGTGAATAAGAAGCCGAGAGGGTCCATTGGTTTCGGGCCCAATGCACGGTAGTAGCTGATTCTTAAATCACACATACAGATCTCAGTGCTTAAGGTCGGCTTCAATGAAACAACCCACCATGTACTCCTACATGGCCTCTCATCGATACCTTTACCAAATCGTGTTCACCACACCACTATCATTACCGACATAAACATTTCACTCTAGCCCATCACCCAGATGAACCAGACCTGACACGACTCTAAGCATAGCAGGCATAGCAAGGTAGGAACAACACATACATATGGCTCAATCAACTCCTACACATGCTAGTGGGTTTCATCTAGTTACTGTGGCAATGACAGGTCATGCAGAGGAAATGGGTTCAACTACCATAGCACATAGCAGTTTGAAACGCGTTGTCTTAATGCAGTAAGAGAGAGCAGGAGCGAGAACATGGGATTGTATCGATATGATCAAATGGTTGGTTGCTTGCCTGATGGTTCGATGCACTGATACGGTTCTTCGTTAGGGTAATCACGGTACTCCTCGGAGACAGAACCTGTCGCAAAGGACACCGATACACAGTCATCACCAAACAATGTGCAACAATATGATGCATGCATGAAACATGGCAATATGAGTGTGTTGGGCTAATGCAACTAAAACCAGAAGGGTTTGAACAAATTTGAATCAAGGATTCAAATTTCAAATTCAAATATGGCCTTTTAAAGTGCTTTTCCTTGTTCTGCTTGAAACATCAATTTAACTTGTTTGATCATGCATGAAAATAGTACAGATGGATAGATTGGATTTTTCTGATCATTTTTCATATATAATTTGTCCAATTTGGTGTTACAGAATAAAAGTTATGAATTTTTGAAGTTTAAATAATATTCTGGAATTTCCTGATTTAAATTAAATCCAGAAAATCAATTACTGCGTCAGCCTGACGTCAGCAGGTCAACGGAACAGGTCTGGGTCAAACCTGACAGTGGGTCCCGCATGTCAGGGTGATTATTTTAATTAAAATTTAATTAAAACTAATCCTGTTTAATTAACAGGGCTGGGCCCCACCTGTCATTGACTCAGGGGAGTCAACCAGGGCCCACCCGTGGTCAAAGTCAAAGCCAGCGACGCCGGCGTTTAGCCGCCGGCGAGCCCGACGCGGCGGCGGGAGTGGTTTTGGCCATTTCGGCCACCAAATGGGCCGCGGAGACCACCGGAGTGGAGCTGAGGACAAACCGCAGCTCTTGGCGGAGTCCGTTTGGGTCGGGGTGGCCGGAGTTGGCGCCGGCGACGACTTTGGCGGCCACCAGGGCTCGGTCGAAGATGAACTTGGCGCTAGAGGGGTCGGTGAGGCTCGTGGAGTAGCTAGCTAGGTGTTGCGGGACTCGGTGAGTAAGATGGACACCATCTTGTGGCCGGAGTGTGGCCGGAAGCACGTCGGCGACGAGATCCGCGGCGGTGCGGGCGTGTGATCCTCGTGCGGTGGCTACACGGCTCAGGAATGAGAGAGAAGGGTCGGAGGAGTAGCTAGGCTCATAGCGCTCCCGTAGAGGCCACCGGCGAGGTCGGGGACGAGCTGAGGCGGCGACGGCGTTGAAGGGGATCTCCGGCGACGGTGAGCTCGGGCGAGGTCGGTGCGGTGGTCTCGGGCCGCACGAGCACACGGGGCTCGGCTAGCTCGATGAAGTGGACGGCGGCGGAGCTCCTGGACACGGTGGCACGGCGTGGGGTGGACGGAGGGCGTGGCTACGGCGAGGGGGTGGCGGCGATGGCGTCGGCCATGGCTGGGGCGTGCGAGGGGGAGGAGCTGGAGAGGAGAGGGGGTGTCTGGGGGGTTCGGGGGAGAGAGGGAGGCCGATCCACGGCGTTAGCCGGGCGAGGGAGGCGGCGAGGCGGCGAGCAGGTGCGTGGCACCCATGCGGTGCTCGCCGTCGAGCACCTGCCTGCCTGCCTGGCCGGAAGCAGCTCGCTGGCGCGGTGCTGGGCTGGGCCGGCAGGTGGGCCGGTACTGGGCGACAGGTAAGTTTTTCTCCATTTTCTTCTGTTTTCTGTTTTTATTTAATATATCTGCAACTTTGTTTGAATTTAATAAAATACCTAGGCAACTTCAAAAATCACCAAACTATTCCTAGCCCATAGTTGGATTATTTCCAACATGAAACATTTTAGTTTGGAGATATTTGAGCATTTAAATATTTTATATAATTTTAAATGCCCAAATTCAAATATTTATGATTTAATTCAAAAACCCTAGGATGGCCTAGGAAAATGTGCACTACTTTTGGCAGAGCTTCTGAACCAAGACAAAAATGATGGGCATTTTAGAAGGGCATTTCAGGTTCATTGAAAATTATTTTAGTAACCCTAGTTGGTTTCAGAGGGGACTGGGGGTTCTGTCATCCCCATTTCAAGTTTCTGATGAAAGAGTAAACATGATGCAACACTCTAATGCATGACTAGCTAGGGTGTGACAATAACATTTACTCATCATTTGATTATTTTGCAGAAAAGCGCACAAAGGCACTATAAACTTCAAGATTTGGACAAATTGGCTATTGAGAAGAGAGAAGGGCAGGAAAGAAGTGATGAAATGGACTTGAGAGAGAAGAGTTGAAGTAATCAAGGGGCCAAGCTATAGATGGCAGGACCAACTTGGGAAGAAATTAGAGAAATAGCAGGGGTAAATCATAAAGTGGCAGAACAGAGGAGGGGATCAAAATCCCTAGCGCAGCCCCAATCCCCTCCGGCCTGGCCACTCAGCTCTCTCCCTCAGCCCTCCTTCTCCACCTCCAGCCGCCGCCACAGCCAGGCCGGCGTGCTGGTTCGCCTCCGCCACCCATCCATCCGCGCAACATCTCCACCATCCAGCACCGCTGCGCCACCACCACCAGCTCGTGTGCACGACCAGCCAACCACCTCGCGCGCCCCTCCTGCTGCTCCCTCTCTGACCCTGCTGCTGCATCTTCCTTCTTCTCCTCGACCTCCTACTGTTGCCTCCTCTTCTCCAAGCCCTGGTGCTGCTCACTTATCCTTGCTGCTCCTCCACCTCTCCTCTTCCCCTAAACTTCTGCTGCTCTTTCCAACACCCGCTGCTCTCTGTTCGTGTGTGTGTGTGTGTATACTTCATAAGAATCCAGGTGTGTGATTTTGTTCTGTCAGATACTTGTGCTTGTTTAGTAGTTACTTTGTTGATCTGTGAGTATTGGATCAGTGGCTTGCAATTTTAGTTCTTGTGTCATTTTTGTATATCTGTGATTTTAAATTGTTGATCCGTGAACTGAATTGTGGCATATGACTCTCTATTATTATGTGCAAGTAATATTTGAACCTCATTATGCTAGTTTCTTTCTTTCTTTCTCCATAATCTTCAGGAGCTACCTTATTAGTTTAGGTTTTATTTTCTGTTTTTGTCACCAAATATCGTGTAACCTAGCATTAGCCGAGCATAGTTGTCGTCGCCTAGTCCTTGTGGAGAACACGACATCCATAGTTTGGGCCTAAAAACCCCACTATACTTTTAGTTGATCACTTTGGCGCCGTTGCCGGGGACTAGCATCGAGCGATGTGCGAAGCTATAGACTAGGCTTAGTATAGTTTTTGTTTAAATTTCCAGTCAAATTTATTTTTGTGTTTCTTTTACCTTTTTACTTTTTGTTGCTTCGGCTTATTAGGATACTAACCCTCTCACCAGTGTTTGATGTTTGTGAGTGTTGTTGGATATCTTACTATTTGTAGGCGATTGACAGTTGCACTTGAACATATGGCTTTAGTACGTGATCTTTGGTTGCCAAGTAGTTTGGACACGATGACAGGGCCAATTTGGCCATCTATTGAGGCTGAAAATTTTGAGTTGAGGCCTGGACTTATTGCTCTTGTCTTGCAATATCAGTTTCGAGGATTACCCAATGAAGACCCTCATGAGCACATTAGTAATGTTCTGGAGTATGCCAATGTAGTCCAATACCTTGGCGTTTCCCAAGATGTTATCAAGTGTATATTGTTCACATTATCTCTCAAAGATGCTGTTAAGGACTTGTACTATTCTTTGCCATCAAGATCATACACTTGGGGTGATATTTCGCAAGCTTTCCTGCATAGATATTTTCCACTTTACAAGCTAGCTGCAATTCATGACCAGATCCTCAGTTTTGCGCAAGATGGAGGTGAGAGCTTGTATGCAGCTTGAGAGAGATATAAGTATTTGCTTAGAAAATGTCCTAATCATGGGCAAAAGGATTGGTTAGTGCTTCAGCTATTCTATGGAGGGCTAACGTATGCTTCAAGAGATCTTATTGATATGTCAGCTGGTGGAACAATCATGAACAAGACCGTTGAGGGTGCAATTATTCTCATTGAGAGCATTGCCTTCCACCAAATGCAATGGGGTTATGAAAGGCCTAGTTCAAATCTGAAGGTTGCAAGCTGTGTGCAATTAGAAGATGCATGTTCCATAAGTGAACAGAAATCATCCAGGGTGCCTAATATTCAAAACCAGCATGTTTCATTCCAGGACAACATTTCAGAACTGAATTAGATCCTCCATATAGTAATATCGATCTTACTTCAATTATTATTGACGATGATTATGATATTTTCCTACATGATGCAACCGCTGTTGATCAGATGGACACCACAGTAGCAGATCCAATACCTAATGGCAATGAAACTGTCCAGAATGAGTCAAAGTTGCAAGAAGATGTTTATGAGGAACCTACTCTGATTGATGCTAAGTTGAGGCAACAAGATATGGAGAAATTCACTTGTGTTAGTCACCTATGTGACTAGTGGAATTTATTCATGTCACCAATTGCCCACACTTGTGTTACAACTTTATCTGTGCTATTTGTCAAGAAAAAATCATTAGCTCCACCTGTGGTTGCCTATATCACAGTTTAAGAGAGTATCTCAAAGAAGAATAGTGAAGATGAGATTCCAACTCCTGCATTTACAACTAAGAAAGTCAGAGACATTCCAAGGAGAGAGATACAAGAGGTTGAATCAAATTTAGAAGAGATGATACTTCAATATCCTGAGAAGATCCCATGTGTTGCTGAGCAGCATGACTGGTGGAAGTCATCGGTGTCACTGTTGAAACTTAGCAGTGATGGTTATGAGGAGAACATTACTTAGAAAGACAGTGAGGTAGTGATCTCAGCACCCCTACCAGATCATGTTAGTGAATATTGATAGATGGGGACACCTCAGACTCAATTAGGTGTTGCTGGTAGTAGCACCATAGAAGATCCAGAGGTAGATCAGGACATTTTGGAGGCTATCAAGATTGAAGAAGATAAACTAGAAGACAAGGAACAAGATGACCAAGAGATAGACTACCCAAGCGATCAAGTTGAAGACAGCATCTCTATCTTTCCTGAAGAAGTAAAAGAAGTTGTTGTAGTTGAAGATGAAGAACCAGAGAATCATTTGCCAATTGTCATTCAAGAGCGTGATATTGCTGGTTCATCTAGCCCTCTTGATGACTTGCATCCTTATGATTTGCTTGCTTCTACCTTGCATTAAATGATACCATCACTTAAGGAATATTTGAAAATGTATTTGCTTGGATATGATGATACATATACTGTTGGTGGCATTGCTCATATTAATGAGGATCACACTTATTTTCCTCATGTTAGACCTATGCTTATTGATTCATGTCATCCTCATGCTAGCATTGAGCTTACTAATTCATACCAATCTGACCATGTTCTTTATTGCTATGCTTATGTGATTGGGTACTCTATTGATGATTTAGAGGGTATTATCCCTACTGCTTGCATTCTCTCTTTCATCGAGTGCTCTTTCAGGTTTTTGCTTGTGCATGCTCCATTACATGCTGACCAAGTTCAACGTGACATTCCTTGGGACCCTGGTGGACTCAGAGCACGGTGACGAGGAGAAGCAGGGGGCACACACAAAGAAGAGTGAAGCTAGAGCATCCATGAGGAAGCAAAGGAGAAGAGCTGTAGTTGGTGAGATGATCGAGCGAGTGCTACACCATCAAAGCCTTGTGAGCTATTTCATGACCCATTCCGAACACTGCCATCCATTGATACATGTTGTAATCACTTGGTATTTGGGTTGCTCGAGCCATTTCTTAAACGTTGTCCCACTGTATTTTACCTTTGACATTTGGTGCTTGATGTGAATATGTGAAGTGAATTGTGAATGCCTTGTAAACTAGTGATCTACATACTGCTTGCTTTGCTGAAATTAGTGAAAGTTATTAGTTTTTAGTGCTCAAATCCCTAGTACACTAGAAAACTAAATCATTTTCTGCTTTTACCTTGATACATCTAGATCATTAAGTGTCAAATGTTGAGTCTGTGCCTAATGTATTCCCATTCAGAGAAATTACTTAACCACTATGGATTAGCATGCTATGTTCTCTAGATCGGTAGCATGTGAACCAGACATGGATGAGTGATGATTTTTGTTTCCTTCCTTATGTTTCATGCCATTGTATTTTCTTTGTTCAATTTGTAACAATGAATATAAGCCTGACTAGCTACAGTAGCATTTCATGTTCCCTCGATCGGTGGCATGTGGAATCAGGTTAGCTTGGGCAGTAATTAATAATAAAAATGTAATTGTCGAACCAGGTGTATACCATGTTCTCTGGATCGGTGGTATGTTCCTTTGGGGAGACAAACAAAAAAAAACTAAAATTGGTCGAGCCAGGTGTATACCATGTTCTTGGGATCGGTGGTATGTTCCTTTGGTGAGACTAATGATAATATAACCATTGCTTTATTTCTGTAAATAAGTGATTTGATCACAAGATTTAATTCAAGTTCTTTTTGTTCTTGGGATCATGCCCTCTTTAGGAACCATTTGGCACAATAATCATTTGAACTTGTTGATCCACTTTTATCATTGTAAAAGTTTAAAATAATTGAGTCTACTAGTATCCTATTGCTTTGTAGCACTCTTAACCATTGATTTTCACTGGCAAAGTTCAAAGCATGCATTGTTTGGAGATCTACTTCACTACGACATTCTCTAGTCAGTTCGCTGTTCACTACCTTGCTCTTGTCAAATGCCTTTACTTGAGGACAAGTAAAGATTTAAGTGTGGGGGAACTTGATAAGTACATTTCCTATTCATATTTTGGCACACAAACACGCCATTTATTGTGATCCGATGATCCATTCTTGCTATGAACTATGATATATTTGAATCAAAATCATATAAAATATCATTTACTCATCATTTGATTATTTTGCAGAAAAGTGCGCAAAGGCACTATAAACTTTAAGATTCGGACAAATTGGCTATTGAGAACAGAGAAGGGCAGGAAAGAAGTGAAGAAAGGGACTTGAGCCAGAAGAATTGAAGTAATCAAGGGGCCAAGCTATAGATGGCAGGACCAACTTGGGAATAAAGAAGAGAAATAGCAGGGGCAAATTGTAAATTGGCAGAACAGAGGAGGGGATCAAAATCCCTCACGCAACCCTGATCTCCTTGGGCCTGGCCACTCATCTCTCTCCCTCACCCCTCCTTCTCCACCTCTGGCCGCCGCCACAACCAGGCCGGCGTGGTGGTGCGCCTCCGCCACCCATCCATCCGTGCAACATCTCCACCATCCAGCACCACCATGCCACCACCACCCGCTCGCGCGCACAACCAGCCAACCACCTCGCGCGCCCCTCCTGCTGCTCCCTCTCTGACCCTGCTACTGCATCTTCCTTCTTCTCCTCGACCTCCTATTGCTACCTCCTCTTCTCCAAGCCGTGCTGCTGCTCACTTATCCTTGCTCCTCCTCCACCTCTCCTCTTCCCCCAAACTGCTGCTGCTATTTCCAACACATGCTGCTCTCTGTTCGTGTGTGTGCATGTGTGTGTTCGTGTGTATGAGTGTTCGTGTGTGTGTGTATACTTCATAAGAATTGATGTGTGTGATTTTGTTCTGTTAGATACTTGTGCTCTTTAGTACTTACTTTGTTGATCTGTGAGTATTGGATCAGTGGCTTGCAATTTTAGTTCCTGTGTTAGTTTTGTATATTTGTGATTTTCAATTGTTGATCCGTGAACTGAATTATGGCATATGACTCTCTATTATTATCTGTGAGTAATATCTGAACCTCATTATGCTAGCTTGTTTCTTTTTTTCTCCATAATCTTCAGGAGCTACCTTGTTAGTTTAGGTTTTATTTTTTGTTTTCGTCACCAACTATCGTGTCACCTAGCTTTAACCGAGCATAGCTGTTGTCGCCTAGTCCCCGTGGAGAACACAACATTCGTAGTTTGGGCGTAAAAACCCCACTATACTTTCAATTGATCAGGGGCAACCTTGGGCTTTGATGGAGCAGCCCTTGACTTGATGGCATCCCCCATCAGCTTCTGGGTCTTGGCAGGAGGTGCAGCTGGCTCTTCCTCCTCCTCTTCATCTGATGACCTGATCATTCATGGCTTTCCAATTACTCTAGCCATGGTCTTCTTGACCCTTTCCTTTCTCTTCTTGCCCTCAACAGCCTCCTTTGGCTCAGAGTGAGCTCAATTGCTTCTCGTGTTGATGCTCTAGCTTTGGACATGGGGATCCTTCTGGCATGTGCCTTCTTCTTCAGACCTGGCTTGGTTGAAGCTGTAGTTCCAAACTCCTTCTTGACAACTTTCTTCTTTGATGTGATCTCCTCATCAACCACAAAGTCTTCATCTTCTAAGTAAGAGGTTTTCTTCTTCTTCTGCCTAGTTGCAGCCTTAGGCAGGTTGCTAGGAATGCTTCTGCTCCCATCATCATAGCTGCTGTTAGAGGGACTAGTGCCCTCACTCATGTGTACCTGCTCCTCAGATCTGTTCTGGCTATCACTATTGTCAGACATGGATGACACTAAAAGATGACCCTGTGAATAGATAGTGTTGAGATAGAGTGGATGAGCATGTGCAGACATTTGGCAAAACAAATGAGTAATAAACTTAGTTTCAGTTTTCTACAGAAATCATTTCGGAGCCACCGATATGTCAAACTCGGTGACACCGAAGCAACTTTTAGAGTCTAAACATGTGAAATTGGTCAGACCGAGGCACAGTTCGGTGACTCCAAGGTTGCTAGGGTTTCACAAAGAAATGAACTCGGTCACACCAATGTGTATGTTTTGGTCAGACCGAAAAATACAAGTGCAATGGCCTGGGTAAAATCGGTGAGACCGAATTTTTCAAATCGGTTGGTCCGAGATGAGTTAGATGAAAAACTAACCCTAAGTTTTTGGATCAAAACTAATCTAGACGAAGTTTTGTTTGGATAGAAGTATCTCAAACGTGGCAAGAATCATGACATTGACCTTAGTGCAAGAATCAGAAGTGAAGATTGCACAAGGGGTCGAGTTCATACCCTAACTCGGTGGTGAATTCGCTACGGCAACAACGGCGGCGGAGACCAGCGGCATGAGGTCTCTGGTGATGGCAGAGATGATCCGGAGACCTCGAGTCGACAGAGCTTGACTGGAGCGGGAGAAGGGTTTGGAGAAATGTCAAAATTTTGGCCCATGGGTATTTATACCCAGACTCTGTCGGTGTGACCGAGTGGAACAACTCGGTGGCACCGAGATGCTGAATCACAAGCGGTTACTGCAACTCGGGGAGACCAAAACGTTCAAATCGGTTGCACCTAGATTGAAACCTAGATCAACTCAATGAACTCGGTATGACCGAATGGGATGAATCGGTCAGTCCAAAATGCATTAAGAGGTTTTGGACGTTTAAGTCTTTGACGAATCTGTGGCTCCTTGTGCTCCTCACCCAGAGGGTTTGATGACTTGATCAAACTTTGTGATGTAGCATGAATAGAGTTTGATATGAGAAAAGCATAGATAGCTAGAGGGAGTACTTAGGCATTCTTGTCCATCCATTTGGCAAAAATAAAGAGCCAAACAATCCAAGCAACAAATGGATGTCCTCGAATGGAGAAAACTATGCAACCAACATTCTCACACAATCTTGATGGGAATCCTTGGGGTTTTAGATGTACTTGATGAAGTAGAACTTGAAGTAGTCTTGGTAACCCACTTGACCAAGGCCTTTGGAGATTCTTCATATGCATCAATCCCCTCTTGAAGCTTGTCCTTGCCTTTTATCTTGTGGTCTTGTGGTGGAAGGTCATCTTGAGCTTGTGTTCCCTTGAAGGAAGTAGGATCATACTTCTCGTGTTGAGGAACAAACTTCGTCTTGGGGTATTGATCTTCTTCCCACTCAACTCCATTGGCATTGAACTTTCGTTCAAAACGAACACCAGTATTCTTCCGGTGCCTTCCTTGCTTGCATACAATCTCCTCAAATTGCTTACTTCTGGCAAGGCTCTTGTAAACACCTTTCTCTATAATTCCCTTCAATAGGATATTTTCTTTCTCAAGTGTAACTTGGCTAAGAGAATCATTAGTGGAATCAAGAGAACTACTAGAAGCAACAATATTGGATTTAGCATGATTATTGTTACTACTAGAAGAAGAATCTTTCTTACTCTTGTTGCTAGATTTTACTTGTGGCTTGTTAGTAGACAAGAGTAAATGCTTGGCAATGTAAGAAGAACTTTTCTTCCGAAGATCGTCATTGATTGCTTTTCACCCATGCTCTTGCTCTAGGTTGAGCTTCTCGAAGCGTAGCTTCTCATGAGTTTTTAAAAGTTCTCGGTGATCTTCTAAAGTAGTTTCATGAGCTAACTTAAGAGTGTTTAGTTCTTTAGTTAGATGCTCAATCTCCTTCTTATCGATGTCATTTGTTTCATCTTGATTAGCATGATTTATAGCAATTTCAACATAGTTTTCATCAGTAGTATTCTCAATAAGTAACTCATCATCACCTAGCAAATCATCTTCATCACTATTCAAATCAATATACTCAGGGTGTGATACCATGGGGTCTTTAGCCATGAAGCATCTTACAATTACTTCATTTGGTTAGTCAAATATGTCGTAGTAGTTGGTTGAGTATATTCGGAGTCGGAGTGATAACTTCTCTCGGAGTGGTGGCCGGAGTCAGAACCGAATACCCATTCACCAGCATGATCTTTATGTCTTCGTTTTGTGTAGCTCCTTGATGACTTGTCCTTCCTTTCCGAATCCTTGCTTCTACGAGAGGTTCTTTGTTCATAACGATCATCTCTGCTCCTTATCTCTCTTAGAGGTGATTCTTCTCTTCTACTTCTCCTTTTAGGAGAGTCTTCTTTTCTTTTGTAGGGAGCCGTACACTCATTGGAATATTGTCCGGGTCTTCCACAATTGTAGCAATTGCCATCATGACTAGAAGATATTTTGTCATGGTAGGATCTTGACCTGGAGCTTCTCTCTTTGCTTCTACTCTTGTAGAATTTGTTGAAGTTCTTCACCATTAAGCTCAATTCTTCATTGAAGACTTGTTTTTCACTTTATGTGGCAGGAGCATCACATGAAGATTTATAGGCACCACTAGACTTGTTGTGAAGCTATTCCTTATCCTTGAGTGACAGCTCATGAGCAACAATTTTTCCAATGACTTCCGTTGGCTTGAGATCTTTGTAATTCGGCATAATTTGGATCAATGTGCACACGGTATCATAATTTCCATCCAAGTCTCTTAGGATCTTCTTGATGATGAATCTGTCAGTCAGCTCTTCACTTCCTAAGCCGAAAATCTCATTTGTGATGAGAGCAAGCCTAGAGTACATTTCAGCGACACCTTCACCATCTTTCATTATGAACTTGTCAAGCTGACTTTGAAGCACATCCAACTTGGATTCCTTGATGGACTCGGTACCTTCGTGCATATCTATGAAAGTATACCAAATTTCCTTTGCATTCTCGAGATGACTGATTTTGTTGAATTCTTCAGGCACAATCCATTGAAGAGGATATCGCAAGCTTGAGTGTTGTATTGCAGCATCTTCAATTCTTCTGCAGTTGCTTCACGATTTGGTTCTCTCGCATCGAAGAATTCACCTTGCAAACAAATACACACAATAGCCCAAATGGCGGGTTTATGTCCAAGAATAGGCATTTTCATCTTATGCTTCCAACTAGCAAAATTTGTACCATCAAAGTAAGGACCTCTACGGTGGTAATTTTCCTCGCTAGATGCCATACTCTCCTAGGTTGTGAAACAAAGGCTATGATCACCAAAGCTATGGAAATCAAGGCAAATGGAGACCAAAGCTCTGGTACCACTTGTAGGATCGAAAGTATGTTTAGAGGGGGATGATTAGAGTACTTGACCAAATAAAAATATAGCCTTTTCCCAATTTTAAATCTTGGCAGATTTTAGCAACTTAACACAAGTCAAGCAATCAACCTACACATGCAATTCTAAGAGTATAGCAGTGGAATGCAAATAATTACATATGAAGGTAAAGGGGAGGAGTTTGGAGGTAGCAAATGCAATGTAGACACAGAGGTTTTTGGCGTGGTTCTGATATGTGGTGCTATCATACATCCACGTTTATGGACACTTCAACCCATGAAGGGTAACGGTTGTGCGAGTCAATGGAGGGCTCCACCCACGAAGGGTCCACGAAGAAGCAACCTTGCCTATCCCACCATGGCCATCGCCCACGAAGGACATGCCTCACTTGGGCATATCTTCACGAAGTAGGAAATCTCCTTGCCCTTACAAACTCCTTGTTTCAACTCCACAATCTTGACGGAGGCTCCCAAGTGACACCTAACCAATCTAGGAGCCACCACTCTCCAAAAGGTAATAGATGGTGTGTTGATGCAAAACTTCTTACTCTTGTCCTTCAAATGATAGTCTCCCCAACACTCAACTCTCTCTCACAGATTTGGATATGGTGGAAAGATGATTTGAGTGGAAAGCAACTTGGGGAAGGCTAGAGATCAAGATTCTAGTGGTAGGAATGGAATGTCTTGGTCTCAACACATGAGTAGGTGGTTCTCTGTCAGAAAATGAGTAGTAGAAGTGTAGGCACATTCCGATGGCTCTCTCTTAGATGGAGAAGGGGGTGGAGGGGTATATATAACCTCCACACAAAATCTAACCGCTACACACAATTTACCAAACTCGGTGAGACCGAATAGTGAAACTCGGTGGGATCGATCTGGTTCAAATTGTGAACGTTAGGCTTTTCGGTGGGACCGATGATACGTCCATTTTGCATCATGTTTTCCTACTGTTATTTATGTTGTTTTATTGTATAATAATGCTTTTTGGAGTAATTATAATGCCTTTCCTCTCATAATATGCAAGGTATGCACCAAGGCCGAGAATTCTGGCAGCTGGAAATCTGGACCTAAAAAAGCTATGTCAAGCTACCTATTCTGCACAACTCAAAATGAGCTGAAACTCCCCTAGGATTTTTTATGGAATATTTAAGGAATATTGGAGCAACTAAGTACCAGAGGAGGGCCACCAGGTGGGCACAACCCACCTGGGCGCGCTAGGAGACCCAATCGCGCCCTGGTGGGTGCTGCCCTCCTCGGCCCACCTCCGGTGCCCATCTTCTGGTATATAAGTCATTTTGACATAGGAAAAATATGGGGAGGACATTGGGATGAAGCGCCACTGCCTCGAGGCAGAACTTGGGCAGGAACACTTTTGCCCTCCGGCGGAGCTATTCTAACGGGGGAACTTCCCTCCCGGAGGGGGAAATCATCGTCATCATCATCACCAAGAACTCTCCCATCTTGGGGAGGGTTATCTTCATCAACATCTTCACAGCACCAACTCCTCTCAAACCCTAGTTCATCTCTGGCGTTCAATCTTTGTATCAAAACTATAGATTGGTGCTCGTGGGTGACTAGTAGTGTTGATTATAGCTTGTAGTTGATTACTATATGGTTTATTTGGTGGAAGGTTATATGTTCAGATCCATTATGCTATTCAATACTCCTCTGATCTTGAGCATGTTTATCATTTGTGAGTAGTTACTTTTGTTCTTGAGGTCACGGGAGAAATCATGTTGCAAGTAATCATGTGAACTTGATATGTGTTCGATATTTTGATGGTATGTATGTTGCCATTCTCTTAGTGGTGTCATGTGAATGTTGACTACATGACACTTCACCATATTTGGGCCTAAGGGAATGCATTGTGGAGTAGTTATTAGATGGTGGGTTGTGAGAGTGACAGAAGCTTAAACCCCAGTTTATGCGTTATTCCTTAAGGGACCGATTGGATCCAAAAGTTTAACGCTATGGTTAGAATTTATTCTTAATACTTTTCTCGTATTTGCGGAAGCTTGCGAGAGGGTTAATCATAAGTAGGAGGTTTGTTCAAGTAAGAACAACACCTAAGTGCTGGTCCATCCACATATCAAATTATCAAAGTACCGAACACAAACTAAGCCAACATGATGAAAGTGACTAGATGAAATTCCCATGTACCCTCAAGAACACTGTGCTTATCATAAGAAACCGTTTTGGCCTATCCTTTGCCTCAAAAGTATTGGGCTACCCTGCTGCACTTTTGTTACGACTATTGTTTTACTTGCTCGTTACAAATTATCTTGCTCCCAAACTACTCTGCTACTTACAATTTTAGCACTTGCAGACATTACCTTGCTGAAAACCACTTGTCATTTCCTTCTCCTCCTCATTGGGTTTGACACTCTTACTTATCGAAAAGAGCTACAATTGACACCATACACTTGTGGGTCATCAAGGCAATTTTCTGGCGTCGTTGTCGGGGAATGAAGCGCTCTTAGTAAGTGGCAATTGGTAAGGAAAGATTATTACTACGTGCTGAAATTTATTGGCACTTGCTACTATGGAAAACAATCCTTTGAGGGGTTTGTTCGGGGTATCTTCACCTTGATCGGAACCAGAATTAGTTATTCCTCAACCTACTTCACCTACTTAAAATATTGAATATGAAATTCCTTCGGGTATGTTAGAACAACTGCTTGCTAATCCTTATGCAGGAGATGGAACCAAACATCCTGATATGCACTTGATATATGTGGATGAAATTTTTGGATTATTTAAGCTTGTAGGTATGCCAAGAGATGAAGCTAAGAAGAAGGTTTTCCCTTTATCTTTGAAGGAAAAAGCATTGACATGGTACAGGCTATGTGATGATATTGGATCTCGAAATTATATATATAATTTTTGGCCTCGTGAAGGTGAAAGTATCGCTCTAGCTTGTGGGAGGCTTAACTCAATGTTATATTCATGACCCAATCATGAGCTCTCGAGATAAATTGTTATTCAGAATTTTTATGCTCGACTTTCTCGTAATTATCAATCCATGCTCGATACTTCTTGTACTAGTTCTTTTGTGAAGAAGACTATTGACTTCTGGTGGGATCTTTTAGAAAGAATTAAACACAACTCTGAATATTTGGAACTCGACGAAGGTAAAGAGTCAAGTATTGAACCTAAGTTTGATTGTGTTAAATCTTTTATGAATATCGATGCTTTTCAAAAGTTTAGCACCAAATATGGACTTGACTCTGAGATAGTAGCTTCCTTTTGTGAATCTTTTGCTACTCATGTTGATATCCCTAAGGAGAAGTGGTTTAAATATCACCCACCAATTAAATAAGAAGTTAATGAACCGATAAAAGCTAAAGAAGAAACCATCATTTACAATGTTGATCCAGTTGTCCCCACTAGTTATATTGAAAAACCACCTTTTCCTGTTAGGATGAAGGAACATGCTAAAGCTTCAACTATGGTTAATAAAAGTTATGTTAGAACATTCAAACCATCTGAAAAAATCGAAGTTGAACCTAGTGTTGCTATGATTAAAGATCACTTAGTTGATAATATTGATGGGCATGTTATTTACTTCTGTGATGAAGCTTCTAGAATTGCTAAACCTGAAGAAAAAGATAAACATAGACCAGTTGTTGGCATGCCTTTTGTCTTAGTTATGATAGGAGATCACTGTTATCATGGGTTATGTGACCTACGTGCTAGTGTGTGCTATTACTTTCTCAGTATATGA
Source organism: Triticum dicoccoides (assembly GCF_002162155.2). Classification (NCBI taxonomy): domain Eukaryota; kingdom Viridiplantae; phylum Streptophyta; class Magnoliopsida; order Poales; family Poaceae; genus Triticum; species Triticum dicoccoides. Next base: position 254,184,797 of record NC_041381.1, on the reverse strand, counting down.
AGAAATTAAAGATGAAATAGCACCTGCTGAAATAGAAGACATAGATGTTACTATTAAACTTGCTAATAGAGATACTATATCACCAATTGGGATTCTTAGTGATGTTGAAGTCTTGTGTGGGAAGATAAAATACCCTACTGATTTTCTTGTTCTTAGCACCCCACAAGATGACTTTTGTCCCATTATATTTGGTAGACCTTTCTTGAACACCGTCAATGCTAAAATAGATTGCGAGAAACAAACTGTCGGTGTTAGCTTTGGTGATGAATCTCATGAGTTTAATTTTTCCAAGTTTAGTAAACAACCTCATAAGAAAGATTTGCCTAGTAAGGATGAAATTATTGGCCTTGCTTCTATTACTGTGCCCCCTACCGATCCTTTTGAACAATATTTGCTAGACTATGAAAATGATTTGCATATGGGTGAAAGAAATGAAATAGATAGAATCTTTTTCGAACAAAAACCTCTGCTTAAACACAATTTTCCTATTGAAACTCTAGGAGGTCCTCCTCCACCTAAAGGTGATCCTGTGTTTGAATTAAGACAATTGCTAGACACTTTGAAAGATGCTTGTCTTGATGAAAAGAAGATATATCTTCTTATTATTAGTGCTAACCTTTCAGAACATGAAGAAGAAAGATTATTGAAAGTTCTAAGGAAGCACAGAGCTGCTATTGGATATACTCTTGATGATCTTAAGGGCACTAGTCCCACTCTATGTCAGCACAAGATTAATATGGAACCTGATGCTAAACCCGTTGTTGATAACCAACGTCAATTAAATCCGAAAATGAAAGAAGTGGTAACAACAGAAATATTGAAACTTCTAGAAGTAGGTATAATCTATCATATAGTTGATAGTAGATGGGTAAGTCCTGTTCATTGTGTCCCTAAGAAGGGAGGTATTACTGTTGTTCCTAATGATAAGAATGAGCTTTTTCCACAAAGAATTGACACGGGCTACAGAATGGTAATTGATTATAGAAAATTAAATAAAGCTACTAGAAAAGATCATTACCCTCTACCTTTTATCGATCAAATGTTGGAAGACTATCTAAGAACACACATTTTTGCTTCCTTGATGGATACTCTGGCTTTTCACAAATACCAGTTTTACAATCTGATCAAGAAAAGACCACTTTTACTTGTCCTTTTGGAACATTTTCTTATAGACGTATGTCTTTCGGTTTATGTAATGCACCTGCTACCTTTCAAATATGTATGACTGCTATCTTCTCTGATTTTTGTGAAAAAATTGTTTAGGTTTTCATCGATGACTTTTCTGTTTATGGGAAGTCTTTTGATGATTGTTTAAGCAATCTTGATCGAGTTTTGTAGAGATGTCAACTAACAAATCTTATCTTGAATTGGGAGAAGTGCCACTTTATAGTTAATGAAGGCATTGTCTGGGCCATAAAATTTCTGAAAGAGTCATTGAGGTGGACAAAGCCAAGGTTTATGCAATTGAGAAAATGCCATGTCCTAAAGATATAAAAGGTGTTCGTAGTTTCCTTGGTCATGCTTGTTTCTATAGGAGGTTTATCAAAGACTTTTTTAAAATTTGTAGGCCTCTTACTAATCTTTTGCAAAAGGATATTCCCTTTGTGTTTGATGATGAATGTATGGAAGCCTTTGAAACACTAAAGAAAGCCTTAATCACTGCACCTGTTGTTCAACCACCTAATTGGAACTTGCCTTTTGAGATTATGTGTGATGCTAGTGATTATGCTGTTGGTGATGTTCTAGGACAAAGAGTTGATAAGAAACTAAATGTTATTCATTATGCTAGTAAAAATCTAGATAGTGCTCAACAAAATTATGCTACTACTAAAAAAGAATTCTTAGCGGTGGTGTTTGCTTGTGATAAATTCAGAACTTACATTGTTGATTCTAAAGTAATTGTTCACAACGATCATGTTGCTATAAAATATCTTATGAAAAAGAAAGATGCTAATCCTAGACTCATTAGGTGGGTTCTTCTGCTATAAGAATTTGATTTGCATATCACCGATAGGAAAGGAGCAGAGAACCCCGTAGCTGATAACCTGTCTAGACTTGAAAATATTCTTGATGACCCACAACCTGTTAATGATAGCTTCCCTGACAAACAACTAGCTGCAATAAATGTTTCTCATAGTACACCTTGGTATGATGACTATGCTAATTATATTGTTGCTAAATACTTACCACCTAGCTTCACATACCAACAAAAGAAAAAAATCTTCTATGATTTAAGACATTACTTTTGGGATGACCCACATCTTTATAAAGAAGGAGTAGATGGTATTATTAGACATTGTGTACCTGAGCATGAACAGGAACAAATCCTACGGAAATGTCACTACGAAGCTTATGGAGGACAGCACGCGGGAGACAGAACCGCTCATAAGGTATTGCAATCTGGTTTTTATTGGCGTACTCTCTTCAAAGATACCCGTAAGTTTTTCTCATCTTGTGATGAATGCCAAAGAACAGGTAATATTGGTAAGCGTCAAGAAATGCCTATGAATTACTCACTTACTGTTGAGCCATTTGATGTTTGGGGATTTGACTTTATGGGGCCTTTTCCTTCCTCTAATGGGTATACACATATTTTGGTTGCTGTTGATTATGTTACTAAATGGGTAGAAGCTATTCCAACCAGTTGTGCTGATCACAACACCTCTATTAAAATGCTTAAGGAAGTTATTTTCCCAAGGTTTGTAGTCCCTAGATATTTAATGACTGTATGTGGTTCACACTTTATTCATGGTGCTTTCCGTAAGATGCTTGCTAACTATGATGTTAATCATAGAATTGCGTCACCTTATCATCCTCAGTCTAGTGGTCAAGTTGAACTTAGCAATAGAGAAATAAAACTAATCTTACAAAAGACTGTTAATAGGTCCGGGAAGAATTGTTCTAAGAAATTAGATGATGCACTTTGGGCTTATAGAACATCATACACAAATCCTATGGGTATGTCTCCATATAAAATGGTGTATGGAAAAGCTTGTCATTTACCTCTTGAGTTAGAACACAAATCATTTTGGGCAATAAAAGAACTCAATTATGATTTCAAACTTGCTGGAGAAAATAGGTTATTTGATATTAGCTCATTAGTTGAATGGAGAACCCAAGCTTATGAAAATGCTAAGTTCTAACTCAAGAATCCAAAAGCGTGAGTTCAAAGTAGGAGAATATGTTCTTTTGTACAACTCTCATTTCAGGATCTTTGCAGGAAAACTCCTCTCCAAATGGGAAGGACCCTATGTCGTCGAGGAGGTCTACCAATCCGGAGCTATCAAAATAAATAATGCCAAAGGGACTAACCCGAAGGTTGTCAATGGGAAATGAATAAAACGGTATATCTCAGGTATGCCCATTAATGTAGAAAGCAATATTATCCAAACTTTGACACCGGAAGAACACATAAGAGAGTCCTTCCAGAACACTCCAGAATCATGCAAATAAGGAGGTACGTGATACGGTAAGTAAACGGACTCCAAAAAATCCGCAAAAATATTTTCTGTCAGGGCTCCAAAATGTACTCCCATCTGTAGGAAAATAAGAAACTTCCAGGAAAGTGACCTTGGTGGGCACGATACACCAGGGCCCGCCTGGCGCGCCCAGGTGAGTTGTGCCCATCTCGGGTACTTTCCGATCTCCGTTTTTCTTCCGTTCTGCTTGTTCCCCAAGATAAAAATATCTATATATACCTCCCGAACCTGTTAGCCTACGTATCAAGGAGAAATCCCCTGTTTTGTTTTCTTGTTGTTTTCTGTCAAATCTGTTGAGCCAGGCTTCATGTCTTCTCCCTCCTCCAACATTGAAGAAGGCGAAGCTTGGTTGCTTCAGGTGGAATCCAGGGAAGAGAAATCTGAAGAGATTGTTATGGAGGAATATGAGGGGGACTCGTTCGGAATTTACCCTCCGGCTTCTGAGAGATGTACTCTGGCTGGCATCTCCACTCATCGTAATCCCCATCAAGCCATGAGATCCCTAAACAATCAAGAAGGCCCAAGAGATCCGGAAGAACTCCCTATGAGGAGGCCTCTACACAGGTTACATCAAAACAATTTTCACAATTTGATTCATAACTATGGGTTTGAAAACACTGCTCATGTGCATATACCGTCCAATTGGGACATATCTCGTCTAAGAGAAAGTGATGCAGTGACAAACTCTTGGGGTCTGGAAAATAAACATATCATGGCTGAAGTGGAGAAGAACACTGAGCTGCTCCATCAAGTTTTTCGAGAGATTCACAACTTAAGAGATGCACTCAGAGATGTATTGGACCGGATTGCTTCCACTTCATCGCCACCAAAAGAAAACTGAGTATTAGGTATGGGCACTCCCCTTGGCTTTCGTCAAGCTAGGGGGAGGTGCCCCGGTATCATATCAATCTCCACTATCTTCTGCCTTTATTTTCTTAGTTCGATCAATGGTTATCTTTTTCTATTAGATGATTAAAAGTTTAGTTCGATCCTTTCTTTTTGTCAGTTTGCTTAGTGATCAATCCTTGTAATCGTGTGCGAGATATAATAAAGTTTAGTTTGAGATTTGCCTTCTTTACTTTCTTGCTGCAATAAAAAGAAAGGAAATAAAAAGAAAAGATCATATGCTATTCTTATGGTAAGTGATGACATTACACAAGGAAAAGTATAAGTAGAAAATTTTATTGTAGATTGACAAACATAACATTCGTCAATGATGCAACACATGAAATAATTAATAAGGGAAGAGAAGATTCATATATAAATACATTATCATGGAATTTTTTTGTGATTGTGAGCACCCATCAAAATATTATATGCCAAAATTGTTGACGTTGGACAAGGAAGACAACTTAATGATTTATGTTTGTTCATATTCACATAGAAGTCATATTTTCATAGATCCTTCCACATGTGGTGCTTGCCCCTGTCTTTGCTAGCCAAAAACTCCGCACTAAGTAGAGATACTACTTGTGCATCCAAAACCCTTAAACCCTATCTTGTGTGAGAGTCCACCATACCTACCTATGGATTGAGTAAGATCACACCTGCATGCCCGTTCTTCATGTTGATAAAGAAGAAGGGCCCCTTTGAGTGGACTATGAAGTCTGAAGCGGCCTTCCAAGACCTCAACAGTACCTCACGAGCCCGCCGGTGATGGTGGCGCCATGCCCTCTTGAGCCCCTGGTACTCTATTGGCCGCCACGCCCCACTCAGCTAGTGCTGCGTCAGTGGCAGCTAGGGAGGAGCATGCAGGGGAGGGTGCGTGGTGTAGCGCCCGCCATGCGGTCGCGCCCTCGCTACCTCAAGATGGTGCTCCTGAGGCATCAACCGCTTTGTCGGGCGGCAAGGCTCCCGAGGCCCCCTCGTCTCAAGCAGAGCAGAACACCGTCGACATCTCCTCCCTCGACGAGCACCCCGTGTACTTCGTCAGCACGATGCTGCATGACGCGCACGCTACCCCATGCCACAGAAGCTCCTGCTCGCGCTCCTAATTGCTTCTAGGAAACTACGCCATTATTTCCAAGGCCACCCCATCAAGGTTGTCTCCATGTACCCCTTGGAGAATTTGCTTCGTAGCCCCAATGCCACGGGGAGGGTTGTGATACGCCTCCAATGTATCTATAATTATGAAGTATTCATGCTATTATATTATCCATCTATGATGTTTTATATGCATTTATATGCCATTTTATATGATTTTGGGGACTAACCTATTAACCTAGAGCCCAGTGCCAATTTCTGTTTTCTCCTTGTTTTTGAGTTTTACAGAAAAGGAATACCAAACGGAGTCCAATTGACGTGCCAATTTTTGATGATTTTTTTTGGACCAAAAGAAGACCACGGAGCATCGGTGTTGGGCCAGAAGAGTCCCGGGCTGCCCACAAGAGTGGGGGCGCGCCCCCTATCTCGTGGACAGCCCGGAGACCCCCGTGACGTGAAGCCTACGCCAAAAATTCCTATAAATACAGAAACCTTTGGGAAATAACCTAGATCGGAAGTTCCACCGCCGCAAGCCTCTGTAGCCACGAGAAATCAATCTAGGCCCTCTCTGGCACCCTACCGGAGGGGCCCATCATCACCGGAGGCCATGGAGGAGGATCTCGGAGGGGCCATCACCGCCATGAAGGCCAAGGACCAGAGGGGGAAAGCCATGGAGGAGGAAGCACAAGGGGGATAACCTCTCCTCCTCTCTCTTGGTGGCACTGTAGTGCCATCGGGAGGGGAATCATCGCCGCGGTGATCGTCTTCATCAACATCACCATCATCATCACCTTACTCATCTCTTTTAAGAGATCCACTCTCCCGCACCCCGCTGTAATCCCTACTTGAACATGGTGCTTTATGCCACATATTATGATCCAATGATGTGTTGACATCCTATGATGTTTTGAGTAGATATCTTTTGTCTTTGGGTTGATTGATGATCTAGATTGGTATGAGTTGTATGTTTTACTTTGATGCTGTCCTATGGTGCCCTCCATGTCGTGCAAGTGTGAGGGATTCCCGCTGTAGGGTGTTGCAATACGTTCATGATTCGCTTATAGTGGGTTGGTGAGTGACTGAAACACAAACTCGAGTAAGAGGGATTGTTGCGTATGGGAATAAAGAGGACTTGATGTTTTAATGCTATGGTTGGGTTTTACCTTAATGATCTTTAGTAGTTGCGTATGCTTGCTAGAGTTCCAATCATAAGTGCATATGATCCAAGTAGAGAAAGTATGTTAGCTTATGCCTCTCCCTCATATGAAACTGCAATAGTGATCACCGGTCTTGTTAACAATTGCCTAGGACAATTCCACACACCGATCCACCATTATTCCACACTCTATATTTATAATATTTAGTAATATATTCTAACTTTATGATAACAACACCTACTTTCATATTTTATCTCTCCGATATGATGCAAAGTTATCCTGTTTATACCCACAACACAGTTTTATTTCTTGTTTCTAGTTGGAAGCAAACGTTCGGTGCACGTAGAGTCGTATCAGTGGCAGATAGGGCCTGAGAGAATATTGATCTTACCTTTAGCTCCTTCTGGGTTCGACACTCCATACTTATCACTTCCACTTTTGTTAATTGCTACGATGATTCCCTGCACTTGGGGATTATCAAGCTCTTTTCTGGCGCCGTTGGCGGGCAGCAATAGCATGGGTTTGATATTTTCGTGTGTGCTTGTTTGCTTTCTTCACTAAGTAGATTTTGTTTTTCCTTTTTGTTTATGTTTTGTTGTGGGTGAAACATACAATTTTTTTAAATAAGAATGAAAATACCAAAAAATATTTACTTTCCTCTCATGCCTAAAAAAGTTTTTCAAAAAGAGAAGTGATTGGAAAGTTATGCATTGAAGAAGTGAGGGTCGACCTTGAGCACTTGTGTTCATGCTCATGGAAACAATGTAGAATTTTTCATGGAACTTTCTCTGTAAATAATTATCTCCTTGTATATATCCATTGTATTATAAAAATAATGTGCCAACTTTTGGTTTTAGTATGATAAGATTGCTTGCTTACTATGTGCAGAACAAAAACAGAAACTTTGGCTATAGTGCATGAATTTACATTTTTTACTGGAAAGACAAATGGGTCTGAAACTTTTTTAACATTACTTGTATGTAAATTTTTCAAAATTTCAAATTTATTTCATAACTTTATGAGTTACAGAAGTTTACTAAACTTCTAGATTACTACAGACTGTCCTGTTCTTGACAGATTCTGTTTTTCGTGTGTTGTTTGCTTATTTTGATGCATCTATGGCTAGTATGTAAGGGTATGAACCATAGAGAAGTTGAATACAGTAGGTTTAACACAAATATAAACAAAGAATGAGTTAATTACAGTACCTTAAAGTGGTAGTTTGCTTTATTACACTAACGGATCTCACAAGTTTTTGTTTAAGTTTTTGTGAATGAAGTGTTTGAAGAACGAGGAGTTACCGATGTGAGAAGAATAAAGAGAGACAAGAGTTCAAGCTTGGGGATTCCCAAGGCGCCCCAAGTAAATATTTCAAAGGATACTCAAGCATCTAAGCTTGGGGATGCCCCGGTTGGCATCCAATCTTTCTTCTTCAACAAATATCAGTATACCTCGGTTTTTGTTTTTTTCACATGATTTGTGTCCTTTGTGTTTTTATTTTTCTTTAAAAATCATGCTAGTATGAGATAGCTCTTCATTGATTTACAGAATACTTCATGTGCTCCACTTATATTTTTAAGTATGATCTTATAGAATTGCTCTTGTGCTTTACTTACATCGTTTTAGTATGGTTTTATAGAATGCTTCGTGCGCTTCACTTATATATTTTGAGCTTGGATATTGGCTAGTCTATATTAATTGTAGAATGCTCCAGGAACTTCACTTATATCTTTTGGAGTATGAATAATACTATACTTTAAAGTTGGTTTGGAAGAGTGTCAACTTTAGGAATTAGTGATCCCACTATCTTGGAGGGTGTTGAATCTTCGCACGATATTTATGAAAGTGGATTTGGAAGAGTGTCAACTTTGGTTAGTATTCCACTATTTCAGAAGAGGTTCCAATTGAGTATGAGAACAAAGTTTCTATCCATGATGCTACTGAAAATTATTATTAGGGAGGAATATGTGCTTGTAGGAGTTGCAATAATATCAAGTTTCCTCTCTATGTGCTTAAAGTTTTGAAGTTATACTTGTTTCTCCTTCCTATGCTAGTTGACTTTTGTTCCTATAAATTGTGTTCTCACAAAATCCTTAGGAATAGGAAGTGAGTTAGATTTAAATGTGCTAGTAATATTCTTCATGATGCTCTCTTTGTGTTTCAACTCTTTTCTTTTATGCGAACATCATTGAAATCATCATGCCTAGCTAAAAGGCATTAAAGAAAAGCGCTTGTTGGGAGACGACCTAATATTTGCCCTTACTGTTTTTGTGTCTCTACATGATTAAGATACTTTAGTAATCATGTTTTATAGCTTTTGTTTCAATAAAGTGCCAAGTAAGACCTTTGGGAAGACTTGGGTGAAAGTTACTGTGATCTTGCTGTAAAAAACAGAAACTTTGCGCTCACGAGATTAGCTGTAATTTTTTTACAGAAGAGTGATTTTGAGTTGATTATTTTTGCAGAAGATTAATAGACAAATTCCTCATGTCCACCAATTTATTTCATAATTTGTGGAGTAGCAGAAGTATGGTTATTGTTCAGATCATTACAGACTATTCTGTTTCTGACAGATTCTGTTTTGATTGCATAGTTTGCTTGTTTTCTAGTTTCCATGGCTTATATTTCTCAATATAAATTGTAGAAATGATATGGTACAGTAGGAATTATGTGAAAACAATTATGAACCTGGTATTTTACAGTACCAAAGTGCATGGTTTACTCTTTATCATACTAACCTATCTCAGGAAGTTCCATTAAGTTTTGTGTGATTGAAGTTTTCAAGTTTTGGGTGAGATATTGATATGAGGAGAATAAGGAGTGGAAAGACCCTAAGCTTGGGGATTCCCAAGGCACCCCAAGGTAATATTCAAGGAAGACTCAAGCGCCTAAGCTTGGGGATGCCCCGAAAGGCATCCCCTCTTTCGTGTTCAAAACTATCGGTAGATCTTACTCGAAGCTATATTTTTATTCGTCATGATATGTGTTTTGCTTGGAGCATATTTTCAATTTTACTTGCTGTTTGAATAAAATCATTGGATCGAAAATATTGAATAAAAAAGGAACCCTCCCATGGCTAGCTAATTATTTGACTACTCAGTGTCCTTCACTCATATCTTTTAGAGTAGTTTGTCATTTACTCATGTGCTTCATGTATATCCTATGAGTAAATGGGGGAATGAATTGAATGTCATAAATCTGAATTTATATATGTTTCATATGCTTATAACATGGATAGTAATGACTTCACATATAAAGAGTATGAGGCATAAAAGTTGTTGAGAGTTGACAAACATAGTTTTGGTCATCGTTGCAATTAATAGGAAGTAATAAGGAAAGAGAGGTTCACATACAAATATATTATCTTGGACATCTTGTATGATTGTGAAGCACTCATTAAGTATGACATGCTAAAAGAGTTGATGTTGGACAAGGAAGACAACGTAATGGTTTATGTTTTCTCACATCTCAGTTAAAGTATATTGTCATTGACATTCCAAACATGTTAAGCTTGCCTTTCCCCCTCATGCTAGCCAAATTCCTTGCACCAAGTAGAGATACTACTTTTGCTTCCAAATATCCTTAAACCCATTTTTGCCATGAGAGTCCACCATACCTACCTATGGATTGAGTAAGATCCTTCAAGTAAGTTGTCATGTTGCAGGCAATAAAAATTGCTATCTAAATATGTATGACTCATTAGTGCAGAGAAAATAAGCTTTGTATGATCTTGTTGTGGAAGCAATAAAAGCGACGGACTGCATAATAAAGGTCCACATACAAGGGGTAATATAAAGTGATGTTCTTTTGCATTAGGATTTCATGCATCCAACCCTAAACGCACTTGACAACCTCTGCTTCCCTCTGCGAAGGGCCTATCTTTTACTTTATTTTTTTATGCTTGAGTCAAGGTGATCCTCACCTTTCCCTTTTTCATTTTATCCTTTGGCAAGCTCCTCGTGTTTGAAAGATCATGATATATATATCCAATTGGATGTAAGTTAGCATGGGCTATTATTGTTGACATCACCTAAAGGTGAATATGTTGGGAGGCAACACAATAAGCCCCTATCTTTCTCAGTGTCCGGCTGAAACTCTACAACCACAAGTATTGCATGAGTGTTAGCAATTGTAGAAGACTACGATAGTTGAGTATGTGGACTTGCTGAAAAGCTCTATTCTTGACTCTTTCTGATTTTATGATAAATTGCAATTGCTTCAATGACTGAGATTATAGTTTGTTAGTTCCCAATGAAGTTTCTGAACCATACTTGACATTGTGAATAGATTGTTACTTGATCATGAAAAGTTTTATGAGATAAGCTACTATTATGACACATATTGATGCTATAAAAGGTGATTGGAATTATCATTGATCAAAATTGTGCACCTACTAGCATTCACACTTCATAAATTATTTCTTTTATCATTTACCTACTCGAGGACGAGCAGGAATTAAGCTTGGGGATGCTGATAAGTCTCCAACGTATCTATAATTTATGAAGTATTCATGCTATTATATTATCCATCTATGATGTTTTATATGCATTTATATGCCATTTTATATGATTTTTGGGACTAACCTATTAACCTAGAGCCGAGTGCCAGTTTCTGTTTTCTCCTTGTTTTTGAGTTTTACAGAAAAGGAATACCAAACGGAGTCCAATTGACGTGCCAATTTTTGATGATTTTTTATGGACCAAAAGAAGACAAGAGAGCATCGGAGTTGGGCCAGAAGAGTCCCGGGCTGCCCATGAGAGTGGGGGGCGCGCCCACCCCCTAGGGTGTGCCCCCTATCTCGTGGACAGCCCGGAGACCCCCCTGACGTGAAACCTACGCCAAAAATTCCTATAAATACAGAAACCTTCGGAAAATAACCTAGATCGGAAGTTCCACCGCCGCAAGCCTCTGTAGCCACGAGAAATCAATCTAGTCCCTCTCTGGCACCCTGCTGGAGGGGGCCATCATCACCGGAGGCCATGGAGCAGGATCTCTGAGGGGCCATCATCGCCATGAAGGCCAAGGACCAGAGGGGAAAGCCATGGAGGAGGAACCACAAGGGGGAGAACCTCTCCTCCTCTCTCTTGGTGGCACCATAGTGCCATCGGGAGGGGAATCATCACCGCGGTGATCGTCTTCATGAACATCACCATCATCATCACCATCCTCATCTCTTTTATGCGGTCCACTCTCCCGCACCCTGGTGTAATCCCTACTTGAACATGGTGCTTTATGCCACATATTATGATCCAATGATGTGTTGCCATCCTATGATGTTTTGAGTAGATATCTTTTGTCTTTGGGTTGATTGATGATCTAGATTGGTATGAGTTGTTTGTTTTACTTTGATGTTGTCCTATGGTGCCCTCCGTGTCGCGCAAGCGTGAGGGATTCCCGCTGTAGGGTGTTGCAATACGTTCATGATTCGCTTATAGTGGGTTGGTGAGTGACTGAAACACAAACCCGAGTAAGAGGGATTGTTGCGTATGGGAATAAAGAGGACTTGATGCTTTAGGGCTATGGTTGGGTTTTATCTTAATGATCTTTAGTAGTTGCAGATGCTTGCTAGAGTTCCAATCATAAGTGCATATGATCCAAGTAGAGAAAGTATGTTAGCTTATGCCTCTCCCTCATATGAAACTGCAATAGTGATCACCGGTCTTGTTAACAATTTCCTAGGACAATTCTGCACACCAATCCACCATTATTCCACACTCGCTATTTATAATATTTAGTAATATATTCTAACTTTATGATAACATCACCTACTTTCATATTTTAGCTCTCTGATATCATGCAAAGTTATCCTGTTTATACCCACAACACAGTTTTATTTCTTGTTTCTAGTTGGAAGCAAACGTTCGGTGCACATAGAGTCGTATCAGTGGCAGATAGGGCTTGAGAGAATATTGATCTTACCTTTAGGTCCTTGTGGGTTCGACAATCCATACTTATCACTTCCACTTTTGGGAATTGCTACGATGATTCCCTGCACTTGGGGATTATCAGGTTGCCGAGTGGAACATCAAGTTGTAGGCGTTCCATCTAGAGTTCAGCACCACCAGGGTCATCAAGGGTGCAACCCTTGCTGACTTTGTGGCTGAATGGACTGACGCGACAGGGGGATGGGTGAAGATCGCTCCCTCGCGCCCATAGAAGAGGTGCCCGGTGGCTGGGTCATGTACTTCGACAACTTATTCTCATGCCAGGGCACACGGGATCGGGCTATAGTCATGTTGCCAACCCAGGACAATCTATACTACGCCGTGCAGCTCTGTTCAGCATGGTGAGAAGGTCTCCAACAACATCATGGAATACGAGGGCCTGATCGCTGGCCTCAGGGCCGCGGCGGCCCTGGGAGTCAAGCGTCTCACCATCAAAGGTGATTCTCAACTCCTCGTCAACTTCTCCAACAAGGAATACAAGCCTAAGGACGAGCACATGGAGGCACAGATAGAAGAGGTACACAAGATTGGAAAATGGTTCTTGGTCTTGGAATTGTAGCACGTCCCGCGTGGGACGAACAAGGAGGCAGACGGGATCGCCAACAGGGTGTCCCGACGCGAGCCCCAAAAGCCTGGTGTCTTCGAGGAGCGGCTCTTCAAGCCATCGACAGCCCCCCCCGCTGCAGGCCCCGCGCTGCTTCGTAAGGAGCCGCCCCTGGCCCCCACAATAGGCGCCCCGGCCTGCGGTCTGACCTCAGGAGCTTGCCTGCTCCAGGCGCTCGAACCTCAGGAGGTCTACTGTACGGAAGAGTTTAAGGGTGTACCTGCTCCAAGGCACCTTGCCATATAAGGAGGAAGATGCGGAACGCGTGGCCTGTCAGGCCACCGCTTACTACTTGTAGGACGGCGAGCACTACCGAAAGCACCAAAACAAAGTCTTGCTACGATGCATCTCCAAGGAGCAAGGACGGGAGTTGCTGGCTGACATCCATGGCGGGTTTTGCAGACACCATTCTTCATTGCGCACCCTCGTAGGAAGGCGTTCCGCAGCAGATTCTACTGGCCCACGCTGCTCAACGATGCCACCGAGCTGGTGCAATCCTCTCATGCCTGTCAGTTCCATGCCAAATAGATCCACCAGCCCGCTCAGGGCCTCCAGACCATCCCGCTCTGATGTCCATTCATGGTTTGGGAGCTGGATATCTTGGGCCTGTTCCCTCGAGCATCCGGGGGCTACCGCTACCTCTATGTCGTCATCGACAAATTCACCAAGTTGGCGAAGATGGAGCTCGTGCGCACCATCCCTGCTGGCTCGGCCGTAAAGTTCATCAAGGGCCTCGTGAGCCGCTTTGGGGTCCCTAACCATATCATCACTGACAATGGCTCTCAGTTCACGAGCAACCTCTTCAAAACATATTGTGCTAACCTTGGAACACAGATATGCTATGCCTTAGTGGCGCACCCACGGAGCAATGGCCAAGCCGAACACGGCAGCGTAGAAGTCCTAAGGGGCCTCGAGACGAGGAGCTTCAATAAGAAACTTGAGGTCTGCAGCAGGGGTTGGCTCGGTGTGCCTAAGTCCGTGTTGTGGTCCATCCGCACCACCACGACTAAGCCCACCGGCAAGACCCCATTGTTGCTCATCTACGGGGCAGAGGCAGTCCTCCCACACGAAGTCAAACATCGCTCCCCGAGGGTCTTGGCATTTGACGAGGCCCACCAGGACACCTCGTGGGGGACAGATCTCGTGCTCGGGGAGGAGGCCCGCCGCCAAGCCTCGCTCCTTGAAGTGGGGTACAAACAGGCGCTGCGGCGGTATCACTGCCGCGGTGTCTGCTCCAGGACCCTCGAGGTGGGTGACCTCGTCCTGAGGCGGGTGCTCTCCAGGGAGGGGCTTCACAAGCTCTTGCTTATGTGGGAGGGCCCATTCAGGATCGCCCGTGTCTCCAGGCCTGGCGCTACGCGCCTGGAGACGCAGGACAGGTTTCCCATCTAGAATGCTTGGAACATCCAGCACCTCCGGAAGTTCTACCCGTAATAGGCGAGCGCCATGCACCTCTCAAGTCTCCGCTCATGACTCTCTCACGTAATAATGAGAGGGGTTGTACATGCCCTGGAGTCTCCTGAGTGCTGCCGCTGAGCCTCATGGGGGCTCCCACCCACGTCTTAGTGCAAGCCCCATGCACTACAAAAAAAATACACTTCCATGATGATACATGTTTGTCACAGTAGGTCGCGTTTTTTGTCATGCATGTACATCCATGACAAATTTATGACAGAATCAAGATAGGCATACCTGTGCTGTCGTAGAAGTGTTCCATGACATTACCAAAATTATCATCACGGAAGTGTCCACTTCCATGACGATAAATCGCGCGTCACAGAAGTGCTTTCGTCAAGGGTGACCAACACGTGGCATCCACCATAAAGGAACGTTGTTAAGCTATCGGGTCGGGTTTTGGATCCGATAACCCGTTAACAACCCCGACCAATGGGGATTTTCCACGTGTAAAATCATCATTGGCTGGAGGAGACACGTGTCCGGTCCGCGCTGGCATAGGTGTCACTCATCCAATGGGCGAGACGCGCCTATGATATGTTGACACGTGGACCGGCCCATCAAGTTTAAATGGGCCGGCCCAACTAAAGGCCCACAAGATTTTGCGGACCATAATGGGCCGGCCCAGCTAAAGGCCCACGAGATTTTGTGGGCCATAATGGGCTGGCCCAGCTAACGGCCCACAAGATTTCGCGGGCCATAATGGGCCGGCCCAGGTAAAGGCCCATAAGATTTTTGTTTGCCATAATGGGCCGGTGCAGGTAAAGGCCCACAAGATTCTTGCGGATCATAATGGGCCGGGCCGGCTAAAGGCCCACGAGATTTCGCCGACATTAACAGGCCGGCCCAGCTGTAGGCCCACAATAATTTGAGGGCCCTAGTAGGCCGGCCCATTAACTGTCTGCCATGTTTTGGGCCAAATGCCGTCCCATATTTGATCCGGTCATTAATGGCCTGACACGTTTCGGGCCTAATAGTGGCCCATATGAGATCCGGCCCGTTAAAAGCCTACCACGTTCTGGGCCAAATTATGGCCCAGATCAGGTACGGCCCTTTAAGAGTCTATGGGCTCAATTATGGCCCATATCAGATTCGGCCGTCAACTGGACACTATGCTTTTGGGCCAACTTGCTAGAGGCCCACTTAGTAATTCGGCCTGACATTAGTTTTGGCCTCTTAAGGACCCATTTAACATTTCGGCCCTATATTAATTTCAGCCTGTTAAATGCCCGTCATATAGTTGGGCCTAACTACGGCCCGGTTTGCATCCGGCCTGCTCGCAGCCGATATCTGATTGGGCCAAAGAAGAACTGAGACAATTTTGGCCTGTTAAAAGCCCGTGATTTGAGTCGCACAATCATGGGCCGAGGTTCATTTCGGGCTGCTGCCGGCCCGTTAGCTATTCGACACGTTTCAGGCCCAACCTACATCGTGATTGCATGACGGCCCGATTATGTACCGTAATTTTACGGTTTGGCCGGTTTACTGCGAAGACAGTAAAATAACTGCAGCATCGTGAATAAGAAAAAACCTAGACTATACAATAAAGAAATTACAGCATATTACATCCACTGGGCATCAAAGTTCACCACTATGATAATAAAGCACGAGCAGACAGCATATTACATAGACTGGGCATCAAAGATCGCCACCAGTGCAAATAAACACGCCGACAAAATAATATACAAAACCGACAGCACTTCAATAGATTTCAAGAAAGGTTAGCCCTGCTGGGGAGCTACAGTGCAAGCAGCTGAGCAAGATGATGAGACTGCGCTTGTTCAACACTTAAATCTTCCTCACTCTGAAAGATAAACAAGCAGACAGATGACAGGTTTTGCACATAAAAGTATCAGTGCTGACAATTCATCACATTTCTTACTGACAAATAAAGTGACACAGCTTAAAATTGCATTAACACAATATGGTATTGTTCAGGTCAAGACATGGCAGGAAGTAAAATTGTGAAGGAGTTGGCAGCTTCACGACACCACTGGATTACAGATCAAGAACTCATAAGTATCAATGGTTAGTGTGCTGTCAATTTATCCCATTTCAGATTGGCAAATAAAGAGATGGTTTAAATAATACTCCCTCCGTCTGGAATTACTTGTCATCAAAATGGATGTGTCTAGAACTAAAATACATCTAGATACATCCATTTCAATGAAAAGTATTTTCGGACGGAGGGAGTAGTAGAATGATATGACATTGTTCATAGTTAAGACATTGCAGAATATGACATTATGCTGTAGTGGGTAGGTTCACCACACCACTGGATTACGGATGAAGAACAGAAGCATACATGCAGTGCAAAAGAAGATCACTTGATGTGTATACTTTAATTTACATGGTATGAATAAGGAACTTGGTTGTACAACTGAAAACTTAAATTGAGAAAGGACAAACTTTTGTTTATGAACTACTCCCTCCGTTCTAAAATAGATGACCCAACTTTATACTAACTTCAGTACAAAATTGGGTCATCTATTTTGGAACTGAGGGAGTACATAATAAACTTTAAACATGCAATTTGATGCAAACACCAAAAATAAACAGCTGTTGCAGTCATGCCTAACCAAATATATACAATAAAGTTTGAAGGCTTGACATGGACAAACTTACATTATTGGTGAAGACGGGCTCTATAAAGGCCTTGTCCATGCTGATGGGGGGCAATTCAAGAAGTTTACCACCAAATCTTCTTCATAAGCATTGCCTTTATTCTACATTTTTTTAAGAGTAAATATAGATGTGATAATATACGAAAAAATGGAGAATATTTAAGATAAGATGAAGAGTGATGCTACATAACCAAGTAGCTATAAATGTAATTGCAGCGATACAGGAAAAAGGTACAGCCAAGAGCAATGCACAGCTAAACTTCTTTAGTACCAACCATATGGTAAGAGTAAATATAGATCTAATGTGTAGAAAATGGAGGGCAAAGGAAAATAAGCTGCAGAGTGATGGTACATGAACAACTACCTGTCATTATAAGTACACTGATAAAGGACAACATGTACTTACAAGAACAATGCAGAGCTAAAAAACATTGGCATTGGATACTGAAGAATTTGGAGCAAACAATTGATAAGCAAGCTATCATGCATACTGCTGTCACATAATGAACCAGGTATGTATGCAAGTACAGTGATACAGGACAACAGGTACTAACAAGAGCAAAGCAGCGGGCAGCATATTTGCGATATCCTATCGTTCTTTTCAAACCGGAAATCTTCTTTGAGCAGATTTCCTGCAAAAAAGATCCGTAAGGCACATGCGGAAAAGTAGAAGTTCAAATTGTCATGTGATTTCATAGACAATACCTCATCCTGGGAACGAGACCAGTGCATAACAATGTTTTTCCATTCAATGTCTTCTAAATTTAGCACATGAGACTTCACCGGAAATTCGTTTATAGATTTGCCACCAAAGTGTTATTTCCTCAGGTAACACCGATACTGCTGCAATGCTTCCTTGAAAAGCACAAGCAAGGTTTCCTCGTCATGACTATCTAGATTGACCCTCGCCTAGTTACAACAATGTAATGTAAATCATTAATGTGTTCAATCAGCAGAAAATATTAAAATAATAAACATGAATAATAGCACTTACACGTAAGTTGGACAGGAAGATGTGAAAATGGTGTTTGTCTTCACAATAATCTTCCCATGATGGGAATATATGCACGTAGTCCCTAACAACATTGAAAGCATTGTCTTTTAAATTTGGAATAAATGGAATGGGGTTCCAATCTGCAGGAATTGGCCGTCTCTGCAGTTGGGATAGGTCTTCGGCCGGTGGACTTGCTGTACTTTTTGCTGGAGTGCGATTTTTCTGTGGTACAGCTGGTGCTATGGAAAATGAAATCGGTATACCTTTTGCCGGAGTGCAGGTCCTGTGTGGTGGTGCTAGTGGTGTGGCCAGTGAAGTATGGGTACAGTCTGCTCGAGTCAGTCCTACGTTTTGTGTCACAGCTCTATCGAACATGGTAAAGAAGAGCAAGCAAATTTTGGATAATAAAATGTTGGTTGCGCAGTGCCCACACATGATGAACCAGAGCACATTAAGAATGCAACTCCCAGCTGTCTCTCGACCATTTCAGGCGGTTGGATGAAGATCCTATGTCTCCTAACCCTTCTTCTTCCTCATCTGTGATTCTTCCCATACAGAACACCGCATGGGCCGCCGGCCGGACCACCGGCCCCCACCGCCTATGTTCCTCTGCCACCCCCACCCACCACCCGCGTCGAGTTTTCTTCATTCGGCGAGGCCCCACAACCACCCGAGCCCCTTGGATCGCACCGGCGAACTCCGGCGAGCTCTGAAAAATCGACTAACCCAATTTTGAAATTTAGTCTACTGTGATTTAACTAGTGTGGAATATAAAAGGGGAAAACCATAAGCATTGGGAGTATAGTGTTGAGCGTGCCATGGCGGATCTGAAGGTGCAAACCGGACAAAGGCAACTTCGTAACCAAGACAAGAAATCGGAGTAAAGTAGTGGCGATCTATTTTCTTGCTGCGATAAATAAGTTGAGCAGATACGAAAGAGTACCGCCTCTAGTGCGGCGTCGTGTACGCATCTGGTGAGAATTTGATGGTGCTGCGGAAGCGATGGCTGTCGGCGGCGTGGAAGCAGATCTAGGAGGGTAGACGGTGGCGGCAGGGCGCGGTGGACGAGACGGTCGTAGGAGCGGCGCCGGCAAGGTGGACAACGGCGGGGATGAAGCGAGAGGACGAGATGCAAGGATCCTGGTCTAAAGGCATGGATGAGAGAGGTCGATCTCTTGTAATGGACGACGGCGTCGGGGTATCAACTCCGGCATGGTGGAGGAGGACGGCGGTGGATGGGGTGGCGGACAGCGGCGGATGGAGGAGGGTGGGGTGGAGAGGGTGTTTTGACACCCACGGAGTACGAATGGGGAAAAGGGAGGTAGAGAGGAAGGGGGGAACCATGTAGTCAGGGCGCGCTTGTCTCAAATGCGAGGAAATTTACAAACTTAGCCCCCGTTTCAAATTTCTACTACATCACAGCAACATTAGTCGGTGGGGATAGGACGGTAATCTCGCATACACCGAATATTTGTCGAGAGAGTTTGTTTTTGGTGCCCACCGTGTATGAATATGAATCGGGGAGGGAGTCGATTTCGGCCGAGGGCACACTATGTTTTGGCGCCCACCGTGTATGAATCCGGGTGAGAGGTGGTTACGTCACGTTTGGGTGAAATTACAAACCTACCCCTATCGAAACCTATAGAAATCCAGCAGATAGGCTTTGCGCGGCAGGGATACACAGTAGTGATTTCCATCTCACAGATTTTGGTTTCGGGCGGTTACTTTGACTTTCCCCGCTTCGTTCAAATTTTGCACAGTGCACGTTTACCGTGCCAACTCAATTCGAATCCCGTTTGTATTCTACTATTTTTTTCGGGCGGGATCCATTTTCAATTGGAAATACATTCTATATACATCATTGTTTTACATATATGTATAATATGATTTACAAATACAACGATCTCGAAATCTAAAGGTTGAATTCGAATTTTTTTAACCAAATTATGTTCTACTAAAATGTATGGATCAGTAATATCTACATATTAAATAACATAGATGTGCGTGAATTCATATGAGTATGCATGTTTGATAGATCAATTTTGGTTCGAGTATGGATTACATGTATCATCATCTCAAATTCAAATATTTGAATCCCTTTTTTGTTCACTCCTTTCACGCCCATCTCTCTCGCTTGCATGCTCCTTCAGGTAGCCATCACTCTCCTATCTCCAGCTCACCAGCATGCTCACTTCATGTTTCTCCTATCCTCGCAAACATGGTCTCTCGACGTCTCCCTTGAGAAGTGTCACACTCTCCCTATCATTATACATTACACGGTTTTCATTATCTCTCACGTCTCTACTGTTCTCTGGTGTCACTCGGTACCTAAGCTTTCTTTTTCACCGCCACACACACACACACAGTCTCCACTCGTCTTTCACTTTGTCTTTCTCTCTATGGGATTCTCTCACACACCCTATATGTCTCTACATATGACTCATACCACTAAAATTACTCTCTCTCTCTCCTGTAGACACAATATTTGTTGCGGTCTCCTTTTCGTCTCCATCCCAGACTGACACCGATCAGACAACCCCGACTACCGTCTTCTCTCTCTCTCTCACACACAGACACACACACACAACTCCTGCTTCCACCCCCTTCCCGAGTACCGTCTCTCTCTCTCTCTCTCTCTCACACAAAACTCTCGCTTTCGCACCCCGACTCGTATTTCTCTCACAAGCATTTATCGACTAGCTAGCCTCTAGATAGGTTTATACACCCGCATACTCATGCTTCCACCATCGCATACATGTCTCTCTCTCGCTCCTTGTATCTATGTAGCTTTTTCTTCTCTTCTTGAGACACGCCCTCTCGATCGTGCACACACACACTATCGCCTCATTTTAAGCTGATACCTATCGCACACACACTACTTGTGTCTTTGTCACACATGCACTCCGTCCTCCTCCACTCTCCCTCTCTCTCACACACACATGGGCTTTTTGCAACAACTAGCAAGATGCCATGCGTTGCACGGAACATCAAGATGCATTTGTATGAGTAGTTTATCTTGTGGGGGAAAAGGATGAATGAGGGTCAAATGTGGAGAGGGGTGTGGGTATCTTTTTGCAAAATTGCCATAGTTTCCATCCTATCCGTCAGATATAGATCGGACGGCCTATATTGCAGGATGGCAGGCACACGATCATCACCGACAATGCTTTTTATAAGAGTAGGGATAAAAAATAGAGTTGGTGATGATGGTGGGCCTGCCATCCTGCAATGTAGGTCGTCCGATTTATATCTGACAGATAGGAAGGAAAATATGGCAATTTACCCACACTCTTCACCACATTTGCAGATAAGGCCTTCCCTCGTTCATCCTTTTCTCCCACAAGATTTTGATGTTCCGTGCAACGCACAGGCATCTTGCTAGTAAGAGTAGAAATTAGACATATACCACTTCTCGAATCTTGAAACCAACAACATGCCTCCCTTATCTCATTAAAACCACCAAAGGAATATATTTTGAGTGAAACATAACATATTTTTAGTGATATACGTATTTCAAAACTAGACTTTTTTCTATCAAATCGGTGAATATGTATTAATCTACTTTGATCGTGTGGCAACGCATTGGCACATTGCTAGTAGTAATTATAGTTTTATGGACATCAGACAAATGGTGGAGTACATATACGAAGAAAAGAGGCGCACGCACACAGTCGGCCTCTCGCTGTCTCGCACACATGAGTGTTACGTAAAGGCGACGTTAACAAATAAACCCTAAAACCATAGGTGCATGATTGCTGCATTCGCGGGTACCGGGTACGTGGTGGAGCACCTTTGTAGAAGTTGATGGTCGGGACCACAGGTGAACGACTTGGAGCGTGGTGGCTCGCCAGTTGCCACAGACCGAGTAGACACGTTTAAAATATCGTTTTTTAGCGGGGTTAAGAGTTCTGATTTTAAATGGCATGTTATAAGTAGTAAGTAGTTTTTAGAACGATTGGTATGGAGTGAAAATGGAATTCATAGTACTACGTACCTCCTTGGTGTATGGTTGTATGGGTATATGTTACGAGATGTTGAACCTGGTAGTTCTAGGGCAAATACTATGGTTTAGATTTAGATGCTGGTTTTCAGTAATCGGAAGGGGAAACCTTTCTTTGATTAAAAAAACTACTACCTCCATTCTGGTTTACTAGTCCCCATCGTACTTTGGGTCAAAGTTTGTCCACGAATTTTACTTGTAAAATGTGAATAGAAAATGAGATTTTGTTATACCCAAACAAAAAAGGACTGGAGGGAGTGATTGCTCTGACACGGACGTGACCTCTCATAGCGCAGGCATTGAACCAGCGCGCCGGCCAAGAGGGCCGCACTCGCTGCAGGCCCGGCTGAGCACGCCTCCTCACCACGTGCAACCAGCTTAAGACTGCCCCGCCTGCCTTCATTGAATCCGTGTGTGTGCCGGCAACACGTCCTTCCGCGAGCCGGCAGGCATTTTAGGACACAAAAAATGACTAAAATATAATTAATTTACGCATGGTCTTGACTTGTTGTGCTTGCACTGGTAGCATGAACTAGTAGAGGTTTTTCTTTATTTATAACTCTCCTCACATTTTTTTTGGCTTTGAAGTGAATCACGGTTGTGCACATTATGTATGAATGTGCAGATATCTATGAACATGAGTTTGATGTGGAAGTTAGACTTGGAATGTCGGGCTTGCGCGTGAACTATACCATGTCCAATGCTTCGTCTGTTATTGTTTGGAAAGTAATTGTTGTTATTACATGACCCGAAAAAAACATTTTGTGCCACATCAGTAGATGCACAGACATCACAACAGGCATGCTGACTGGATAAACATTTGAACCTAGCTATTATGAAGGAAATTTTGTATTGACAACAGTTTTAGATAGCAGGAGACGCCTAGCCTGCTCTGCCTCTGCTAGCTTATTTCTGGCTTCTTCCATCTCTTCTTTGGCTTGGGTGAAGAGAGCATCTGATTGCTCTTTTCGCTTCTTCAGAAACTCAACTACATTCTCAAGGGCTGCTGCACGCTTTCTTCCAGCCTTTACTAATGCCACGATGACACGAACAGCTGACGACTCCACCTGGCTTGTGTGTAATCCAGCATCATCCGGGAATTTGCACCTTGTGTCTAATCTAGCATCATTAGGGAACTGGCACCTTGTGTGTAATCCAGCCTCATTTTGGAAACATGATCTCGAGGTTGACCATACGTCCCTCCTCGCAGGAACTGCATCCTGACATGAAGTTACTTCTTTTTTAGATCAATACTCAGGGAAACCTAGATACATTTAGTAGAAGCCAGATAAACAGAACTCGGAGAAGTGAATTCAAAAGAAAAAGAAATATAAAAACAGACTACATGGTGAGAACACCCACTTCCTACATCAAGTTAAAAACGAAAGCATTAGGACGATTAAGACTCTTCTTATTACACATCAAAGAACACCACGCTTAAGAGAAACAGAAACTACAACATATACACATCAAAGAACACGAGGCTAAACAAAAGTAATTGAAAGGGTGTTACTTACCAAAGCTCATTTTACAGGTTCGGTGCAGCTCCTCTTTAACTTGCCACGCTCCTTGAAGATGTCCTGAATATCCCATGTTTGGTCTTCTTGCTCCTCTACATGTTCACACTCGTGGTTTCAAAATCTCAACATGGCAAGAAAAATACTACTAGTAATACTCGCGCATATTGTGGGCAACATTAAAGCACTCGTCTGCCATGTTAGAGCATCTCCAACAGAATCACAACGTGCGGCACTTTAAAAAAGTGTTTACAGTGCTGAGATCGAGAAGTAGATACTAGAGAGTAAAGCATAGTTCTTAGCATAGATAGATACAAAAAAGATAATTCAGCTACTCCTCGTTGTCCGACTGCTCCTCGGTGATGTCCTCCTCCGACGTCTGACTGTAGGCGTGAAGATACCGATCATCGTCGGATTCCCAGGGCGACGCTGCTCCTAGCCTCATATTGAATTGAGCGTCCGCTTTTCGCCTACGCTTGTCCTCGCGATAGGTGGCTCGCTCCGCCCTCCTCTTATCCCTCTCCGCCCTCCTTTCCGTGTAGAACTCACGCTCGTTGATGATGTCATGCGGGAAGTGTTGGCGCCACAGCGCAATGGCTTCCTCGTCCATCTCGGCGATGCAGAGATGGTGCTCCCGCCTCCAGTTGTCGCGATGATCCTCGTCGGTGCTAAGCCGCGGTAGAGGCGCGAGCTCCT
Source organism: Triticum dicoccoides (assembly GCF_002162155.2). NCBI lineage: Eukaryota > Viridiplantae > Streptophyta > Magnoliopsida > Poales > Poaceae > Triticum > Triticum dicoccoides. The sequence goes on along the minus strand of NC_041381.1, from coordinate 254,160,343 downwards.
GTGCCCGCTCCCGCGTCGGCACGTTGGGGAAGTTCAATGTTTTATGAGGCCACCGGAGGCGCCACGCCGCCGTGTCGTACGCGCGGGCAGCCTCGGTGGCGGTGTCGAAATTGCCGAGGCCGAGGCGCATCCCGCGAAACCGGATCTTGGCGGAGAAGCCGCCGGAGGGGCGCGCGCGGACGCCGCGGTATCCCCAAGTTTCCCGGTGACGCGGCGGCATGGTGGAGCGGCAGCGGCGAGGCGAAAAAGAGTGGGGAGAGAGCGGTGGCGAGGCACAGAGCGGTGGGAGGGCGTTGGATTTAATAAAGCGCGCCGGACGCCACGCGCCAAAACTAGCGCACGCCCGACCGCTTTTTCCCGCGCCCGCGCGATCCTTTCCCGACGTCTCTGCTATCCCTACTCTGTTCTCTACGGTTATATTTATTTTATATTTAATATTTAATATTTATCTCTACTTCCTTTATTGTCTACTTTTTTCTCTATACTTTTTTTTATTGCAATATAGGCCGTCCGATTTATATCTGACAGATAGGAAGGAAACAAATGGGAATTTTGCAAAAAGATACCCATACCCCTCTCTAGATTTGCAAATAAGGCCTTCCCTCGTTCATCCTATTCTCCCACAAGATAAACTACTCATACAAATGCATCTTGATGCGTGCAACGCAATGGCATCTTGCTAGTTCTAAAAACCTTTCCATCATTTGCCACACTGCTGGTTGCAGATGAAAAGCCTACCCAAGCATAGCGCGATACAGGAGCGACGCACAATTACAAGCTGATGTTCTGTTGGACAATGGAGGCTATAACCAATTACTTTTACGGGAACAATAGCACCCAGGAAAATTGAAGGGTAGGTATGAACAAAATTGGAACTGCACAAGTACTGCTAAGTGATTCAATACACACATTACCAATCGAGGAGGAGAACGATGGTCGCGGCGGCCTCTGTGAGTCATGGTCGGCAACGGGAGTCAGTTCATTGTCCATGACGGTGGTACTTCTGCGCTTGGCGTCGGCTTCCGGGAAGCAGATCTGAGACCGTGGAAGACGATGCCAGGGAAGAGGCTCCGTCTACGACGAAAACGGTGGACCGGCTCTAGTGCGGCATACGAGGTCGTCGATGAGGCAGATGCGCTGCGGTGGACGAGTGCGCCGATGTAAAGGGGAGGAGCACGAAGGCTGCGGTGCGTGGAGAAGTCTATTTTGCGGTGGGGATAGAAAATGGGGAGTATTCAGGTGTACTACTCTGGGTGCCGGGGTGGGGCTGGCTGGGTAGAGTGAACCTGAAGTTACGAAAACAGCCCCCTACCAAGCAACGTGCGTAGGCCTGTTCCAAAGGCTATGATGGTAACTTCCCACTGCTCGAATCAGGGTCGCGGGAGATTTTCACGCCGACCTCAAAATTTTGTGACACTGGACTCCCCGTGTGGCGTGTTGAGTGATTCGGCTAAGCAACCATCGAGTAGTAGTAGTAAACTCTGCATATTAGGTTTGACCGAAGTCAAACTTCCTAAAGTTTGACCAAGTTTATATAAAAATATACACATTTACCATAACAAATATGTATGATGTGGAAGTACATTCAATAATTAATCTAATGGTATTTATTTGTAATTGTATATGTTAATATTTTTTGTTATAAACTTTCTGAGAGTTTACAAAACTTGACTTTGACCAATGCTAATACGCGGACTTAAATAAAAACGGAGGGAGTACACATTTGTTTTCTTAGTTTGTAGTGAACTAATCATTTGTTGAAATTGTGAAATAAATATATTAGGCTATTGACTTCGAATGTATGGTCTATACAATTCAATAGTTACAATCATTGTCGAATCCCAAGATGTATACAAGGTCTATAGTACTTCACAACATGCTCAAACTCACATAATCCCAGCCAAATGAGAATCTAAATGCATTTCATAGTTATTACTTTGTAGGATCCAACAAAAACAACCAAAACTCTACATCAGCCATTACAGAAGCAACATTTTGACATATCCCATTGTGTGAATGAAACGTGCAGAGAGAGCTTTTGAAGATGGAGCAGATAGGGCGGGAAAGATTGTATGTATGTGGACGAGAGAGTAGGAGACAAACCGGACAAGACACACACACACAGA
>NC_041381.1:254157288-254158207 GCF_002162155.2 Triticum dicoccoides | reverse complement strand
ACTGGACTCCCCGTGTGGCGTGTTGAGTGATTCGGCTAAGCAACTAGCGAGTAGTAGTAGTAAACTCTGCATATTAGGTTTGACCGAAGTCAAACTTCCTAAAGTTTGACCAAGTTTATATAAAAATATAAACATTTACCATAACAAATATGTATGATGTGGAAGTACATTCAATAATGAATCTAATGGTATTTATTTGTTATTGTATATGTTAATATTTTTTGTTATAAGCTTTCTGAGAGTTTACAAAACTTGACTTTGACCAATGCTAATACGCGGACTTAAATAAAAACGGAGGGAGTACACATTTGTTTTCTTAGTTTGTAGTGAACTAATCATTTGTTGAAATTGTGAAATAAATATATTAGGCTATTGACTTCGAATGTAATGGTCTATACAATTCAATAGTTACAATCATTGTTGAATCCCAAGATGTATACAAGGTCTATAGTACTTCACAACATGCTCAAACTAACATAATCCCAGTCAAATGAGAATCTAAATGCATTTCATAGTTATTACTTTGTAGGATGCAACAAAAACAACCAAAACTCTACATCAGCCATTATAGAAGCAACATTTTGACATATCCCATTGTGTGAATGAAACATGCAGGGAGAGCTTTTGAAGATGGAGCAGATAGGGCGGGAAAGATTGTATGTATGTGGACGAGAGAGTAGGAGACAAACCTAACGAGACACACACACACACAAAGAGAGAGAGAGAGAGAGAGAGAGAGAGAGAGAGAGAGAGAGGAAGAAGTTAGGTCTGTGAGAAAGATGGAGACATGTAATATACATGATTCTGTATACGTGGAAGGAGAAGAGACAACATGTTTGATGAGAGAGCTGGAAAAACATGGACGAGAGGGGAAGGATCTCATGGGTTGAGGGATTGACAATTTTGTGCGGGGGAGAGA
>NC_041381.1:254142496-254157278 GCF_002162155.2 Triticum dicoccoides | reverse complement strand
AAGAGAGAGGAAGAAGTTAGGTCTGTGAGAAAGATGGAGACATGTAATATACATGATTCTGTATACGTGGAAGGAGAAGAGACAACATGTTTGATGAGAGAGCTGGAAAAACATGGACGAGAGGGGAAGGATCTCATGGGTTGAGGGATTGACAATTTTGTGCGGGGGAGAGAGGGATTGGTAATTTTGTGCAAGAGAGAGAGGGTGGGGGGGAGGAGTCAGTCAGTCGTCATCACATCACCCTGCTTCCAAATGACCCCGCATTCTCTAGCGCGGTGTGGTCGCCGTCTTCGATCTGCTTGATGCCCTCTTTGAAGATTGAGATGTTGTGCATGTTGGGGTGCAAAGAAGCACAAGCGAGAGTGGTCGCCGTATAACCTTGGATGGGGATGAATTGTGTGCTCGGGGGAGTGTGTGTGTGTTGTGTTGCGTGTGTGTGTGTGTGTGTGTGTGTGTGTGCGTGCGTGCATGTGTGTGTGTGTGTGTGTGTCAGATATTGAGCAAAAACAAACCTAAGGAGAGAAATGGGTATTCACGAAGAGATTGCGCAGGCCCTTAGGTGGGCAGGGGCCGAGTGAGGGTGTCAAAATGTGCGCGTTGATGCATATGTTGCACGCGATCATGCGAGGGACGGACGAATTGAGAGAGATGGTTGTTGTGTTACGGATGCTCTTCTCTCTCTCTCCCTCCCTCTCTCTCTCTCTCTCACACACACACACACACGCAAGTGAACTAGAAGACCGTTCTCTCATGTATACACAACGTATCGGCATCTGTCTATGTCTCACTCATGCATGATCGTTTGCACATTCACACCTCTCTATGTCTGTATTACACGCACACCGTCTCCACATTGCCCTTCCGCCACAACACACATATGGACACATACACACATTCTCTCTCAGTCACACACACAAAATAAGTATTAAAAAAACTAGGGCGCACCTAAAACGTCCAAATCCAAATAAACACAAACTGGAGCTAAATTCAAATATATGGAAATATTGCAGCGTTAAGAACTTTCCCAAGAAAAAAAAGTTGAGTAATATTCGAGGATTGTTTTCACACACACACAAAAAGGTTCGGTGGATGTCCTTCGAGCGCGACAGGGTGACGCACCGTTCGATCGACCGCGCGGCCGCGGTTCACGTGCTTGCACAGGATTCCGTATCATGGCTGTGGTACTAACTTAAAAAAAAGCGCTGCCTAAGTCTAATGTTTACGTGTACTAGTATGGTTTTCTTTTAAGTTTGACCAACCTCATATAAAACTAAAGTAAGCTCCCATACGCGCACTCATCAATATGCCGCCACCGCCGTTGCGCATGCTGGCGCCCGCCTGCTCCGAGCAACAATTTCTCGCCCATCACCGCCGTGTCGCCGCCATCCCTGTGCCATGAAGCCGAAGGCTCGCCCGCTCACATCGTCTGCAGTCCCTCCTCTCCATGCCGCCGCGCTGCCAAGCACGCGAGCAGCTGGTGGAGCCGCGTCTATGCACGAAGCGTACGAAGAGGAGGACGAGCGCGTGCTCCAGCACGCCGGCGAGGAGGAACTAGCGTGTCATTGTCGTCTCCGCCCGCGTGGAGGAGGCGTGCATGGTGGCTGTCGCAGCGGAAGCCGGTCGCTCGCGCATGGAGCCCGCAAACCGGGTGCGGACACAGAATCTACCTTCGAGACCTTGAATGCCACGTGGATCCTGCAATCTGAAGGAGCAATTTGGGTCAGTCGACTCATGTGAGCCGTTTGTTGCAACATGGATGGCTAGAAGGGCTTCTTCCACCTCTTCTGCCGTCTTCTTCCTTCGCTCTGTCGAACTTCTTTCACAAATCAACTGACCCAAATTATACTACTAGTACGAACGTATTAAGTACAGTGGGAACGCGAAGGTACGAGCAGTAGTACCAACTGCAAGAAGAACATTAGTAAGACATAGTACTAGTACTACTCTACGTACTAAACAGTTCAAATAACGAGAAAGAACATAAACATAGTTCTGCTGGGGCCTCAGCACAACACACCCTTGAAAATAAACTAAGCAACTAGTCAGCTTGACACTGCAGTAGAACCAGCATGAGTGATGGCACTGCCACCTACTCGGAGTCCGAGTCCACATCCTCGACTTCGTCCTCGTCCCTCTTCCTCTTCCTCTTCGCTGACGCTTCTTTGCTTGAACCGGACACTGGGCTCTGCTTCTTCATCCAACCCATGTATATATTTAAACAAAGGTAGGCATCCATTGCTGCGTACAGGATGTGATCTTCATCTAATGTCTTCGACTCCCATGCATGATGAAACTCGTGATGAGGTTTTTTCAGCTAGTGTACGAAGGATCAATCATGGCTGCTGCCAGGGTCAGCATTGAAGGTTGAGAGGAGGACACCAGGCTTGCCTTCTGGAGATCGAACGGCTGGCCTACAACGAGACCTATCCGATGCAGGACTTCTTTGTCGTTCATGAAGCCTACAGTAACGAATTTCACTCTTTTGTCCTTGAGGAAGTTCTTAAAATCCTGGCACTCAACATCGGCATGGCATATGTGGTAGACCAAGCAAACGTTATGTACGCAAACCTGGATCACGGCGAGCTTCTTCCTCTCTTTGTCCTTTAGATCCTTCTCTCATTCCACGACTGTGGTGTACTCAACATCTAGCCCGGCAACCCACTCATCCGTTGAACTGTTGAACATGCGTAGGAAGCGAGCAAGCCATGCTTTCACCGTCGCGGATCCACGTGTGTAGATGACGATGAACTGATCGCCGGTGATGGCTCTAACCTGGTACTCAGCGGCGACCATGGATATTTGGGAGGCCATGGATTTTGAAGGAGGGTTAGGAGACGTTGAACTGTTGTACCCCGCAAAAACTTGGAGAGAACTAATGTGAAAGGACGGGACGACCAAGAGCAAACTGTTGTGAGGTAGAAGACGGGGACGAGTAGGGCGTGCGAACAGCGTGGGGTTGCTGGCTTGCCTTGTGGATAAACGGCTGCAAGCCCCCAAAGAGTTCTCGAGAACTATGCGGGACCCACTAGATGTCATGTCTACTAGACCCATATCGTAGGCCTGAGGGTATAGCTTCTGCCTGTTCGCACGCCATGCCGGCGCATGGATGTAACTTCACTTAATTCCATCAACCGTTGCGCCTCCCACGACCTTCGCCTCCCTCGCGCGGTCGCGCCCTTTGAGACTTCGACCGGCTAAAAATGAGCAATTTGTTTTGCCTACTCCGCATGCATGATACTCCCTCTGGTCCTTTTTAGTCCCGTCAACCATTTGCAATGTGTTTGACCAAATATATACTTTTTTTAAAACACCACCTTATGTTAATTAACCAGCCACACCAGTACACTCATTCGATACAATATTCACCACATAGGGCGGTACATTATTTACAAGAATACCATCTAATCTATTGTCAAAGCTATACTTAGCGATTAAGTGTGCCACCTTATTGGCCGAACGGCTAATCTTTGACAATTGAAGATTGTTGATCAACTTCGAGATGCTCAACGCTTTCATCTTCAGGTCACGCATAGCAGACCTGTCATTGTCCCCTGATGCATGAGACACTACCACAAAAGCGCAATAAGCCTCTAAAATTACAGGATTATGAAGAGTAATACCTATGTAGAGACCGGCAATGCAAGCCCTAAGCTCCGCTTCCTCCACGCTTTGATAGGCATCAATGAAATCCCACGACCAAATTTATACTAAAAATATCAATATCTACAATACTGATTATAATGAGTATAAGAACTACGTTTTATAATGAGTGTAAAAATATTGATTTGACATTGTTAATGTTGATACTCCCTCCGTCTAGGTGAGTAAGTCATCTTAGGCTATGCACCGTGACCAAGGAGGAGGGGAAAACGAGAGACATTAATGTTTATTTGCTAATTAAATAGTATTGCATGCAATGAACTAACCACTGCATGTCATGTTTGATAGTCTCAGGTCATTAAAAGCATGCACACCCTCATCTCTTATTGGTTGATATGTCAAGAAACAAGAAACGAGGTAGAAGTTAATGCACCGCGCCTACGTGTTTTGGGATTATTTGATTTTCGTAAGATGACTTACACACCTAGCTATTAGAGTACCACTACCTCCCTTCCAGTTTAAAGGGCCCGACTCAAAAATTTCACCTACTCTTATCAAGATAGTAGAGGCGGTGGAATAGTTTTTGAAGTCTGCAAAAGTACTCAACTAATGCTGTCGTTCTTAACAAAAAAATGTGTTTACCAATGCATGCATGAACACTAGTTAGTCTAACCCCCCTCTCTTCTTTAATTCTTTGCCACATCAGCATGTTTGCTATTCCCGTGTACCAGCTAAGATACCACCATGATGGCCAACCTTAATCATCGCATGCAATAATTTAGTGCACCTTGAAATATGAACATGTGTGGGGCGTGTATGTTTTTAATGACTTGAGACGATACCTAGCCCGACATGCAAGATGCCTTATTATGCACCGTTCCCCATACCTGCAGGAAGCCCGTTCGTCTCCAAATCTTTTCCTATCCATGTGTGGAAACAATATGCCTGCCAAACTCTCCTTCTCCCTCCGGCGGTCCCACCACTCCACCCCGTGTGAAAAAATCTGCATGCATGACTCTCCTCCCCCCACGCTCGTCCAATCTGTTGTGACCAGCAATATTTCCACGCCTTCTCTCCCCCGTAATTTACTCCGACAAATATGCCCACGTAGCTTTTACTTAACTTTAGGTGCATTGGGTCACTGACATACGGGCCCAGCAGTGTGCTGGCCCACATGTCAGTGACGCAACTGGACCTGCAGTTAAGTCAGTGCGGCTCAGTCCATATCTTACGTAGGTGTGCCATTGCTCGCTATAAATACTGCTCCTCCCACGACATCGCTATCTCCTCCCCCTCTCCTCCCCCTTCCTCTCACGTCGACCACCATGGAATCTCCCCTCCCAAGCCCTAGGAGCCCCTCGCTGCACCGCACGGACGGTCACGCGTCGCCTTTCCGTTCCTCGCCGCCACTAGTCGAGGAGGACGCGTCGGCATTCCGCTCCTTGACACTACGCGACGCATCGCCGTTCCGTTCCTCGCCGCCACTAATCGAGGAGGATGCTTCGGCGTTCCGCTCCTTGCCGCGATGTGACGCGTCGCCGCTCCGTTCCTCGCCGCCACTAGTCGAGGAGGACGTGTCGGTGTTCCGCTCCTCGCTGCGACGCGTCGGCGTTCTCAATCTCGCTGGTACGTGCGTTGGAGGACGCGTCGGCTCCCCGCTATGAGGAGAACACCGCGCCGCCCGCCGAGCCCCCCAGCCTTGAGGAGCTTTGGAAAGAAATGGATGTCGCCTTGTGGGAGGCTTTGCCTCCAGCAGAGCGCGCCAAAATAGAGGCGGAGAAGAAGGCCGAGGAAGAGAAGCGGACCATGCAACAAGCTTTCTGGGAGATCTATGTCGCGTCCGAGAGAGTCAAGCAATTGGTTCTTTGGCAGAAGGCTCGTGCAAGGGCCGTGAGGGTGGCGGAGGACGCCCGTGCCGACGCCCTGAGTGCAGTCGGGCCCAAGCGCCTCATCTACGCTTGGCGGTACGTGGATCGGGTGCACGCTTCCAGCCAGGAGGAGTACCTGTTGGCGCCGGATCACCACACCGGTGAGATCGCGCTCGCCCGTCGGCAAGCCGCCAATCATCACCTCGCGAGTTGCGAGGCTGAGGAAGAGGCATTATCTCGGCGCGCTGGGAAACGGCCGTGCACCAGGGCACTCATGGCATGCCGCAAGCGCTTCTGCAAGCGCCGTGGCTTTTAGGAGGAGTATAATTTTTGTTTCGTAAGGCGATCTCATTAGTTTTGGGACGCAAATGATAAATCCCGAACGTTCAGGAATTTTTAGCGTCCTTAATTAAGTATGTAAAAGGGAAAGTTTGGAAACATTGTGTATTATTACGCATTTTGCAAGTACGTGCATATAGCACAAACTTTACTATATACTATCGGACTACACGTCTCTCTCAATATATGCTTGCAGACTGTGCTACTCCCTCCGTCTAGGTCAATAAGTCATCTTTGGTTGTGCACGGCGACCAAGAAGGAGGGAAGACTTGTACACCTAGACGGAGGGAGTACTACTATTACTTATGTACATGCAAATGCACGTTTGAACATTACGATGCGGTTTTTGTAAAAGTGGAAAAATAGCACTAGTCAAGCTTGTGAAACGATTCAATGCAAAACAAATGCAAAAATGCTCGTTTGATTGTTTACTTTTAGCTTCCTTCTCAGTGGTTATTTCTCTGTGCACCGTGACCAAGGAGGAGGAGAAAACAAGAAACGTTAATGTTTATTTGCTAATTAATAGTATTGCATGCAATGAACTAACCACTGCATGTCGTGTTTGATATCTCAAGTCATTAAAAGCATGCACACTCTTTATCTCTTATTGGTTGATATGTCAAGAAACAAGAAACGAGGTAGAAATTAATGCACCGCGCCTAAGTGTTTTCTGATTATTTGGTTTTCGTAAGATGACTTACACGCCTAGATGCACCGCGCCTAAGTGTTTTGAGTAACATTTTATCAGTTAAATCTTTGGTCAAAATTTAGCACAAATTACAATGGTGAGGAATAAACCAGGACGGAGTAGTAGCTTAGAAGCCCAAATAAATGAGTGAGGCGCCTTATTGTTACTCTCCACTTTGACTAATCTTGTGGGAAAAGCTGGGGAAGCCGCCAAAAGAACTGGCCCTAGGAGTAGTAGCTACGGATCGAGCGTGGGAGATGAACCGGAGAAAGTAAATGCAGAGAGATGAAATGCAAAAAAGACGGAGGGATGTGATGGTTGCTTGTCCGTTTATTTTACCAGGCCATTTATTACTGGGAGTGGTTGGGTTTTGTGATATGACAGCTTTACTGCCACGCCACGAGTGGGGTGAGAGGTGAGACTCCCGTGCAACGCCGCCCTCTACACTTGTACTACATCGGTCGTGGTTGATTAGTCCCCCATTGAATAGGACTGAAGATTTAACTGACAAAATGTTAGTGCATGTCAACAAAAACTATATCGTTGGATTCGTATTTGAACATAGTTTTGAATGATATAATTTTAGGTGACATGCATCAGTATTTATCATACTATATATAATGTTAGTTCAATTTTTGGTCATACTAATCTATAGTAGTAAGGTGCCCGTGCGTTGCACCGAAGAGTGAAATGCATTGATCGGGGAGTTGTTTATTTTGACAAAGGATGTGGGGGTCATCTCATGTGTAACGGGTATCGATAGGTTTCTTCGGATATTATCTCATCTCTAGAGCTCACAAACATCTGGGTGAAATAGATAAAAAGGTACCTTTTGCAAACAAAAGCGTTCAACTATTCAACCTGCATCCAAAACTTGTGAAGAAATAACACTTATTGTGCTTTGCAAGAAATGATCTTTAAGAATTAGTTTTTGAGTATCGATTGTTATACATGTTAGCTATAGATGACATGGCACTTTCTTATAGTCAACAGTTGGCTATACTATTAAGTAATATTAACCATGCCCTTATACACCTAGACGGAGGGATTAAATCAGGATGACTTGCAAGGGGGCAGAGGAGATGTAAGAAATGGTTCATCGTAAGTCTTTCACCAGTACTGTAGTAAAAATTCATACATGGAAGATTCTAGACTAAACCATAAATGGATACACTTTTATTCATGCGCGATACTCCAATAGAGCAAGATCCTGCATGGAAGTCTCCACATGCTTAGACAGCGGATTACATTGAGCGAAGACTAATGATCAACATTTAACTTGATAATGCGTATTTTTTTAGAAGAACTGGGAGGCTCCTCCCCGGTTCCATTATCAAATGAAACCCAAAGTGTCTTACATCAGCTCACTGAGAGGAGTAGTTCAAAGGAAGGACTGCGGTGAAAGCCACTCAAGTTTAACGACAAGCTTACAGAATCAAAAGCGGCAAAGACGCGCGCCATAAGAGCCCACACACACACTACATGTTTTCTAAGTGCACTTGATAATGCGTATGTCCAGGTGAACCTCCTTGGAGTTCCCGTGCACCGAGTCGGCGGGTAAAGGATAGAACGGATGCCATGGGTTTTCCAAGTCCACATTGGCGGGATAGTCCCAGCTCCTCAGATTCAAAGTCTGTCCGATGAGGCCGGTTTCACCGCCCACGTGACCCGGAGGGGTAGTAACATTGACCTTGCACCCATACATCTGCCTCGTGTCAGTGTCAGCGTCAGCTGTGACGCCCCTGACGCACGCTACAAAGACGGGGAGGTGGCCTGCGGGGGCCTCGCCGGTGCCCACGATTAAGAGGAAGATGCTACCGTCCTCCTCCGAGACTAGAAGGCGGCGGTGATCCTCCAACGACTCTCGCATGGTGAACCGGTAGCACGTGTTGTACTTGATGTTCTCCGCCAAGGGCCAACAGTGACCGCTGCACGCATCCGTGAGGTGATGCACCATGTCCGCCGGCGAGCCACAAAACGGCATCTTACACTCATAGCAGTGGACGAAGGGCTCCTTGGAGGCATCGACCGGGCCATCCATGAAACGGGAGTGGCTGTAGGGGATGTTGCGCCAGTTGAATATGTGAGCAAGTTACTACGAGCTTTAATCCGAATAAGCACAAAATAAATCATGACGGCTATAACAGAGATGAAACTAATCATGTGGACTAGCATAGTAGTAGAATACAGAGTAGAAACATGAATTCTACCACGTTTTCGAACAAGAAGGACAGAAACACATACGATGCAACGGGAGTAGCACCATTGGTGTTGAGGTTGTCGCCCATGTCGTTGAGGAAGAGGTTCCCAAGGTTGGGGAAGAAGTCATCGTCGGTGAAGTCGTGGCTGCCAGCAGTCGCGAGAGTGCGGTCCCCAGATTTCAACAGCGCCCGCCGAATGGAGCGCAGGAGGGAGTGGCTGTAGGGGGGGACGTTGCGGCCGCCGAATGGAGCGCATGAGTAGCACATGAAGCAGTAGATGGTGTCCTTACTAGTACTCCCTAGTCTATATCTATCTATATCTATATATATCTACTCTTATAGAAAACCGAGTTGGTGATGATGGTGTGCCGTGCAATGCACAGGCATCTTGCTATTTTTTTTTCATATAAGTCCAAACACCACGTAGACACGGTCTTTGAGCACGGTTCGTAGTCGTACCACGATAGGGCATCGAAGTTTGTAACTATTTTAGATTAGAATATACTACTCCTCCGGTGCTAGTAGTAGAGCAGAGTCCTACTCTACTACTCTACTCTAGCAAGCTAGGGCATAGTACTGTAGGGAGTACCAGTATTGTGATCACTCAAGCAAGTTGTCTGGCATCGATATGACCCTACGCTGCTAGTATGTGTCTCGTAAGTCAAGAGGCGTGCTGTAGTCATCATCACCTGTCCACTTCCCACAGCACATATTCGCTTCTCCATCTTTGTCCGCACATAATCTCGTCCAAGCTTCCATCCCCTCTAAGGCGCCTCCCCCCCTCGTCCGAAACCCGAGCACTAACAATGGCAGAACCAAGCAGTGTCCGTCGAAAGAGTGGCTGCAATTCGCTTCCCACAGAGGTAATCAAGCTCATTGTTTCGCGTGTGGACAATCTCAGTACCATGCCGCTCGCCGCGTGCTCGTCGGGGCTGTGCCATTTACTCAAAGCCCTCAGGCCGGAGCTTTTTAAGCCAGCTCCTTGCTTGTTAATGCCGCCTGATCTTTAGAAACGGCGTGTCACGCAGCATAACGATCATAGGGTGGCGAGCATCAACCCCCTTCACTGCGATCCGATCCCCGTCAGCCTTAGCTACATTAACAGTATGTACTGGGTCGGCATGAACACGTCTTGGATGGTGCTTGTCGACGGTCACGGCAGCTAGATGCTCGTGGAGTTCTACACCCGGTGATTGATCCCCCTTCCTTCGATTAACACTGCACTGCTTTGGCACCACGGCCCAGAATACTCGGAATCTTACAGTAGCCAACATGATACCAAGTTTGATTTTCTCAAGGTTGTAATCTTCCAAGTGCCCACAAGATCTGGGAATTATAAAGATTTCAGGCTAATTGCGTTCTTCAACCGCGGTCTCGCCTATCTGACAGGTCACAGCGGTAAGTGGATAAATCTGCACATCCATCGCAGGATCATACATCCTCCATGGTTCTCTGATGCCATTGAACACAAGGGCTTCATTTACGCTGTCGACTCCTTCTATGGCTGGACATATTGCTGGCCTACTCCAGTCATCGCTACAAACGGCTGTTACAGCAGCATGTTACTTTCTTATGATATCATGATGGCTTGCTTATATTACTGTCAACATTTACTGAAAAAATATTCATGCTCATAACATGCTGTTCTTAAGATTGAGTAAATCAAGAGCCCTTTTTTATTTGACTCCAACTTGATATGATGTTGTAGGCCGCCTGGTGTCCCTACCCTTCCTAATCCCAGAACGTTTCAAAGAAAAGCGGCATGGCAGTTGCAGGTGGTTCCTCGCTCGATCAGACGACGTCGAAAGATTGATGATCGTTCGCACGTACCGGACATGTTGTTTCGCGGAATACAATCACAGTCACTTCAAGGTCTTTGAGGAGGATCCCAGCTTCTCTGTTTGTCGGACTAAATTATCTGATTAACCAGGAGATAACCGGCGGCAAGGATCATGATGGCAGCGCGGTTTCGTTCATCATGCAAAACTGTGTGTACACAGCGTACCATGCATCTCTGCATGCACCTACCCTAATATGTGCCGCCACGCTCTGCAGCCCAAAGTAGGAGAGAGGATCGCAAGTATCAGACTTCGACCTGCTGGCTGGAGTTTCCCCCGTCAGGCACCCATCTGGTTCAAGCCGTCAGCCAATCTCCACAGCTTGATAAATAGTAACGTCTAACTGAGCCAGTTAGTTAGATGCGTACACTTGGTGTAGTAGGATCTTTATTTAGTATGATGCATACACTTGTTCTTTTTTGGTAGCCCTTTTGTAATGATGGCTGATGTTTGGTTTGGAAGAGAGAGCTGCATCTTCACTCTTCTGGCCTGCTTACTGCTTCTGTTGCACCCCCAGCCCTGGTTGTTGTTGCTGCTGTTTTCAATGTACAATCAGTAGTATATTTTGTCTGTTGGTTGAATATAAATGTGTTGTTAGAACGACAAACACAATGTTTTGGAAGTCGTTGCACGGTTCGATCCTTTAGTGCCCCGTACCATACGTAGCTCATACTATTTTTCGTACGGAACACATTTTCCACTTGTTGATAACATGCAACCCACTGATGAAGGCCCAATAGAGAAGCCCATAATTAACTAGAAGGGACACTCTCACATGAATCCGGCCCAGGTACATGCTCATGGTCTCCTAAACATAAATAAGTAAATAAATAAATAAAGCTAATTGCTCATGCACCAGTTCTTTGGGAAAATAGGTAGCCGAGTAATTCTTTTTGAAGAATACCCAAGCTAGGCCTATTTGTTTTCTCCGAATTACTGGGCTGCAAATCTTTCAAGACGAGCAAATGGGATATTAGTTTTTTTTGAATTTTGTTCTTCACTAATATCTTATACATATTTCATTGGATCTAACATGACATAGTACTAACTTATTTTTAAATTTGTTTTAGTATGGCTATTAATTTTTGGATTAAGAATATTTCATTCCCAACAAAAATTTCCCACATATTTAGTTAATTTTTGACCCTGGTACTGACCAGAAAATGGCCGGCAATTCTAAAAATGGAAAACGAGCTGCAATAAATTCCATATGAATTAGAAAATGAGTGAAAATTATAAAAATAATAGCAAATGGGCTGTACACACCACAGATTTCCAGGCTGACTTGTTTACGCAAGGCTTTGTCAGTGAACACACGATTCTAGCCGTCGTGCTTCTTCAATCTCTGATCTTCCTGCTCCAGCCGCCTAAACTAGCGCCGACGGGACTGCCTGCTCCCTCCTCTTGTGGCCCGCTGTGATGCCGCGCAGGCTTCCCCAGCCCACCCTACTCCCTCCGCTAGCCTGGCCGCACGCAATCAACTGCCTCCTTATTACGCGAAAAAATGATTCCTCCCACTAACATCTGGGGCATACCGGTTAGGAGGCTGACCTGTGGGCCAACTACATTGACGCGTACGCAGGGCTTGTCAACTTAGTCAACAAATGATTCTAGCAGCAGTAACCGTTGGATTTGAATCGAACGGTCCTGTTGCTTCTTCAATCGCTGCTCTTCTTGCACCGGCCGCCCAAACCAGCGCCGGGGAGACCGCCTGCTCCTGCCTCCAGTGGCCGGCTGTGCTGCCGTTGAGGCCTCATCGCCCCCTACTACTCCCACCGCTAGCCAGGCCCTGCGGCGACCGCAGCCTCACACCGCAGCCGAACTAGTGAACCCTGGTACTCCTCTCCGCATGGGCATCCACTGCCACGTCTTCCCCGGCTCCATGTCGTCCCCTTCCTAGGCCTCGCCGTCGTCCACCGCCTTGGTGCTCTCGGCGCGGCATGGTCAATGTGGTCAACGATATTCCATCGGGAGAGTACTATACGTATAGAGGCTGATAGCTGGGTCCACGGCCACAGCCCAGTTCTTTTGTGATTTTCCAAGTAAGTCGATTTGTCAGGCCTGTTGGGCTGCAAATCTTCCAAGACGAGGAGACCTTTCATTCGGCTGGCCGAGAAAATGGCCCATTAGTAATGAGAAATGGGCTGTACATTTTTAAAACACATCAAACCGGCAGTTAGTTGCAAATATCTTTTTTTTCCTTTCGAGATTTTAAATTACATTATTTTTTATGCATGGAGAATTTGTTGGATTTTATATTGATATACATTTATTTTTAAAATCAGTTTGAATGTGAGTCGAAATTTCGGGATTAAAAACAGTTCGGACCGCACCGAAGTTGGCAAAATTTCATATAAGTTTTAAACCGTGGCCACAATATGGGTTGTAATGCTAACAAAAAGAATATGGGATCCAAAAAAAACCTTAAGAATTAGCAAATGGGCTGTAAATTATTAAAAATAATGGCAGATGGGCTGTATGCTGTTTTCCACAGATTTGAGGCTTTCCTAAAAAAAGGTTGACGCACAAGCAGTGACTGTTGGATGGCCATCCAATGGCCGTCGTGCTTCTTCAATCTCTGCTCCTCCTGCTCCAGCCGCTCAAACAAGCGCCGGCAGGACTGCCTGCTCCCTCCTGCCCACGGCCGGCTCTGACAGCTCGGACCCACCAGTTATATCTTCGTACGCAAGGAAGTGCCTCCTTATTACGCACAAAAAAATGAATACTCCCCCTGTTAGCTGGGACCGAGCAAAGTGGCAGGCTGACTTGTGGGCCTACTAAGTTGACGGGGACGGAGGGCTTTGTCAACTTAGTCAATATGCACGATTCTAGCTCCAGTGACCATATGATGTCCATCCAACGGCCGTAGTGCTTCTTCAACCTCTGGTCTTCTTGCTCAAGCCGCCCAAACTAGCGTTGGTCGTGTCTCGTGCTCCTGTCTCCCGTGGCCGGTTGCGATGTGGCGGAGGCCTCACCACCCCCTACTACTCCCACCGTTGGCCAGGCCATCCCCCTACTCACCCACACCCCCTGTCATTCTGCGGCGACGACAGCATCACACCGCAGCGAACCAGTGAACCCTCGTACTCCTCTACGCGTGGGCATCCACTACAGTGTCTTCCCCAGCTCCGCGTCGTCCCCTTCCTAGGCCTCGCCATCATCCACCGTCGTGGTGCTCTAGGTGCGGCGTGGTCAACATGGTCAAGGAACGGCTTCCATCGTACGTGGACTGTACGTGGAGAGGCTGACAGCTGGGTCCAAAGCCGTAGCAAGGAAGTGCCTCCTTATTATGCGCAAAATAATTATTCCTCCACCTGACAGCGGGGACCCACCGGACAGGCCACCATATTTCGCAAAAAAAACGTTTCCGCCCTGACTGCTGGGACCCACCAGCTACACCTTCGCACGCAAGGAAGTGCATCCGGAAAAAAACCGATTCGCCCACCTGACCGTTGGGACCCCCAGCTACATCTTCGCACGCAAGGAAGTGCGTCCGGGCAAAAAAAAACTAACCGATTCTCCCCCCTGACTGCTGGGACCCACCAATTACATCTTTGCAGGCAAGGAAGTGCCTGACAGTCGGGACCCATCTGGTCGAAGCATACGTACCGTGGTCATTCTGGTCGCGAATGTGTACGTACATACTGGTCGATTTAGAGGCGTGCACGTGTCGTAGTGGAGGCGCGCACGTGTCGTAGTAGAGGCGCACACGTAGCATGTACACGTACGTACAGCAGCGAGGGTGCAAGAAAGAAAATAAGGCTACGTACGTACGTACGGGCAGGGTCTCGAACGCCTACTCACGCATAGTACATGGCTGGGTCGGAACGGAGAAATAGCGTCGTCATCGTGTTCACGGGGAGGCAACGGAATGCGTCGTGTTCATCGGGAGGCAACAGAACGCGTGGGAGCCAACCGGCTGGGTCGGAACGGAATGCGTGGTCGTGTTCATAGGGAGGGCTTGGACGGAACAAGCGATGGAAACGAGGCCTGGCATACCGCAAGATGGAGGAAACGGCCTTGTGTTCGACCGGCCACGTTCGAAACGGGATCCTGTTCATCGGGAGGGGTCTGGCGTACTGCAAAATGGAGGAAACGGACCTCCTACGGGCAAAACGGGGTCCTGTTGATCGGGAGGGGCCTGGCGTACCGCAAAACGGAGGAAATGGACCTCCTACGGTTGAAACGGGGGTCCTGTTCATCGGGAGGGGTGTGGCGTACTACAAAACGGACGAAATGGACTTGTGT
>NC_041381.1:254013431-254142089 GCF_002162155.2 Triticum dicoccoides | reverse complement strand
GACGGGCACCCCTCCACCGTCTACTGTTCATCCAGCCCTCCACACCACGGGGTCCTATTCAACCACCCCTCCATGGCCACCCCTCCACCGTCTACTTTTCATCCAGCCCTCCGCACCACGGGGTCATGTTCAACCACCCCTCCACGGCCACCCCCCCATCGTCTACTGTTCATCAAGCCCTCTACACCACGGGTTCATGTTCATCCAGAGTCAACGCCACCGCTCACTGTTCATCCAACCCCCGGGCAATGTTCACTGTTCATCCCAGAGGCAGCATCGATCGGCTTCAGTTAGCAGCAGTAGCGAAGGAATCGCTCCATCGGGTTCAGTTAACAGACATCGATCGATCGCTTGGGTTCAGTAACGCGTAGCCTGCAGTGCAATCGCTTGGGTTCAGTTAGAGCCTAACGCCTTGCTCGGGTTCAGTTAGAGCCAACGCCTCGCACACATGCGCGTACGTTTGAGATAAACGCGCATCGCTCCGCCCCCGACCTCCCACCATAACTGGCAACTCCCCGAAAGTTTCCTCCCCTCGCTTCTACCACGGTTTTTTCCGTCATGGACGTCCCAAAGAATGTCATGCAGCTGCGTCTCCGGCCCGCCTAGGACGAAAAGCCCATTTTCTATCATGATTTTTTGTCATAGAAGTAGGAGCCCATCACATCTATGATGATACCGGGTTTTGTCACAATTATCGTCATAGAAGTGTCATATGTATGACAGAAAAAATTTCGTTCGGCCCAAAATGTCACGGATGTGTCTTTTTTTCGTAGTGATGCTCCGCGCTAGTGGGAAGACCAGAAGGCTAGTGTAGGTGCCGGACACGGCTGTTCTTTCACTTGCTTTCTGTAGCTGGTTTGCCACTTCTTGGAATGAAATTCGAAGTTCTCGTGTCTTTATTTGAAAGGGATGGGAATTTTTCTCCTTGGAGCGTTTACTTTTTCAAACCTTGCTTTCAGAGAGCGACAGCTGCCCGCCGCTCTTCCCCGCGCCTCTCGTGAGCGGGGGCTGGGCACGGTGTGTATGTCTCGGTCCGCCCACAAACACACCTCGCCAAATCCTTGGTTCCCTAGCCTTCGGCATCTTAATCGTCGCGCAATGCTCGTGAATGAGACAACGGGCATGTGCGTTCCCCATGAGCCCTCATCCCCTGGCCTCACCGAGCATCGCGACCTGGCGTACCAGTGGCGATCGGTCCTCTCGAGGAACGGCGCCCCGCGGAACATCTCCAGAGGCCCTATGTTTCACTAGAAACCTCGCGGCCACCGGGTGCCTCCCGAGACCTAATAACCTTCGAATCCTCAAGAAGGAAACCCCTGGTAGGATCTCTCTGGAACGAGGGGCACACAGGAAGTCCAAGCTTTAGAGAAGCACGCCCTCGCGGCATGGGAGTCTATCGCAAGCATACTAAGCTAACTTATCCTAATCACGATCAACAAGAACCCGTCAATTAGTAGCGACACGAATGCCAGGATGCGATATAAAAATGTTAATATAACGGCGCAAGTGCCATGGTCCATTACATGCCCCGGCAAGGCTTTCTACTTCTTGATGCAGGGAAAAGAAAAAAGCAGCCTCGCGACCACCACGGCTCTCGAGGCCCAGCTACAGCGGCGCCCGCGCTTAGTTAGAGTCCTCCTCCTGCTTCATCGGAGCGCGATGGCGAGGAGGCTCGTCGCCCTCCCTGGTCCAAGCTTAGCCGCATGGCGGCTCGTCGTAGTCTCTGTCTCTCATACTCTCCCTAGAAGAGGATCCGCGGCTGCTGGAGGCGTCGCAACATCACCAAGGGCAAACTCACCCTCAAGGATGCTGGCGCCCCCGGCCATCATTGTCGGAGGAATGGACGTCGTCGTCGTTACCCTTGGGGAAACACCCCCGACGCCTGCATCCTCCGTAGAGACCCTGACATAGAGGGTCACGGTGCCGTCGTGCCTGAAGTGTAGAGTACACCTCCCCTGCAGGCCGTGTGCGTTGCCGAACGGCTGCCACCCGCGGTTCAGGAACACATTGCCAACAGTGGTGACCTTGACCTCCACCCACGAGGCCTTACTGCAGCAACCCTTGGCCTACAGCCAGAGGCCCCCAGGTCCCCCGGCTGGTAGCGCACCCGCAAAGAAGCACGGGAGCTGGAACCAAATGCATGCAGGCATCTCCGCCCACACCATGAACTCCGAGGATGGATCGGCCGAATGGGATCGCAGGCACAGTGGCCGAATGGTTGCTACATGCCTCCCTCCTTGGCCGCGGTCGCCTCGGCCGCGGTAGCTTATGGCGCAGGAGGGAGCCCTCCCACAACTGCCAGAGGTTGTGCCAGCCTTCGAGGGGTTGTGCCCACACCCTTGAGGAGCCACAGCTGGTGTTGTGGCGTACTTGCGGGGATGTCCGTGACCCCTCTGGGTGGTGGCGAGCCTGGTCTCTCTTTGGGGGCCTTTCCATTCTTGGCGCCGGCTCATTGTCGCCATGGATGCCTTGGCGAGATGGCGGGCCTCTGGATGGGCCGGGGCCTCCGACCCCCTACCCCCATTTATATTCGGAGTAAGGCTGAGTTGGCGTCTCGCGTTCCAAGCAATGATGGCCCCTCTGCATGCACCAGGCAGTTGTCAAGTCGGACAGTTGCCGAGGCGGCATGGGGAAGCGGAGACACCCATGTCCCGTCGAGCGCCACATGTCATCCTGGCCCGTAGGCGATTGGTGTCTGCGGTGCTTCACTCTTGCCCCATGGCTTCGCCTCAAAGCCAAGCTTGAGCGCACCTTGGGCCTGATGGCTGTTGTCGGCATTCTAGGAAACAGGGTACCTAGACTTCCCTGCCTGCGGCCCATAATGTGGCTCCATCGACTACCTGGTACGACCCATCTACAAGACCGCCAAGGCAAGACCCTCGCGAGGGGCCAAACCTCGCGAGGCAAACGACATCAAGACCTCCCGAAGGAGTGGCCTCCCTAGGCGGCCTCCCGAGGAGCGGAGATTTCTATGCAGGTACCAAGCCTCGGGAGGCTACCATGACTCAAGCCATGAGGACCACGGCAGGTGGGCGCCAATCGGTGCAGACGAGACAGTTTCCTCTTTGGTGCTAAGGAGGCAATGACAAGCGTGGGTTCCCAAGGAATCTAGCAAAGGTTTCCATTCCGGTGCAATCAGACCAAGACCATTAGCACGACAGGACGGATGTCATCGCCGAGCCCACCACTGCATGATAACCATAAGCTTTTCAGGCGAAGACCACCTTTTGTCAGGATAAGATGTACTACTTGTCCCCTCTCAAATTAGCCACGGTGGGATCCCTTCCCACCTACGTTTTGAGGTAAGAGGACTAAGGCCACCGTAAGTATAGGTTAGCCACCACCGTAGAAGGGGTCAACTCATTCCCTCACCCCCAAACCTCATGAGATTGTTCATCCCTTTTACTAGTTCATCCTCAGCCCCTCGTGAGGCCAATCCACCACAAAGTAGGAGTAGGGTCTTACACCGCAAGTTGGACTGAACCTGGGTAAACTGCCGTGTTCATCTTCTTCCTTCTTCGTGTTTATTGATCTAGGCAGTGGGGCGACGGGCTGGTAGGCTATAGGTTGTGTAATCCCTTCCCGCCTAAGTTCTGGGGAAGAGGACCAGGCCACTATAAGTATAGCCTAGCCTCCACCGTAGAAGGGGTCCAGTCATTCTCACACCCCCCTCCCCCCGAACCGTCGCGAGGCAGCTCATCCACTGTACAAGTTCATCCTCAAACCTCGTTCCGAGGCGAATCCACCACAAAGTAGGAGTAGGGTTTTACACCGCAAGGTCGCCCAAACCTGGGTAAACTGCCGCGTCCATCTTCTTCCCTGCTCGAGCGTGTATCCGGCGAGGTTAGGCTGTAGGGCGACGAGCTTGAGACTTGAGAGGTTGAGATCTTGCTAGATGCCCTAGAGTTCGAACCTCCTTGGGTCTACGGAGCCCTGAATCCGACAAGAAAGCTGTAATGTGCATATACAATGAGCTAGCTTAAGTTCATGTATTTCATTTAGTGCGTACTGGCCTACGTGTATGATTTGTCTGAAGTGGTGGATCCAGTATTTCAAGTTACCAGGGGCGAAAATTTAACTTAAAAAATATGAAGGCACTTGCACTCTGGAAATCAACATAACTTGAGAAATGTGAAGCTACATGCACTTTGAAAACCAACTAATGAGCCAAAGTAGTTCCAGCTTATAAACAACTAGATGATGTAAGCACGGAAAAACAAAAAATACAACATGGTGGAGAAGGACTACTAACATGGACTTTAGCTGCTTATAGGGTACTTACTGTTTATAGAATTACATGTTTGCCTGAACGTAAATAGCTACTTAAGCATGTAGAAAGCTGGTCATATCTACTTATAGGGTGCAAAAAAAATCATGTGTAATTTACCCTCTAATACCATGTTTGTTTAAATGGTTTGCTGTTATGAACTTAGCACTAGTAATGTTTGCATGTTCATCGACACACTACTATAAGTTTATATTAGGGACAACATCTTTTTAACTTATATATGTGTGTCAGAATCATTTTGCTAACACCAATTTTTTTAAAGATGTCTTTGTTGCTAGTAAACGGTACCGACTTGTTACTTTAATACGTTGCCAAGAACTTGTTAGTTTAACTAGTTCATGTGTAATTAAATACATTACCAAAACTGGTTAGTTTTACTAGTTTAATGTTAGTTTCTTATGGCTCTTGCAACACTTTATTTATGATTGCTAACTTTCAAGTTTTTAGGATCCAACTAAAACTCCGATGGCACAACAGGTATGTTTTGAAAATCTTCCTTGTTTAACTAGTTTGTTGTTGTAACTTGTTGCTCTAGTCATGTTACCAACTTCAACTTTTCAAGATCCAATTGAAATTCCAATTACACAACAGGTACATTTTAAAAACTTATCTGTGTAATAGGTTTACTGTTGTAACTTGTTGCTCTAATCAAGTTACTGACTACTCAACTTTTCAGGATACAAGAGAAACACCAATACCACAATAGGTGCCTTTTGCAAAACTTGTTTATTTAACTGCTTTGCTACTGCAACCGGTTGCTCTAATCAAGTTACTGACTACTCAACTTTTCAGGATCCAGGAGAAACTCCAATGCCAGACCAGGTGCCTTTTGCAAAACTTGTTTGTCTAACTACATTGGTGCTGCAACCGGTTGCAATGATGTTAAGAACTTATACTTTTCAGGATCCAATCAAAATTCTTTAATTCCTTGTTTGTATAATTGGGTCGTTGTTCTAAGTCCCAGTGGAGATGTTTTGCTAACTTAAACTTTTCTGAATCCAATCGAAATTGTAATGGCAAAATAGGTTAGCCCAAGATCAAAGAGCGAGGTCCCCATGGATGTTGGATCATCCTAGAGCAGTGGCATCAGCCAAACCGTGCATCATGAATTGCTAGTTGCTGATGTTCTAGAGGCTAAACTATTGGTAGAAATAGAGTCTACTCCTGCACTTAGAGATGAAGTTGACATGTTGAGGAAGCAAACAACACAATCACAACCAGTACCCACGACAACCATTAAATATTTGGTGGATTTCAAAACTAAGCAAGCTGAGATTGACCGCATTGTTATGGTCCTCGAGAAAAAAAGGAAATTAAAATCCCACTTGGTAAATCATAGGTGAAATGTTTTTTCCATCATTGAATATCCTTTGTGTTGTTTGTTCATGTAATCGAATAACCTTTGTGTTGTTTGTTCATGTAATCGATTGAAACATTTGTTTTAGAGATCATGTAATAATTGTTGTTTGTTTTTTTGTATGCATTTTTTTGGAGCATGTTTGTATTAATTTATAAGACCGTGAGACATTTCTTTTTTTGTTGAGGTAAAGATATTTCATTTTTTTCTATGCCAGACCTACAAATATGCCAATCAACCTGAATGTGCATTCAACAATAATAGTAGTAGGGATGGTCCTTAAGTGGCACAATCTGAAAGGGCCAACATGATGTACTAGCTTTGCTAAAAAAGTTCTTCTAGCAAAAAAGTACAGCGGCCTGGCTTATGTATGTTAGTTGATATTATTGATCCAGATACTCTATAAGTGTTTATATGTCTTAGTTTTCTATATTATTGGTTGATTGACTCAGTATTTTGAATTTTGAGACATCGCTTGTCTTCTGAAATTCGTATCTAAATGCGAGTACACTATATGTTGCGTGTGTCATACATGTTACACTTGAGTTGGACATGAAGTGGTTTCTATTCGAATTCACCATAAACTGGATTGTACTTTCTGAATTCTAGTATCGACATTTCCAAATCATATTCATATACGAAAGTGGAATACATGTTTGTTGTGCTTTCAAAGATATATAAGAAAACATAGAATGATTTATAAAGATTCATATTAAAATACAAAATGGATTCAAATCTAGTTGCAAGGATAAATATGAATGCTTATTCTCCCAAAATTTGAAAGAAGTGGCAAAATACCCACTCCAACGTTAGTTGCCTGAAACCAGTGTTTGCAAGATGGAAATTACTGTCTACCCTTTACATGCACAATCTATCGGCCCGATTTCCACTACTCTCAATAGGGGTAATAGGGGTAGGTTAGTAACTTCAATCGGATGGCACGACCACATCTCACCCCATTCAGACACGGTGGGCACCGAACGTGGGAAGCAAAACACATTTGATTCAAGCTCGTCCGAAAGACCTCTGTCTCTCCCTCCATTTCCACATTCATACACGGTGGGCAGCCAAAGAAACTCTCCAAGGCCGTAATAGATCTAGGAAAATATTTTAAATACGGGAAGGTTCGTAACTTCACTCATACGTGACACAACCGCCCTACATGTTGATAACCCACAAGTATAGGGGTTCAGAATAATTTTTGAGGGTAGAGTATTCAACCAAAATTTATTGATTGGACACAAGGGAGCTAAAGAATATTCTCAAGTATTAGCAGCTGAGTTGTCAATTCAACCACATCTGAAAGACTAAATATCTGTAGCAAAGTATTTAGTAGCAAAGTAGTATGGAAGTAACAGTAACGGTGGAAAAAGTAACAGTAGTAGTTTTGTAGCAATTGTAACAGTGGCAACGATAAAGTAACGTAGCAAAGATCAATATGTGAAAAACTCGTAGGCAATGGATCAGTGATGGATAATTATGTCAGGTGGCATTCATCATGCAACAATTACTAGAAGAACACCCATGCGTTGTAATGGGGCCACATTAACTTTAAGAGTTCAATATTACGACATTGGCGACCTTTTTTACCATCAAATCCTCACACACACACACTCTCCCCCTCCCTCTTCCTCACACTCTCTCCCTCTCTCTCTCTAAAACACACAGACATAGCCTATTCTCCCCGCCAATAATACTTACTCAATTGGCAATAATGTGTGGACTTGTGGTGAGCTTGACTGAACTAATGGATAGTGCGATATATTCCCCAATCATTTAACAATGAAATTTCAGAAATGGGAAGATTATGTAACACCTCAAGTCGTTAGCTATAGTGACCTCCCCCTAATGATGCCATGTCATCAGGATTGCTAAGACAAACTGCCTTTTGATAAAAATCAAAGCCCAATTCACATTTAAAATAAAGTCAAATAAATTATTTCGTCAAAAAGTAAAAGTAAAATGTTCACCATATTCTATAAATTCCACTGATCTTTGACATGTTGAGCCCAACATTATTTGACCCAAAAATTAAATCTTGTCAAATTAATAAGATGTCCAACAGTAGTTAAAATAACCAATTAAATATAAACCTAATTTCATGTATTTCCTTTTGGCCCCAAACTTTTTGTGCCACCTAAAAATATTGTGCTCGAATTGTGTGCATGGTTTCACAATTAACAAAATCCATTTAGTTGATATAAGAATAAATAGAAACGGTGTTAAAAAGGAGAAATAGATTAGAATACATTAAAAACCAAAAGGACGATGAAAAAGGGGATTCCCCCTACTCCCCGGGCCTTGCCACCGAACCGGCCCAGTGGTCCAGTCCCTGCACGGTCGTCTTCTCCTGTTCCCCGAACCCGTCGCTATAGAGCCGGGCTCCCGCACGACCACCTCGCCGGCATCGAAGGGGAATGGATAAGGGTGACGCCCTGCCTCCCCTGCCCCCATGGCCTCACTCCTCCTCGACGCCCCCTCCCAGATCCACTTCTCCTCCTCGCTCGCTCGATCTCGGTGATCTGGACGAAGTCAGATGCCATGGCCACCATGACCGACCCCGTCCACACGGCCACTGCCCTCCCTGCTGGCTAGGAGCTTGTCGAGGAGCTCTGAATGCCTCTGCTACTTCATCTGCGCCAACGAGAACAAGTCCAGCACCCCCAGATCGACGTTGTTGCCGTCTTCCTCAACCTTCGGCCACCGCGACATTGCCGTTCGATCCGCGTCGCCCCGAGCTCCCCTGTCTTCGCCTAGGGTGCCATTGACACCACCTTGATCTCCTCTTGCCTTTCCCCAGTTTCCCCTCTTGTTTTCTCTGCTTAGGTATTTCGCCGTGGCCAAGAACCGCCGTCTGCCATGGCCATTGCAGGGGTAGCCACTGAGCTCCTCGGATTGACCCCATGGCACATGCCCGCTCCTATGCATGCCCATGCTCGAGCCTCTAGCTCTTCTTCCGCGCCCGCGGGGCCACTCCCTCTCTGGCTCTCCATGCCCACGCACGTGCCACACCACGTCTATCGCGCCCGCTGTTGCCATCACGCTTGCCACAGCCAACGCACCACTTTGCCCCGTGCGACGCACATCCTGGCCGCACGTCACACTCTCGCTGGCTGCACTCGCCCAGCAGACGCCTATCCTTTCGCTCGCCCCGTTGTCGCGCCCCTGCCTTGCGCCGCCTCCTGTCAAGGCCATCTTCTGTCGGCCGCCCCCTCAGCCACGCCGGCCGCATCTCTTCCCTCCACCGTCGCCCGCTCGCCTCGCCTGCTGCGTGCTTCTTCCTGCTGCTATGCGCTGCTCTACCACTGGTATGTTGTTGTGCCATGCCCTCGACACCACCGTGGACAAACGTGCTGGAGGGATTGTCAATGGAGTACGAGGAGGAGGTGACAGAGAAGGTGTGGAGAGGCAAGAGGTCTAGGGTGGCGTTAGCTGGCTGTGGTGGAGGTGATTATGCAAGAAGGAGCCGGAGTGGAAGGAGAGGTCACAATTGGAAAGAATCGCAAAATAACCTGGAGATCTCATTCCAAAAAATGCAAATATCGATGGAGGGGTGATTTCCTTCAATAGGTGGAAAACATAGGAAATATTGGATGTTATCAAAGGTAAAAATTTAGGAAAGTTAGGATTTTGAACCGATTTATATGCAAATGGGGTTTTATTGTTTGGTAACATGATATCAGTACCTGCCCGTTTGTGACGTGTCTAATTAGGAAAGTTTGCAAATGTTAAGAAACTATTTGTCGGGAGGAAAGTTTGTGACGTGTCTGTTATTTGTTTCCTAAAACAAATTTCACTAATGAGAGAAATCGATTGACTTAGATAAGTTAGGAAAGTTAGATTCAAATCTATTATTTGTTTATTAAAAATTTGTTATTTGTTTCCTAAGACAAATTGAACCAATAAAAGGAATCGATTGATATGAATAATTTAAGGAACTTAGGTCCGTGTTTTGTTATACGTTAGGAAAGTCCTGGTTGTAATAAAGAGTGGAGAGAAAAATAAACCGATGGACCAAGATGGGAGGGGGTGGTGGGAGGAGAGACGGAAAAAAACCCAGCAAAAATAAACCGTGGAGACTATTCACCAACTGCTCCATTAGGAGTAGAGATAACCTAGGGTGACACAGAACTAGCTCCAATTCATCAATATAATGTAGGCATGTATTCCGAATATAGTCATATGTGCTTATGGAAAAGAACTTGCATGGCATCTTTTGTCCTGCCCTCCCGTGGCAGCGGGGTCCTAATGGAAACTAAGGGATATTAAGGCCTCCTTTTAATAGAGAACCGGACCAAAGCATTAGCACTTTGTGAATACATGAACTCCTCAAACTAAGGTAATCACCCGAAAGAATCCCAATTATTGTCACCTTGGGAAGGTTATGTGCGTGTGCTACCCTAATCAGGTAGGCGGCCATAAGCCTTGTGTGCCCGTAGTTGTATATGGCCCTTTGACCCATTTTGGACCGTTTTTGTTTTGCCACGACACTGGCCGTTGGATGTCCCGAGTTGCATCGGGGCCACCCATGACTGAGCCCAAAAGGGGAGCTGGTCAGAGTGGCCGGGAGAGTGCCATGCAATAGATTGGTTTTGTCGGAATGTCGTTGGTCCAACAGAATGGGAGTTCAAGGCCATGGGTTATGTGGTGTGGGTATAGTGTGCTAACCACTGCAGAGTGTATAAAATATCGATAGCCACGTCCTCGGTCATGGGCACAATTCGTAATAGGTCACACCGTTCGATCAACACTCACATGACGAAACGACTCATAGATGACTTATATGTTGTTGTGTAAGCAGTAATAGTCTGGCAGGATGTCGTTAATGATGTTGGGATGATCTTAAGGATGATCGTTTAGTTGGTCCTGTGATCACGCGGTGATCACGAGGAGGCATTGATCATAAGGTGATCATGGTGATATATTTCTTGGTCGGATAGCCAAGAGTGAGATGGTTCTTGAGATCTGATATATTGGTTTATCAGTATTCTAGTAGTAGTTGTTGATAACTTAACCTGTTAATGCTATGCTATTGTCTTGCCTTGATATTTTTGGTTGTTGTGAGCTTGCAAGTACATTCAATGTACTGACCTGGCGTATCATGCCAGATTGCAGGTGATGTGGGGATTGATTGCTTGTCGAGGTTACCGATCGTGCGAGCTGGACCATGTCCCAGCCAGAGTCCCTGCGGAGTGGAGTTCACCACTGTCGTTGTTGTTCCACTACTAGAAGTTATTCCACTACTACAAGTTGTTCCACTGCTAGCATAGAACTACCTTAGCAGGCATAGTGTCGTCGTGTTGATGTGATCCTTCGTAAACATCAGACCTTTGTACGATTATCCTTTGTACTAAGAGCTGATTTGTTCTATGCCAAGTAGTGCCGTATTCGAGAAGACTTGATCTCTGGGCTGGAATACAGGGTGTTCCGGTTCCTCTGAGCCGGGATGCGACAAAAACATAAAAGCAAAGAAACAAAAACTCAAACTAAACTTTATTATCTAACTCTCACTCGATTACATAGATAGATAGATCATGAAACTAGCACTCGAAAATAGATCATACTAAACTTTTATTCAACTAAATCACAAAATAGCTAAAGATCAAACTAAGATAGGTAATAATAAAAGTGATGGTGATACGATACCGGGGTATTTCCTCCAAGCTTGGCAAAAGCCAATGGGAGTACCCATACATGTGTACTCAAGTCTCCTTTGGTGATGAAGATGGTAGTGGTGATGGTGATGAGGTAGTAGTGTTCTTCTTCCTCAGCTTATGCTTGAGGATGAAATTTTCCTCCTTCAAGCCATTAATCTCCTATTCAAGCTTTAATATATTTTTGCATAATGCCTGCTTGTTTTCCTGCAGAAGACGAAAAGGGATAAACTGGATCTTAGGTTTCTTTGCTTTATTAGGGACTTGACCTCTAGAATTCCACATGCATGTCCCCAGGTTGAGGTAGTGGAACTTCGTCTTCATTTGAGCTTTTATATTCCATTCCCTTCAAGTCATGATCTTCTTCTTCCTCCATGGTCCAGCCATAGTGATCAATATCTCCATAAACCTTTGGGTTTGCGATATAGTCTACGACATAGCTCTCTCCATTTGAATCTTGAGACGACATATTTTCAGATCTGACAGAAAAACAGCATGAAACAAGAACAGAGGATTTCTTCGTGATACGGTGGTCAAATCGTTCGGGAGTATATATAAAGAATTTTTATATTGGGAAACATGCATACAGAAGGAAAACAGAGTCAGGAAGGTGCCCAAGGAGCCACCACCCACTAGGGCGCGCTAGGGAGTGCAGTCGCACCCTGGTGTCTTGTGGGCACCTGGTTTGCTTCCCGGTTGTTTCTTATTTTTCTATTTTTTCTAATCCAAATCTGACAAAAAATATTTTTACGGATTTTTTGGAGACTGTTTACTTACTGTATAATGTACCTCTTCCTTTTCAGGGTTCTAGAGTGTTCTGGAAGGTTTCTTTTATGTGTTCCTCTGGTGTCATGGTTTGAATAATATTGGTTTCAACATTACTTGGCATACCTGAAACATACTGTTTAATTCTTTGTCCATTGACCACTTTCGCGTTAGTACCTTCGGCATTATTAATCTTGATAGCTCTAGAGCGATAAACTTCTTCGATGATGTATTGTTCTTCCAATTTAGAGAGATGTTTTCCTCCAAAAATCTAAAACAAGAGTTGTACAATAGAACATGTTAACCAACTTTCAATTCCCATTTTTGGATTCTTTTGTCATGCCATCTTTTTACTTTTTCTTTAAATAGTTTGGCATTTTCATAAGCTTGGGTTCTCCATTCATCTAGCGAGCTAATATCAAATAACCTCTTTTCACCGGAAAGTTTGAAGTCATAATTGAGTTCTCTAATTTCCCAATATGCTTTATGTTCCAACTCAAGATGCAAATGACAAGCTTTTCAATAAACCATTTTACAAGGAGATATACCCATAGGATTTTTACAAGCTATTTTGTAAGCCCAAAGTGCATCATCTAATTTCTTAGACCAATTCTTTCAGGGCCTATTGATAGTTTTCTATAATATTAATTTTATTTCTCTATTGCTAAGTTCAACTTGACCACTAGATTGAGGATGATAGGGTGATGCAATTCTATGGTTAACATCATATTTAGCAAGCATTTTACGGAAAACGCCATGAATACAATGTGAACCACCATCAGTCATTAAATATCTCGGGACTCTAAACCTTGGGAACATAACTTCTTTAAGCATTTTAATGGAGGTGTTATGATCAACACTACTAGTTGGAATAGCTTCTACCCACTTAGTAACATAATCAACAACAACCAAAAGAAGTGTATACCCACAAGAGGAAGGGAAAGGTCCCATATAATCAAAGCCCCAAACATCAAATAGTTCAACAACAAGTGAATTATTCATAGGCATTTCATCAAGCTTACTGATATTACCTATTCTTTGACATTCATCACAAGACAAGACAAACTTACGGGCATCCTTGAAAAGAGTAGGCCAATAAAAACTAAATTATAATACCTTGTGAGCAGTTCTATCTCCTGCACGATGTCCTCCATAGGCTTCAGAGTGTAATTTCCCTAGGATTTGTTCTTGTTCATGTTCAGGTACACAATGTCTAATAATACCACCTACTCCTTGTTTATTAAGATGTGGGTCATCCCAAAAGTATTGTCTTAAATCATAGAAGATTTTTTTCTTTTGTTGGTATGTGAAACTAGGTGGTATAAATTTAGCAACAATATAATTGGCATAATCAGCCTACCAAGGAGTATTATGAGAAGCATCTATTACAGCTAGTTGTTCATCAGGAGAGCTATCATCAATAGGTAGTGGGTCATCAAAATATTTTCTAACCGAGACAAGTTATCAGCTATAGGGTTCTCACCTCCTTTTGTACCAGTGATATGTTAATAAAATTCTTGTAGCAAGAGAACCCACCTAATGAGTCTAGGTTTAGCATCTTTCTTTTCCATAAGATATTTTATAGCAGCATGATCAGTGTGGACAATCACTTTGGAATCGGCGATGTAAGGTCTGAATTTATCACAAGCAAACACAACTGCTAAAAATTATTTCTCACTGGTAGCACAATTTCTTTGGGCACCGTCTAGAGTTTTGCTAGCATAATGGATAACATTTAACTTTTTATCAACTCTTTGTCCTTGAAAAGTACCAACAACATAATCACTAGCATCGCACATAATTTTAAAAGGCAAGTTCCAATCAGGTGGTTGAACTATAGGTGCAGAAGTTAAGGCTTTCTTAAGTGTTTCAAAGGCTTCTACACAATCACCATCAAAAACAAATGGAACATCGTTTTGTAAAAGATTAGTAAGAGGACTAGAAATTTTAGAGTAGTCTTTAATAAACCTCCTATAGAAACCAGTATGACCTAGGAAACTATGAATACCTTTGGTATCTTTAGGACATGGCATTTTCTCAATTGAATCAACTTTAGCTTTATCCACCTCAATACATCATTCAGAAATTTTATGTCCCAAGACAATGCCTTCATTAACCATAAAGTGGCACTTCTCCCAGTTCAAGAAAAGACTAGTTTGTTCACATCTCTGCAAAACTCGATCAAGGTTGCTTAAGCAATCATCAAAAGAAGTTCCGTAAACGGAAAAATCATCCATGAAAACCTCAACAATCTTTTCACAAAAATCAGAGAATATAGCAGTCATATATCTTTGAAAGGTAGCAGGTGCGTTGCATAAACCAAAAGGCATACATCTATAAGCATAAGTTCCAAAAGTACAAGTAAACGTGGTTTCCTCTTGATCAGGTTGTGAAACATGTATTTGAGAGAAACTAGAATATCCATCAAGAAAACAAAAGTGTGTATGCTTTGATAGTCTTTCTAACATTTGATCAATGCAAGGCAGAGGGTAATGATCTTTTCTAGTAGCTATGTTTAATTTTCTAAAACCAATTACCATTCTATAGCTAGTAACAATTCTTTGTGGGATGAGTTCATTTTTATCATTAGGAACAACAGTAATACCTCCTTTCTTAGGGACACAATGAACATGACTTACCCATCTACTATCAATTATGGGATAGATTATACCTGCTTCCAGAAGCTTTAGTATTTCAATTATTACCACTTCTTTCATCTTAGGATTCAATCAGCATTGGTTACCAACAACGGGTTTAGCATCGGGCTCCATATTAACCTTATGCCGACATAGAGTGGGACTAATGCCCTTAAGATCATCAAGAGTATATCAATAACAGCACGGTGCTTCGTTAGAATTTTTAATAATCTCTCTTCTTCATGTTCTGAAAGGTTAGCACTAATAATAACAAGATATATATTTTCCTCATCAAGATAAGCATATTTTAGAGTGTCTGGCAATAGCTTTAATTCAAACACAGGATCACCTTTAGGTGGAGGAGGACCTCCTAGAGTTTCAATAGGAAAAATGTGTTTAAGCAGAGGTTATTGTTCAATTTTTTTTATCTATTTCATTTCTTTCATGCAAGTTCATATCATTTCCATGGTCTAGCAAATATTGTTCTAGAGGATCAGTAGGAGGTACATCAATAGAAGCAAGATCAATTATTACATCCTCACTAGCCAATTCTTAACATGAGGTTGTCTATGAAACTTAGAGAAATTAAACTCATGAGACACATCAACAAAGCTAACACTGACAGTTTCTTTCTCACAATCTATTTTAGCATTGACAATGTTCAAGAAAGGTCTACCAAAAATTATGGGACAAAAGTCATCTTGTGGGGAACCAAGAACTAGAAAATCAGTAGGATATTTTATTTTCCCACGCAAGACTTCAACATCTCTAACAATCCCAAGTGGTGTGATGGTGTCTCTATTACCAAGTTTAATAGTAACATCAATGTCCTCTAATTCAGCGGGTGCTATATCATTCAAAATTTCTTGGTATAAGGTAAAAGTAGTAGAACTCACACTAGAACCTAGGTCACATAAACCATGATAGCAATGATCTCCTATTTTAACCAAGACAACAGGCATGCTAACTACAGGTTTATGTTTATCTTTTTCATCAGGTTTGGCAATTCTAGCAGCTTCATCACAGAAATAAATAGCATGCCCATCAATATATTCTACCAAGAGATATTTAACTATAGCAACACTAGGTTCTACTTTAATTTGTTCAGAGGGTTTAGGAGCTTTAATATTACTTTTGCGAACCACAGTTGATACCTTAGCATGTTCCTTCATCCTAACAGGGAAATGTGGTTTTCCAATAAAAGCAGTAGGCACAACTGGATCAACATTGTAAACAATAGTTTTATCTTTAGTTTTTACTGGTTCTTTAATTTCTTCTTTAATATGGGGGTGATATTTCAAGCACTTCTCCTTAGGGAGATCAACACGAGTAGCAAATTATTCACAAAAAGAGGCTACTATCTCAGAGTCAAGTCCATTTTTAGTGCTAACTTGTGTAAAGCATCTGTATTCATAAAAGATTTAACACAATCAGACTCAAGCTTAATACCTGACTCTTTACCTTCCTCGAGTTCCCAATCTTCAGAGTTGCATTTAATTCTTTCTAAGAGATCCCACCTGAATTCAATAGTCTTCTTCATAAAAGAACCAGTACAAGTATCTAGCATGGATTGATCATCACGAGAATGCTGAGCATAAAAATTCCGAATAATAATTTCTCCCGGGATCTAATGATTGAGGCATGAATATAACACTAACTTAAGCCTCCCCCAAGCTAGAGCAGTACTTTCTCCTTCACGAGGCCAAAACTTATATATATAATTCCAATCACAATGAACTAGATGCATAGGATAATTTTTTTGGTGAAATTCCAATTTCAGTCGATTCTAGTTCCAAGATCCAATATCATCGCATAGCCTATACCATGTCAATGGTTTCCCCTTCAAAGATAAAGGGAAAACCTTCTTATTAACTTCATCTCCGGGTAAACCTGCAAGCTTAAATAATCCACAAATTTCATCCACATGTATCAAATGCATATTAGGATGTTCCATTCCATCTCCTACATAAGGATTAGCTAGCATTTGTGTTATCATACCCGAAGGAATTTCATAACTATTATTTTTAGTAGGTGCAGTAGGTTGAGGGGCAACTCTCTGTGTTCCCGCTCTAGGTGAAGATACCCCGAACAAACCCCTCAAAGGATGTTTTTTCATAGTAACAAGTGACAATAAAGTTCAACACGTAGTATAACTTTTTCCTTACCAAGAGCGCTTCACTCCCTGGCAACGGCGCCAGAAAAGAATCCTGATGACTCACAAGTATAGGGGATGAATCATAGTCCTTTCGATAAGTAAGAGTGTCGAACTCAACAAGGAGCAGAAGGAAATGACAAGTGGTTTTCAGCAAGGTATTTTCTGCAAGCATAGAAATTGTCGGTAACAAGTAGTTTGATAGCAAGATAAATTATAACGGACAAGTAACAGTAGCAATAAATAAAGTGCAGCAAGGTATCCCAATCCTTTTTGTTGCAAAGGACTAGCAATGGCGGTTTCTTATAATAAGCAAAGCTTTCTTCAGGGCACACGAGAATTTCATCTAGTCACTTTCATCATGTTGGTTTGATTCGCGTTCGCTACTCGGATAATTTGATATGTGGGTGGACCGGTGCTTGGGTGTTGTTCTGACTTGAACAAACCTCCCACTTATGATTAACCCTCTTGCAAGAATCTACAACTACGGGAAAAGTATTAAGATAAAATTTAACCACAGCATTAAACATATGGATCCAAATCGGTCCCTTACGAAGTAGGACATAAACTAGGGTTTAAGCTTCTGTCACTCTAGCAACCCATCATCTAATAACTAATCCAAAGTGCATTCTCTTAGGCCCAAAGATGGTGAGGTGTCATGTAGTTGACGTTCACATGACACCACTAAGGGAATCACAACATACATATCATCAAAATGTCGAACATATATCAAGTTCACATGATTACTGGCAACATGACTTCTCCTGTGACCTCAAGATCAAAAGTAAATACTCACAAATGATATTCATGCTCAATATCAGAGGGTTTTTAAATATCAATAATGGATTTGAACATATAACCTTCCACCAAATAAACCATATAGTAATCAGCTACCAGATGTAATCAACACTACTAGTCACCCACAGGTACCAATCGGAGGTTCCGGTACAAAGATTGAACACATGATATTAACTTGGGTTTGAGATGAGATGGTGTTGTTGAAGATGTTGATGGAGATTGGCGTCCCAAAGATGAGAGGGTTGTTGGTGATGACAATGGCTTCGATTTCCCCCTCCGGGAGGGATGTTCCCCTGGCGGAATCGCTCCGCCAGAGGGCAAAAGTGCTCCTGTCCAAGTCACGAAAGTCCTCTACTTATTTTTTCTAGATCAAAACCTTATATACCAGAAGATGGGCACCGAAGGTGGGCTGGGCTGCCCACCACCCACCAGGGCGCGCCCTAGTGTCTTGTGGGCACCAGGCAGCCCCCCTCTGGTGGTTATTTGCTCTAGTATTTATTATATATTCCAAAATAATTCTCTGTAAAATTTTAGCTCATTTGGAGATGTGCAGAATAGGTAACTGTGATGTAGAGCTGCCGATATTCTCCCACTATTTGTAAACCTTGCATATTATGAGAGAAAAGGCATTAGAATTACTACATAAAGCATTATTATGCATAAAAACATTATAAATAATAGTAGTAAAACATGATGCAAAATGGACGTATCACCCAGTTCAAAGGGTTAGAATTTCACCATGTCTCCAGAGACAAAAATCGTGCCGCTGACGTCCTTGCCCGCATGGGCGCTAAATGCGTCCCAGTCCCTAAGAACACCTTCTTGGAGCAGCTCTTCAAGCCATCCGTAGTGTGGTGGGATGGGGACATGGACGTGGCAGCCAATGGCCTAGAATGGATTGTCCCTCTGGAAATTGATCCAGACGATGACATCATTGGTGGCTCAGCGCTTGAAGAAACATCTTCGGCTCACGAAGTCATGGCCATAATCGCACCATGGAATGAGCCCTTCCTTGCGTATCTTCTACGACAGGAGCTCCCCGATGATCAGACTAAGGAACGGCGAATAGTCCGGCGTTCTAAAGCCTACAAGGTCCATGTGGGCGAGTTATACAAGAACAGCACTACCGGAGTCCTCCAGAGATGCATATCCAAAGAGGAGGGGCAGGAAATTTTGGCCGAGATACAAACGGGCATGGGCGGCCACCACGTAGTAGCACGGGCTTTGGTAAGTAAAGCCTTCCGAGCAAGTTTTTTTCCCAACCTCGCGCGGACGCTCGCACGTTAGTCCAACATTGTGTTGTATGCCAACTCTTTGCAAATCAAAGCCATATGCCCCCTACGGCTCTTCGGACAATCCCGATCACCTTGCCTTTCACGGTCTGGTTGGACCACTTAAAGGGGGACCAAGAAAAAGAAATACTTACTGTTTATGGTCGACAAATTCATTAAATGGATTGAGGCAAAACCAGAAACCTCAGCAAAGTTCGGACCAGTCATGGACTTTATATCCGGCGTGGTGCATCGCTATGGTATTCCCCATAACATAATCACAGACAATGGATCCAATTTTATAGCCCAAGAAGTGAAAGACTGGTGCGCTAACATGGGCATCAAGCTCGACTATGCTTCGGTGTATCACCCACATAACAATGGACATGTCAACCGGGCCAATGGACTAATCATGAGTGGCATAAAGCCCCGTCTGGTCCGTTCCCTAAAAGAACTTGATTGTCACTGGGTAGAGGAGCTCGACTCCGTATTATGGGGACTGCACACAACCCCCAACCGGTTAACGGCATACACACCCTTTTTCATGGTATTCGGTGCAGAGGCAGTCCTTCCATGCGATCTCATCCATAACGCGCCTCGAGTGAGCATGTAAGAAGAAAAGGAAGCCGAGTTGGATCGGCAGGATGACCTGGACACCCTGGAAGGAGAGCGCGACATAGCTCGGCTTGCTCTACATTCTATCAATAGCAGGCCCGGTGCTACCAGAGCAAAAAAGTTCGGCTGAAAGCATACAACATAGGCGAACTCATCCTCTGTCTCCCTAAGAAGCCAAAGAACAAGCTCTCACCTAAATGGGAAGGTCCCTTCATAATCGATGAAGTACTAGCAGGAGGAGCATACCGTCTTCGCAATCCAACGGGTAATCGCCTCGAACCAAACCCATGGAACACAGCTCGGCTTCGGCGCTTCTACGGCTAGTCCAGCACCGTCACCTTAACTACCCTTTTCTTTGTTCTAGTTTTTTATTTTTACTTTTTAGAGTTAGCACCTCCCGGGCTATGTTTGGATAAAGCAAACTGCGTTAAGCTCCTTAAATATACATCTTCAAATGTACTACCCAGATCTACCTGGGAGCTCCTTTCAAGAAGCCAATCAATATACCTTTGTGCATACATTCGTATTTGTCGTGATTGCACCCTTCTCGTACCATTTGAAGCCATCATATGCACCAATTTGACTTAACTTTTTGCCAAGCTGGTTGCCTGGCTCTTGCGCTTACCCCTTACATTCCCGATTGTTCGACTAGGGGGTAAAGGAAGCACCTCTAAGATTGCTACGACCGGGTCATCCGTGAACATACCTCAGACGGGTGAGCCGAAAGCTAGCCTTCTTAAGAAAATAATGGGTCGGCCACGAGGGAGGTGAAAATAATTAGGTGTTCATCACTAAAACCCTCGGGTTGGTTCCCAACATGACTAACATCCGCATACTATAGGTATCCGGATACACCGTCTATGGTCAACATGACAAACCCGAAGAAATGAACCCATGGAGGAACTATTTTCTTTGGAAGATGTTTCTTACGTTAATAAGTAATATAACATAACTCTCCACACTCGCTTTTGTCTGTTCGCACCAAATGGCCGGATTGCCTGGTTCCCTAAAGTGATTTCCTGTTTAGCATATCACATAGCACGCACTCCCTAACCACTGGCTGGGGAGGCGGAAGCCGATGGCCGGTTTAGATAATGTTTACAACACAGATCGAGAAGTCTTGATGTATAGTACATAGATACATCGAATCAAGCACCCTACTCCCTATCAATATTATGTATCAAAGTGTCTAGGTCACAATACTCTTGGGAGTACTGAGCAGCAGGCATCACTTGGTCATACACAAGGCAAAGCGGTATTTCTTGCTCGTCTGGCCCCGCCGGCCCAACACGAGCCATATGTTCTGGCTCGAGTTTGGTGAACCTGGTCCTCACCATCGCCGAAGACTCATGCGCTCCTTCTCAACAGGCCGATATCTTCCATAATTCAAAATGATGACGAGCTCCCTTGAAATGATTGGCCAATTTGTCCATCCCTTCTGGAGGT
Source organism: Triticum dicoccoides (assembly GCF_002162155.2). Classification (NCBI taxonomy): domain Eukaryota; kingdom Viridiplantae; phylum Streptophyta; class Magnoliopsida; order Poales; family Poaceae; genus Triticum; species Triticum dicoccoides. The sequence goes on along the minus strand of NC_041381.1, from coordinate 254,121,107 downwards.
GTCTCAGTCAGCCATAATGCCTTGACCATGCTCTTCATGGCTTTCTGAGCTCTCTCGTGCACAATGGGCAACTCCTTTAAAAGGTTCCATCCAAATAAGTTGACCTCCTCCTCGGGCAGCCCAGTCAGGAGACCTAGCACAAGGCATTTCATCTCCTTTACATTCAGACAATATGCATATCTACATGCTCATAAGCTAAAATAGCACTTACCGACCATGCCGCCTTTAAATTTATGGTTCTCCTCAAGGGCTTAGGCCAGTTGAGCTTTCAAACCCTCGATTTCCTTGGCCCGTTGTTGGTTTTCCGCCTTTAGTTTGTTCTTCTCCTCATGGCTTTGCATCAGTACTTGGCGGCCAGATTCGTGCTGTGACTCGGTGTACCTTTGAGCTTCTCTGGTAGCGTTCAAATCCTTTTGTAGTTGACCCATGAATTCGGCTGCTATAAGGGAAGCATGTGTTTACCCTAATTAATTCCTAAGTTCTAAAATTTTTTCTCACCATGGGCTTCACTGGTGAACTTGTTGACCACCTCCAGTTCGGCTTCTCCATTAGCCAACTGTGTCTGGTTCAGCTCAAGGTCCTCGGGCAGCTTCTTATTCTGTTCCCTCAAAGCCTACAAAATATCACAAAATACATTTACTCACAGACCCTTAAATCCGCCATCCCGCCTGAATCAAGGCTCGGGGGCTACTGTGTTAGGATTTATGTTTGGTTTTTAAACGAATCTCGCATCCGCATGTTGGCGTACAGGAGGTTAGCAATCCCCTCAAGACCTGTTGGGATGCTCTGAGGTATGCGTCCACCGAATTAAATGCATTGAACTCCTGATCAGAAAATGTGATGTGGCGCAGGGATTCCCTCCGCCGTCGGTGATTCATTACAATTTTCACTTCGGAATTGGTAACCGAGACATCCCCGAGATCCACCTGAGGCGGGTCTGCAACAAAAGCTTCCGCATTAACCCCAGGATGTCCCGAGGATCCCCGCCCGGGATTACACCCTGGCACCTCCTGGACGTCTTCGGACGGGGGTGGTGGTGCCCTTCTTCTGCAAATCTTAGTAATGATACCGATACCCATGGTGGCAGCGATAAATGATAACCTGGTTATAATCTCATATATACTACCTCTTGCCCGAAGGTACGGTCTATGTAGCTCCCATGGCTACCTTGCGCTTGGAAGCTCCATTATTGGCTGATGCCGACGCATTCTGCACCGCTCCCGTTGGAGTTCGGCGCGTGGTACGACGACCCTTGGTAGTTGAAGTCAGCACACTCAGGGTGGTGTGAGGCAAATGCCCTTACTGGGAAGAGGCCTTATTGCTACTTACAGCAGAAGAAGGGAGGGCCCCATGATGATCGGCTATGAGGGCCACCTTGGTACCGCCAAGGATTTCCTGGAAAAACACCCCGTCCTCAAAATCAATGGACGGCTCCGGGTCGTCATGAAATCCTGGGGCATCTCCTCGAACATGGCTCTCCGGTTGAGGAGAGGGCAGCTGATAGACTCGACCTAGCGCCTCCAATTCTGTTCAAAAAAATATAGGTCCGGTCAGTATACGGATGTAATGCCCGGACTGTGAAATGAAAATTTGAACTTACCCAATCAATGGGGTTATTTCTCCCGATGAACACGAATCCAGACTAAGAAAATACAGGACGATGTTGCCGTCGTCCGTTGCCTCTCCATGTACACAAGTCCTGGCCGTACGTATGCGTGAGTACGCGTTTGAGACCCCGCCCGTATGTATGTATGTTGCTGGGTTTTTTCGCATAATAAGGAGGAGGTTGCATGTGTGCGTCCATGCACCTGGTGCATCCCCATTGTCAGCCTCTCAAAGTACAGTCCTCTTCCAATGACTCTCATTTGTTGACCACGTTGACCGCGCCGCTCCGAGCGCACCAAGGCGGTGCACGACTAGGAGTCCCTAGATGGCAACGAGCAGGTGATGGGAAGACGTGGTAGTGGAGTCGCAGACAGAGAGGGTGTACGAGCGTTAACTGGTTCTGGTGCGGCGTGGTTCTACAGTCGGCGGAGAATAACAGGAGGTGTGGAGGGTGGAGGGATGGCTTGGCCGGTGGTAGGGTAGCGCTTCACATCGAAGCGTGCTAAGCAGAGCTGCTAGTAGCCAGAGGCAGGAGCAGGTGATCCCGGCGGCACTGGAGGAAGAAGTCAAGAGATTGAAGATGAATGTTTGCTGTTGGATGCAAATCCAATGGCTATCGATGTCAGAATTATTTGTTGACTAAGTTCACAACGCCTTGCGTTGTCTTCGACCTATTGGCCCACATTTCAGCCTCCAAAAATGTCACACATATTCAACCCATTTTTCAGAATTTACAGTCCATTCGCTGCCCTGGGTGAACAAATAATGTAGTGTCCATGCGGCCCATTTATTTTTTCTAAAAAAGTACAACCCATTTTCACTTTCTAGAAATACACAAATTTGCTGGCCTAGGTGAACAAATAATGTAGCGTCCATGCGGCCCATTTTTTCTAAAAAATCTACAACCCATTTGCACTTTATAGAAATACATGTTGTTGGCCTGGGTGAACAAATAATGCAATGTCCATGCGACCCATTTATTTTTTCCTAAAAAATTAAAGCCCATTTGCACTTTCTCTAAATACACGATTTTGTTGGGCTAGTTCTAATTACAATGTTGGGTTGGGCGCAACAATGTTATCAAAACATAAACAGGGGCTGAGAATTTTGTTATAAGTATATTTAAATAATAAGTGCTTTATTTACATTGGTCATTAAATCTTACCAAGCTTTTGCACACAATCACCTGTATTTTTGTTGACCTTAAGTAAAAAAACCAGGATTATATTGTTACACATTTATTTTTGTAAGTTCATAATACATGGGATATTTTTTCTTATATATCTAAGTATCTGTTAAATATATGATGATAATAAAAATAATATGTAATAACATGTAAAATAATATAAATATATATAATATAGTTAGAAGGGAAACATAAGTCACCTGACGTTCCTATTCGTATATAGAAAAATAGAACAGGCATATGTGTTTTCTTCAAAAAAAATACATAAGTTGGGTTGCGAAAGTTTAAGAAAAAAATAAAACCTAGGATGGGAAGGCCATAGGCCAGTCGATACATGACGACCCTCAAACAAATACAAACCGACATGTCGTGGGCTGCACATGTCAAACAACAAAGCCTAGATTGGGCAGCCCACAACCCAACTACTACTTGTTGGCCCACTGATAATAAAGAATACATGCTAGCTCCCCGATGACTAGCTTCATTGTAAATTTATCTCCTTTAGTAACTATGTTGACAAACCCATGGCCCCCAACGTCAGTATAGAATTAGGAGGAAGTACTTTTTTAATGAGGCACTTGCTTGCATACGGCCATGGACCTGGTAGGGCCATAGACATGCTATAGTAGTGGTAGATGTTGTGCCTAATTTCGAGCGAAAGTACTGGAGTAGCCCAGTGGCCAAGTTCCACACTCCAACTGCTGCTTCGCCCGGGTTTGATTCCACCTGATGCAGTGAAAATATCCACAAATTTTTGCCTCTGCCTCTGACATATGGGTGCCCATTGTCAGCTACACACACCACCTCCAACACACTCAACATTGTGTGTGTATTTTGAAAATAGAACATATTTTTGGCTATGCATCATATGAAGATGTGCTATGCATGAATGTTGATTAGCATGATGTTACCTGGCTGATAGTACCATTTTTGACCATGAATAAGACTTCCAACATGATGTTATCCCTGTTTGAAAAGGGTGTGTTAATATAAATGCTCTACCACGGAAACTTACAGTTTCTTATCTGAAACTGAAACTTGTAGTTTTTTCTTTGAGAATCACATTGTCTGCACTTTTATATGAAACTACATTTTTAAGTGCTAGAAATAGATCTCAAGAATTCATAAAATACTTCATATGCTCAATACTGCAAATCTCAAATTCAAAAGACATTCATATATGAGAGTACACTCAAATCTGAAACACAAAACACAATTCACAACCTGCAAATACTGACAACCTAAGCTCCCCCTTAGAATATCTGGGGGGGAGTCCCCTCCTATTCCTCAGCGGCATACAGCCACCCCGTGGGACGAGGTGAACGGCGAGGGAGAGGATGGCGGGGAAGCGTCATCGCGCCAACTGTTTTTCTCCTCTTGCAGTTGGTTTCGGTCGACGAAGACTCCACCGGCTCGCTCTGCCACGACACCCTAACAAACGGTACCATGTAGATGCTCGGTCCTTCAATCTCGGGTGGATACTCCATCTTGGATCGATACTCCCACCACCGCAGCCTTATGATAGGATCCGATGAATTTGTTTTCTCCATGGCCCAGAGGAGCAACTTTATGTACTCCCGCGTGACTCCCTCCCATGTGTATCGCCTCCTTTTTGCTCTTTTCTAGATATTTGGCCATCACTTTTGCTGTCGCCGCTAATTGGTCCGGGTTGTCAAACCAAAACTATATCTCTAACATCCTAGCTAGCTTCATAGGGTTGCCGCCTATGAGCCACACATATCGGTTGTACTCCATCGATCTACTTCTCCACATCACCTTCACTCACTGGTGGTGGTTTTTGAATGGAAGAGGAGAGGAGCGGTGCTAGTTTTGGAATAGAACAGAAGACAAGCGGCGGTGGTTTTGAAATGGAAGAGGAGAGGAGCGGTGTTGGTTTTGGATTGGAACAGGAGAGGAGCGACGGTGGTTTTGAAATGGAAGAGGAGAGGAGTGGCGTTGGTTTTGGATTGGAACAGGAGAGGAGCGGCGATGGTTTAAGAGGAGAGGAGCGGCGTTGGTCTTGGAAGTATTTTTGTTTGTGTGTGAAAGAGCGAGACGACGGCGATGCGAGTGGCGATGTACTCCCCGGCGGTAGTCACGCCACAGTCCTTGAGTTCATCGAGTATCGCCTCTGCGCGATGGAGCAGACATATTCACTCGAGGCAAAAGTCAGGCAGAGGTGGTGGGCGAACAGGGCGAAGGTCGAGGATCCACAGGATAACGAATCGATCAAGTGCAGTGTGCCATTCGTGAGGGTTCAGTGCTAGCTGGAGTGGCAGGAGTATTCGTTCTCCCACCGCAAGAGGAGGCCGAATGGTGCGACGTCTCTTCCGCGCCATTCTCCATGGTTCCCTCGCCGCTCGCCTCGTTTCAACGGCGGCGGTAGGGTTTAAGGTAAGCTTCGCACTAACCTAATCTTTCGGTCTCTGAGTACTACGCCAATCACCCTAAAATAGCTTTGGACCAAAAACAAGGTTGTGACACTGTTTACAAATAAACAAAAATAGATTAGTGCTTCTTTTAGAAAAGAGTACTCCCTAGAAAAGTGCCAATATAAGCTACTAGTATTTGATTAGAGGATTCTGCCGAGAAAGATCCGTCTACAGAGACCGCCACCCATCCCACTGGTGGTGGATGCCAATGCTTAGATGGAGCATGGTTAGTGTCGGTAATTTTTACTTGGCTCCTTGCACTCAACATATATGCCGGTTCCATCCGTACATTTGTGCAGTCCCACCAAAATATAGCTGAATAACCCTATTTGTACAGATAGTGAAAAAGTGTGATTACATTATAGTGGCACTAGTTGATGAAACATACACTAATAAATAGAGAAACTTCATTTTTTTTATTGGGAAAATATTGCGATAGTATCACAGTATGCCATGATGCGAGGGCGAGATGGGCCCTGCGACGCCTTAACGGTAGGCCTCATACTGGAAATCGACCCAATTCTCCCCGATACACCTTCTGCCAGTCATGAACATCAGTGTGCAGTGGTAGTACAAGGAGGGGCCTTGAGACATTCCAATCTCTATTTTTGTGCAGATTAACTAAAATTAAGCACCCAGTTTGCAGAAACACTTAAACATTAACAATGGGACTAGCACTACAAAAAAATACACTTCCATAATGATACGTGTTTGTCACAGTAGGTCATGTTTTTTGTCATGCATGTACATCCATGACAATTTTATGACAAAATCAAGATAGTCATACCTGTGCTATCATAGAAGTGTTCCATGACATTACCAAAACTATCATCACGGAAGTGTCCACTTCCATGACGATAAATCACGCATCACAGAAGTGATTTCATCAAGGGTGACCGACACGTGGCATCCACTGTAACGGAATGTTGTTAAGATATCGGGTACGGTTTTGGATCCGATAACCCATTAATAGCCCCGACCAATGGGGATTTTCCATGTGTAAAATCATCATTGGCTGGAGGAAACACGTGTCGGCTCACCATTGGGACAGATGTCATCCACTCATTGGACCCAAGGCGCCTATGATACGTCGACATGTGGCACGGCCCAACAGAGGCTCATTCCTATGAAAAGGCCGGCCCGTTTGACTTGGTCAAAAGGTGGCGGGCCGGCCCACGGAAAGCCTGTTAACGGCTTGTTTGCATATAGCCCATTTATAGCCCGCTAACCTAGGGCCCGTTATGACCTCTCCGAATTAGGCCCAGTAGCTTCATCTGGGCTGTCCAATATAATTCCAACCCATTTTAACTTCCGGCCCATGTATGGCTCATGACGTCTTTCGGCCCATATGAGGCCCTTTCTAACTCTTGGCCCATTAAAGGCACGTGATGAAATTGGCCCGTAATGAACAGTGTATCACTTTATACCCATTAACGGCCCATTATTCCATTGGGTCGTTTCCAGCCCAAGTTATCTTTCGGCCTTCTCAGGGCCCATTTATTCTTGGGCTCATTTCTAGCATTCGGTTACTTACAGCCCGTCACTATCATTTTCTGCTTGTGGGCCAAATTCAGCCCGTCGTTACAGTCGGCCCGTTTGTGGCCCATTAATACGTTGGGTCGTTTTCATGAAAAAAACCGTTGGGCTGTTTTCATAGAGTTATCAAATACAGCCTATTAACGGTCCGTTATGGTCCACGAATAGTACGACTCATGATTGGTGAAATGATGATACGCCCTTAGAAGGCCCATGGATCCTACGGCCCGTAGAAGGCCCATGGATCGTACTGCCCGTAGAAGGCCCAAGGATCGTACGGCCCGTAGAAGGCCCATGGATCCTACGACCCGTAGAAGTCCCATGGATCCTACGGCCCGTATAGAAGGCCAATGCATCCTATGGCCTGTAGAAGGCCCATGGATCATACGGCCCGCAGGAGGCCCATGGTTACAACAGTCCATGTGTTGCCATGATTATTTTGCCCTAGTTACCAAAAATAGGTTATTGTGGCCACTAGAAAAACACAGAAAAAGAACTGCAATGACTACAAGCAAACAATTAAACAAGACAATAAGGAAATAAATAAGCAAGCAATTAACGCTAGCCTATTACCAGTATTACATATGTTACATCCACTGGGCATCAAAGTTCGCCACCAGTGCAAATATAGGAACAAAGCAGCATATTACTTACACTGGCCATCAAAATTGGCCACCAGTGCAAATAAACGCGGCAAAAAAACAAGAGCATAACTGGAAGAACTTCAGAAGAGCTCAAGAAACGTTATCCTGGGTATCCACCATGCTGACAATAAGCTTAGCAAGCTTATTAGCTTTCTCATGTTTGGCACTAAAATCCTCCAACGCTTGTTGTTGCACCAGAAAGTATGCATTTGAATGCTCCAGGAACTTCCGTAGTCCTTCCACTTCTTGTCGCAGCATAGTTGATCGATGTCTTTCAGCTTGTAGTTGAGACTCAAGAAACCGAAGTGATTCAAACAGTGAGTTTGAATAGCTTGTGCAAGCGGTAATGGCTAGTAACTCGAACACTAAACCAAGATAGGACTTTGGGGTTATCTCACTGTCTTCAAGATAGTCTTCCTTAGCTGTTTTATCAGCTTTGTTGGAGACCAACAAGGATGTGTCACTATCCTGAACCTTATCTGCATTACTTCCTTTACCATTGCTTAATAAGGCACTCTTCCCCAATATTCTGTCAGCATTCTAAAAGAAGAAACAAGCAGACACATAACAGGTTTAGCATGTACTAGTATATGAAACTCACTTCGGTGAACCAGTTCATTAGTAAGGTGGACAGGATTAGCCTACCAAGTATTCTATTGCCAAGTACTAGTACATAATAAAAGCATCAAACAAACATATATATATATATATATGTCCTATGGTCACTGCATTGTCTTGCGAAATCAAAATAGAGACACGGTTCAAATCATATCAGTTCAAGACAAGCAGCAGTGAAATAATACAAAGCGTGGGAAACTACACTTCACAACAAGATTTCAGATGGGTACCACGGGTCTACATGTACAACAACACTATTGGCTCTGTTGTGATGCTAGTAATGTGCATGATATGAGAAGTCAACGGTATACACAATTGAAATTGAAATCAACAGAGCTATTGATAAGAGCAAACCTGTTACAGAAACATGCGTGAACATACCTGCTGTGTCATCGGAGTTTCGATTGGATCCTTCAATTTAAAAATAAGTTTGTATGAGTAAATACAGTGATACAAGAGCAAAGTACTATGCAGGATAGCAATCATAGTTAAAAAAGGCGCGCCTAAGCGAGTGCTTAAGCGTGCCTAGGCTCTAGGCATTGGCAAAACGCATTGCGCATAACTACGCTTAATCTGTGCATAACTGCGCATAAGCACGCGTGATACGTCTCCAACATATCTATAATTTTTTATTGTTCCATGCTATTATATTACCTGTTTTGGATGTTTATGGGCTTTACTAAACACTTTTATATCATTTTTGGGACTAACCTACTAACCGGAAGCCCAACCCAAATTGCTGTTTTCTTGCCTATTTCAGTGTTTCGAAGAAAAGGAATATCAAATGGAGTCCAAACCGAATGAAACCTTCGGGAGAGTTATTTTTGGAACAGAAGCAATCCAGGAGACTTGGAGTAGGCATCAGGGAAGCTTCGAGGAAGCCACAAGGCAGGGAGGCATGCTCTACCCCCCTGGGCGCGCCTCCACCCTCATGGGCACCTCGTGGCACCCCTGACCAACTTCTTTCACCTATATATGTCCATATACCCTAAAAACATCGAGGAGCACAATAGATCGAGTTCCGCCACCGCAAGCCTCTATAGCCACCAAAAACCAATCGGGACCCTGTTCCGGCACCCTGCCAGAGGGGGGATCCATCACCGGTGGCGATCTTCATCATCTTGTCGCTCTCCATGATGAGGAGGGAGTAGTTCACCCTCGGGGCTAAGGGTATGTACCAGTAGCTATGTGTTTGATCTCTCTCTCTCTCTCGTGTTCTCGAGGTGATACGATCTTCATGTATTGCGAGCTTTGCTATTATAGTTGGATATGTTTCTCCCCCTCTACTCTCTTGTGGTGAATTGAGTTTTCCCCTTGAAGTTTTGTTGTCGGATTGAGTCTTTAAGGATTTGACAACACTTGATCTATGTCTTGCCGTTCTTATCTGTGGTGACAATGGGATATTGACATGATCTACTTGATGTATGTTTTGGTGATCAACTTGCGGGTTCAATCAACTTATGCATAGGGGTTGGCACATGTTTTCGTCTTGACTCTCCGGTAGAAACTTTAGGGAACTCTTTGAAGTACTTTGTGTTGGTTGAATAGATGAATCTGCGATTGTGTGATGCATATCGTATAATCATGCCCACGGATACTTGAGGTGACATTGGAGTTTCTAGGTGACATTAGGGTTTTGGTTGATTTGTGTCTTAAGGTGTTATTCTTGTATGAACTCTATGATAGATCGAACAGGAAGAATAGCTTTGTGTTATTTTACTACGGACTCTTGAATAGATCGATCAGAAAGGATAACTTTGAGGTGGTTTCATACCCTACAATAATCTCTTCGTTTGTTCTCCGCTATTCGTTGAGGGATAGTTATATGATCCAGTTATATTATTATTGTTAAGAGAACTTGCACTAGTGAAAGTATGAACCCTAGGCCTTGTTTTGTACCATTGCAATACCGTTTACGCTCACTTTTATCATTAGTTACCTTGCTGTTTTTATATTTTAAGATTACAAAAACCTATATCTACCATCCATACTGCACTTGTATCACCATCTCTTCGCCAAACTAGTGCACCTATACAATTTGCCATTGTATTGGGTGTGTTGGGGACACAAGAGACTCTTTGTTATTTGGTTGCAGGGTTGTTTGAGAGAGACCACCTTCATCCTATGCCTCCGTGATAAAACCTTAGGTCATCCACTTGAGGGAAATTTGCTACTGTCCTACAAACCTGTGCACTTGGGGGCCCAACAACGTCTACAAGAAGAAGGTTGTGTAGTAGACATCAAGATCTTTTCTGGCGTCGTTGCCGGGGAGGTGAGTGCTTGAAGGTATATCTTCAGATATTGCAATCGAATCTTTTTGTTTCTTGTTTTATCACTAGTTTAGTTTATAAAACAAAACTACAAAAAAATGGAATTGAGTTTGTCTCATACGCTTCATCTTTTTAATATCTTTCGTAAGTATGATGAAAAGGAAAATTGTGCTCAACTGCTAGAAGAAGAAGTCTATAAAATGTTTGGTACTAAATCTTTGAATGATGAGCATGATTGCAATGTTGTTAGTACGAACTCTTTGAATATCCATATTACTAATGATGATTGCACTAGTTATGATGAAAATGTCTCCTATAAGCATGTCAATTTTTGTGGAGTGCATTCGGTTTGCAAGTACACACCAAATATGGAAGATAGATATTGCAAGAGACATAAGCATTTAGAAACTAAATGGTTGCGAGAAAGGCTAGATAAGAGTGTTGAAAATTTAAAATATCTTTACCGTACTTGTGAACTTTGCAATGAACATGGTCATTTAAATCTCCAATGCAAATTGTTTCATGATCGAATCGTATCCAAAAATTGTGATGACTTGATTTCCCTTACACATCATAATGAACTTACTTTGCTTTTGGGTTATGAAGAATTGAAACGTGCAACTAAGCATATTCCAGAATTTAACCTTAAGAAATTTCTTGATATTGATCTACAGGAAATTTATATGTATTGTGCAGTGAATTGCATTGAAAATCCTTATATTGCCAATTACATAAAGAAAAGAAAGAAAATAGAAGATGAAGAGAATACTAATGAAAGGGAAGAAACTTCCGAATATCCTCCTATTATTTCTTATGATGAATCAGGTAACGAGGAGGAGTCTTCTATTCAACCAATCTCATTAATAAGGAGCTCCAAAAAGAGGGTTAAACCCACACATGATGTGAAGAAGAAAAAGAAGAGACGGAGAAGCAAAGGTAGAAAGGTATCCCTCTAAAATTATGTTGCTCCTACTACTCATTGTGAGGATGATAATTGCTATACTATTGGTGCTATCCATACTATTAATGATGAGAGTGAGTATGCTTATGATATGAAAAGGCCCAAGCTTGGGGATGCTATGTTTGATGAGAATGACATATTTGAGAATATATTTGCTGAAATTAATGTTTGTCCCAAGCTTGGGGATGCTATGTTTAATGAAGATGATATTTTTATCCTCCCAAGTTTTGATATGCAAATTTGTTATGATGATAGCATGCCTCCTACTTATGATGATTATATTGATGAAAGTGGGTTTGGAAGAGTGTCAACTTTAGGAAGTAATGATCCCACTATTTTGGAGGATGTTAAATCTTATTCTGATGAATATGAAAGTGGATTTGGAGAGGTCATGACTTTATTTAGTGATGATTCCACTATCTTGGAAGAGGTTTCAATCGATTATGATGAGAACAAAGTTGCTACTTATGATGATTATTGTGATGAAACTTATGCTATAAAAAGTAGTGATGATTATATTTATAAAACTTGTCATGATTATGATTACCCTTTTTCTGAACATTACTCTTTTAATGTGGAAATAATTTATAGTATTCGAGTTTCTTATGATACTCCCACTATTCCGAATAAGAAGAATTTTGCTTATGTGGAGAGTAGTAAATTTTCTATGCAAGTAGATCATGAAAAGAATGCTTTGCGTTCTGCTTATATTGTTGAATTCATTCATGATGCTACTGAAAATTATTACGAGGGAGGAATATATGCTTGTAGGAATTGCAATAATATCAAGTTCCCTCTCTATGTGCTTAAAGTTCTGGACTTATGCTTGTTTTGCCTTCCTATGCTAGTTGATTATTGTTCCGATAAGTTGTTTGCTCACAAAATCCCTATGCATAGGAAGAGGGTTAGACTTAAATGTGCTAGTCATATACTTCCTGATGCTCTCGTTATGTTTCAATTCTTATCTTTTATGCGAGCATCATTGAAATCATCATGCCTAGCTAGAAAGGCATTAAAGAAAAGCGCTTGTTGGGAGATGATACGTCTCCACGGTATCTATAATTTTTAATTGTTCCATGCTATTATATTACCCCTTTTGGATGTTTATGGGCTCTATTTTACACATTTATATCATTTTTGGGACTAACCTACTAACCGGAGGCCTAGCCCGTATTGCTGTTTTTTTGCCTATTTCAGTATTTCGAAGAAAAGGAATATCAAACGGAGTCCAAACGGAATGAAACCTTCAGGAGCATGATTTTTGGAACGAACGTGATCCAGAGGACTTGGAGTGCAAGTCAAGAAGCAGCCGAGGCCTCCATGAGATAGGAGGGCACGCCCCCCTGTCTCGTGGGCCCCTTTGGCATCCACCGACGTACTTATTCCTCCTATATAAGCCTACGTACCCCGAAAACATCCAGGGAGCCAACGAAACACAATTTCCACTGCCATAACCTTATGTATCCACGAGATCTCATCTTGGAGCCTTCGCCGGCACTCTGCCGGAGGGGGAACCGACCATGGAGGGCTTCTACATCAACATCCTTGCCCCTCCGATGAGTTGTAAGTAGTTTACCACAGACCTACGGGTCCATAGTTATTAGCTAGATGGCTTCTTCTCTCTTTTTTGATCTCAATACAATGTTCTCCCCCTCTCTTGTGGAGATCTATTCGATGTAAACTCTTTTTGCGGTGTGTTTGTCGAGATCCGATGAATTGTGGGTTTATGATCAAGTTTATCTATGAAAAATATTTGAATCTTCTCTGAATTCTTTTATGTATGATTGAGTTATCTTTGCAAGTCTCTTCGAATTATCAGTTTGGTTTGGCCTACTAGATTGATCTTTCTTGCCTTGGGAGAAGTGCTTAGCTTTGGGTTCAATCTTGCGGTGTCCTTTCCCAGTGACAGTAGGGCCAGCAAGGCACGTATTGTATTGTTGCCATCGAGGATAACAAGATGGGGTTTATATCATATTGCTTGAGTTTATCCCTCTACATCATGTCATCTTGCTTAAAGCATTACTCTGTTCTTTATGAATTTAATACTCTAGATGCAGGTAGGAGTCAGTAGATGTGTGGAGTAATAGTAGTAGATGCAGGCAGGAGTCGGTCTACTTCTTGCGGACGTGATGCCTATATACATGATCATGCCTAGATAATCTCATAATTATTCGCTTTTCTATCAATTGCTCGACAGTAATTTGTTCACCCACCGTAATACTTATGCTATCTTGAGAGAAGCCACTAGTGAAACCTATGGCCCCCGGGTCTATCTCTTATCATATTTGCTTCCAATCTACTTTTATTTGCATCTTTACTTTTTGCATCTATATTATAAAACACCAAAAAATATATTTATCTTAGCATACTATCTTTATTAGATCTCACTTTCGCAAGTGGCCGTGAAGGGATTGACAACCCCTTTATTGCGTTGGCTGCGAGTTCTTTGTTTGTTTGCGTAGGTGCATGGGACTTTTGAGGAGCCTCCTACTGGATTGATACCTTGGTTCTCAAAAACTGAGGGAAATACTTACTCTACTATCGCTGCATAACCCTTTCCTCTTCAAGGAAAACCAACGCAAGCTCAAGACATAGCAGGAGACAACCCAATATTTAACCTTTCTGTTTTTGTGTGTCCACATGATTATTCTACTGTGGTAATCATGTTTTATAGCTTTTGTTTCAATAAAGTGCCAAGAAAGACCTTTAGGATAGCCTATGGTGATAGTTGTGTTGATCCTACTAAAAATCAGAAACTTTTGCACCCAGTAAATTAATTTTGATAATTCACAGAAATGTGATTTTTATCTGATTTGTTTTGCTCTTGGTTGGTACACAAATTTCTCAGGTTTTCCTAATTTGGTAGGATTTGTGGAGTTCCAGAAGTATATGTCTGATACAGATTACTACACACTGTTCTGTTTTTGACAGATTTTGTTTTCTATGTGTTGTTTGCTTATTTTGATGAACCATAGAGAAGTTGGAATACTATATATATTACACCAATATGAATTTAGAATGAGTACACAACAGTACCTAATTGGTGGTTTTATTTTCTTATACTAACGGAGCTTATGAGTTTTCTGTTGAGTTTTGTGTTGTGAAGTTTTCAAGTTTTGGGTAAAGATTTGATGGACTATGGAATAAGGAGTGGCAAGAGCCTAAGCTTGGGGATGCCCGAGGCACCCCAAGGTAATATTCAAGGACAACCAAGAGCCTAAGCTTGGGGATGCCCCGTAAGGCATCCCCACTTTCGTCTTCGTTCATCGGTAACTTTACTTGGAGCTATATTTTTATTCACCACATGATATGTGTTTTGCTTGGAGCGTCATTTTCTTTTGTTTTTGTTTTGCTTCCTGTTTGAATAAAATACCAAGATCTGAAATTCTTAAATGTTAGAGAGTCTTCACATAGTTGCATAATTATTCGACTACTCATTGATCTTCACTTATATCTTTTGGAGTAGTTTGTCATTTGCTCTAGTACTTCACTTATATTTTTTAGAGCACATCGGTGGTTCTATTTTGTAGAAAGTATTGATCTCTCATGCTTCACTTATATTATTTTGAGGTATTTTCTATGGTTACAAAATTGGTCCTAGAATGATGGGCATTCAAGTTGGGTATAGTAAAAACTATCATAGAAAGTGATTTGGATGCTATGGTCAATTTGATGCTTGATAATTGTTTTGAGATATGAGGATGGTGATATTGCAGTCATGCTAGTCGGGTAAATATGAATTTGAGGAATACTTGTGTTGAAGTTTGTGATTCCCGTAGCATGCACGTATGGTGAACCGCTTTGTGATCAAGTTGGAGCATGATTTATTTATTGATTGTCTTCCTTATGAGTGGCGGTCGGGGACGAGCGATGGTCTTTTCCTACCAATCTATACCCCTAGGAGCATGCGCGTAGTACTTTGTTTTCAAAGACTTGTAGATTTTTGCAATAAGTATATGAGTTCTTTATGACTAATGTTGAGTCCATGGATTATACGCACTCTCACCCTTCTACAATTGCTAGCCTCTCTTGTGCCACGCAACTTCCGCCGGTACCATACACCCACCATATACCTTCCTCAAAACAGCCACCATACCTACCCATTATGGCATTTCCATAGCCATTCCAAGAAATATTGCCATGCAGCTTTCCACCGTTCCATTTATTATGACACGCTCCATCATTGTCATATTGCTTTTTGCATGATCATGTAGTTGACATCGTATTTGTGGCAAAGTCAACTTCATAATTCTTCCATACATGTCACTCTTGATTCATCACATATCCCGGTACACCGCCGGAGGCATTCATATAGAGTCATATTTTGTTCTAAGTATCGAGTTGTAATCTTGAGTTGTAAGTAAATAAAAGTGTGATGATCTTCATTATTAGAGCATTGTCCCAAGTGACGGAAGGATGATGGAGACTATGACTCCCCCACAAGTTGGGATGAGACTCCGGACTTTATGAAAAAGAAGAGAAAGGCCATAAAAAGAGAAAGGCCCTAAAAAGAGAAAGGCCATAAAAAGAGAAGTGCCCAAAAAATGAGAGAAAAAGAGAGAAGGGACAATGCTACTATCCTTTTACCACACATGTGCTTCAAAGTAGCACCATGATCTTCATCATAGAGAGTCTCCTATGTTGTCATTATAGAACTTGGCTTGTATATTCCAATGATGGGCTTCCTCAAAATGCCCAAGGTCTTCGTGAGCAAGCAAGTTGGATGCACACCCACTTAGTTTCTTTTTGAGCTTTCATACACTTATAGCTCTAGTGCATCCGTTCGATGGCAATCCCTACTCACTCACGTTGATATCTATTAATGGGCATCTCCATGGCCCGTTGATACGCCTATTTGATGTGAGACTATCTTCTCCTTTTTTGTCTTCTCCACAACCACCATTCTATCCCACATACAATGCTATCTCCATGGCTCACGCTCATGTATTGCATGAAAGTTGAAAAAGTTTGAGATTACTAAAGTGTGAAACAATTGCTTGGCTTGTCGTCGTGGTTTTGCATGATTAAATACTTTGTGTGATGAAGATAGAGCATAGCCAGACTATATGATTTTTTAGGGATAGCTTTCTTTAGCCATGTTATTTTGAGAAGACATGATTGCTTTGTTAGTATGTTTGAAATATTACTGTTCTTATGTCAATATGAACTTTTATTTTGAATCATTTGGATCCGAACATTCATGCCACAATAAAGAAAATTATATTAACAAATATGCTAGGTAGCATTCCACATCAAAAATTCTGTTTTTATCATTTACCTACTCGAGGATGAGTAGGAATTAAGCTTGGGGATGCTTGATACTTCTCCAACGTACCTATAATTTTTGATCATTCCATGCTATTAAATTACCTGTTTTGGATGTTTATGGGCTTTACTAAACACTTTTATATCATTTTTGGGATTAACCTACTAACCGAAGGCCCAGCCCAAATTGTTGTTTTCTTGCCTATTTTGGTGTTTCAAAGAAAAGGAATATCAAACGGAGTCCAAATGGAATGAAACCTTTCGGGGAGTTATTTTTGGAACAAAAGCAATCCAGGAGACTTGGAGTAGACGTCAGGGAAGCTATGAGGAAGCCACGAGGCAGGGAGGCGCACCCTACCCCCTGGGCGCGCCCCCACCCTCGTGGGCCCCTCGTGGCTCCCCTGATCGACTTCTTTCGCCTATATATGTCCATATACCCTAAAAACATCAAGGAGCACAATAGATCGGGAGTTCTGCCGCCGCAAGCCTCTATAGCCACCAAAAACCAATCGGGACCCTGCTCCGGCACCCTTCCGGAGGGGGGATCCATCACTAGTGGCCATCTTCATCATCCCGGCACTCTCCATGATGAGGAGGGAGTAGTTCACCCTCGGGGCTAAGGGTATTTACCAGCAGCTATGTGTTGATCTCCCTCTCTCTCTCTCTCTCTCTCTCTCTCTCTCTCTCTCTCGTGTTCTTGCGGTGATACGATCTTCATGTATCGCGAGCTTTGCTATTATAGTTCGATCTTATGACGTTTCTCCGCCTCTACTATCTTGTGATGAATTGAGTTTTCCCCTTGAAGTTGTCTTGTCGGATTGAGTCTTTAAGGATTTGAGAACACTTGATGTATGTCTTGTCGTGCTTATCTGTGGTGACAATGGGATATTCATGTGATCTACTTGATGTATGTTTTGGTGATCAACTTGCGGGTTCAATGAACTTATGCATAGGGGTTGGCACACGTTTTCATCTAGACTCTCCGGTAGAAACTTTAGGGCACTCTTTGAAGTACTTTGTGTTGGTTGAATAGATGAATCTGAGATTGTGTGATGCATATCGTATAATCATGCCCACGGATACTTGAGGTGACATTGGAGTATCTAGGTGACATTATGGTTTTGGTTGATTTGTGTCTTAAGGTGTTATTCTAGTACGAACTCTATGATAGATCAAACGGAAAGAATAGCTCCATGTTATTTTACTACGGACTCTTGAATAGATCGATCAGAAAGGATAACTTTGAGGTGGTTTCGTACCCTACAATAATATCTTCGTTTGTTCCCTGCTATTAGTGACTTTGGAGGGACTCTTGGTTGAATGTTGAGGGATAGTTATATGATCCAGTTATGTTATTATTGTTGAGAGAACTTGCACTAGTGAAAGTATGAACCCTTGGCCTTGTTTCCTACCAATGCAATACCGTTTACGCTCACTTTTATCATTAGTTACCTTGCTGTTTTTATATTTTCATATTACAAAAACCTATATCTACCATCCATACTGCACTTGTATCACCATCTCTTCGCCGAACTAGTGCACATATACAATTTGCCATTGTATTGGGTGTGTTGGGGACTGTGACGCCCTCGATTCAATCGTACACTAATCATACACGCAAATGTGTACGATCAAGATCAAGGACTCACGGGAGATATCACAACACAACTCTAGACACAGATTAAAATAATACAAGCTTTATATTACAAGCCAGGGGCCTCGAGGTCTCGAATACATAAGCTCGAAAACACAAGAGTCAGCGGAAGCAACAATATCTGAGTACAGACATGAGTTAGACAAGTGCCTTAAGAAGGCTAGCACAAAAGCATCTACGATCGAAAAGGCAAGGCCTCCTGCCTGGGAGCCTCCTAACTACTCCTGATCATCCGCGGTCTCCGTCACGTGGTAGTAGGCACCCTCGGGGTAGCAGCAGTCGTCAAAGGTGGCATCTGGCTCCTGGACTCCACCATCTGGTTGCAACAACCAGAAAGAAGAAAGAAGGGGGAGAAGGGGGAGCAAAGCAACCGTGAGTACTCATACAAAGTACTCGCAAGCAAGGATCTACACTACATATGCAACATTATCAAAGGAAGGCTGTATATGTGGACTGGGCTGCAGAAATGCCAGAATAGGGAGAAGGCCTAGTCCTATCGAAGACTAGCATCTTCTCGAACCCACCATCTTGCAGCAACAGGAGGGAGTAGAGTAGCATAAAGTAAAGCGGTAGTAGTGTTATCAACCTCGGCCAGAGATCCTTTCTCGACTCCCTGCGAGAAAGCAATCCCAGAGCCATACTATCCAGTTATCATCACAATCAAAACCTCATCACCATCCAGTTCTCATCACAAGTATCCAGTTCTAGTTGTATCGATCGGGATACAACTCCAAGTGTCCGTTACCGTAGGACAGGCTATGCATAGTTTAGTTCTTCCCTGCAGGGGTGCACCAACTTACCCACCACGCTCGATTGACTCCGGCCGGACACACTTTCCTGGGTCATGCCCGGCCTCGGCCAAACAATACGCTGCAACCCGACCTAGTCTTAATAGAGAGGTCAAGCACGCCGGACTAAACCTATGCCCCCAGGGGTCATGGGCCATCTCCCCGGAAAATCCTGCACGTTGCGAACGCGGCCGGTGAGCAGACCTAGCTACCTCCCTAAAAAGGCAGGAGCTTACCAGTCCAACCCGGCACGCGCCGCTCCGTCGCTGACGTCTATTAAGCTTCGGCTGATGCATACGATGCAGAACGCCCATACTATGCCCACGTGATGGTTAGTGCTATCAGGCCAGAGGCCCCTCGGATCAAATATCCAAATCGTAGTGGATTAGGAACGCGCGGTAACAAGCAGAGACTCACGAAAGATGTGACCCCGTTGCCCCGTCTCGAGGACTTGCGGCAAGGGCTAAGAATGCCCGGCCACGCCTCGTAATTATCTCGCGGGCACCTTCCAGGTCAACCCGTCTCCACCTCACTTTCCAAGTAACAGTTGTAAAGTCGAAGTATCCATGTGTCCAAACATCAAGAGGAAAACCCAAGGAATCACCCCCGGTGGGTTCCACTCAATGTAATCATCAAGATGAACGTAGAGGAATCACCCTCGAGGTTCACACTTGAGGGGTTGCACGACAGAGCCGTATCGGAAGTGGTTAAGGAGGAAATCACCCTCGATGACCACGACCGAATAGCTACACTACAGGTTAACATCAGAAGTGCTGTAGAGGTCTCACCCTCGGCACTCGATAGTAACCCAGCAGTGTCGAGCAACTAAGGGGAAAGTGATGTAGAGGTTACACTACAGGTCTCACCCACGACCGAATAGCTACACTACAGGTTAACATCAGAATAGCTACACTACAGGTTAACATGAGAAGTGCTGTAGAGGTCTCCCGTTGATCGGGTCTTCAATGATGAAGCAGGGGCAACAAGGACAAGGTGGGGGTCACAGATGGATCACTAACCAACCTATACTAAGCAAATTAGGATAAGCAGGTAAGGTACAACAGTAGATACAAAAGCAGGCTATGCATCAAAATAGGAGCAAACAATAACAGTAGTAAAATCTAATGCAAGCATGAGAGAATGGAATGGGCGATATCGGGATGATCAAAGGGGGGGCTTGCCTGGTTGCTCTGGCAAGGAGGGGTCGTCGTCGACGACGTAGTCGATCACCGGGGCATCAGCGGCCTCGGGGTCTACCGGAGAGAAGAGGGGGGAGAAACAGTAAATACATAGCAAACAGAGGTAACACTAAGCATGACATGACGATACGTAGCGCTAAGCGTTCTCTAACGCGGTCCTAGACATTATAGGTGAAGGGGGAAATCAACCGGGAAGGTGTTCCCGGTTCCGGACCTGTGTCAGACAGATGACCGGAGGGGGAAAGTTCCATGTTCGGCATGCTAGGGGCATGTGACAGATGAACGGACCGCATATTCGGATTCGTTGGATTTTTCTGAGCAACTTTCATATAGAAAACATTTTCATCCGAGTTACGGTTTATTTTCTATGAATTTTAAAAGATTAAACCATTTTCTGGAATTATTTTATTATCTAAATCAACATTATCCAGAACAGTAGTGGATGACGTCAGCATGACGTAGAGGTGATGTCAGCAGTCAATAGGATGGTTGACTGGGGTCAAACCTGACCTGTGGGTCCAGTGGGACCCACATGTCAGCGACTGCGGCACTAACAGTTGATTAAAATGACTAACAGAACTAATTAGGG
Organism: Triticum dicoccoides; assembly: GCF_002162155.2. NCBI lineage: Eukaryota > Viridiplantae > Streptophyta > Magnoliopsida > Poales > Poaceae > Triticum > Triticum dicoccoides. The sequence continues at coordinate 254,100,360 of NC_041381.1, read as the reverse complement.
GAGTGGGACCCACTAGTCAGTGACTGATTAGCGATTAAAACTACTTAACAGATTAATTAACATTTTATTTATTTATAAAACCAGTTAATTAGCGCGGGGCCCACATGTCAGTGGGCAGAGTGCCCAGTCAGCAGTTGACCCAGTCAACAGGTCAGCCAGCCCACGGGTCAGCGACCCATCAGGTGGCACCAGCCGGCCAGGTCAGCAGTGGTGCCGGAGCTAGCTCTGGCGACCAAAGCAACGGCGGCGCCTCGCCGGAGTTGGCTGAGGCCGCACTACAGGGGGCCTCAGGACCTGCGGCTTGGACCTAAGGGCGCGGCCCGGCGCCGCGCACACAATGGTGACGACGACCGACGCCGGGGACGGCCGGAGCATCGCCGGCGGCGAGCAGAGGCGGCAGCGGCGTTCGGGAGCGTGTCGGGAAAAGCCTATGGGGCGCCAAATCGGTCGCGGCTGGTCGCGCTCGAATGGACCTTCGACGCCGCATCCATCTACGGTGGTGGGGCGGCCCGTAATGGGCTGGAACGACGATGGCGAGTGGCGGGGCGGACGCTGGCGTTCGGCCGCGGTTGGAGACGAGGAGGGCGCGCGAGAGGGAACAGAGAGGGAGAAGGATGAAGGGCTCACTGAGCGGCACAAGGAGGCCGGTGATAGGCTTAGTAGCAGCAGCAGTTGCCGGAGACGACGGAGTTCGCCGGCGACAGAGGCGAAAGGGGGCGGCTCGATCCGCACCTCGCAGTGGCTCCCGGCTCGCGCTCACGGACGGGGACGGGGTAGACGACGACGGCAGAGACGATGGGCACGATGGCGAGGCGAACGACGCTCGATGGCCGCGAGGACGGGCGAGGCACGGCGGCGACCGCGTCGGCCTCCTCTCCAGAACGAAGGAGTGGGAGAGGGAGAGGCAGAGAGGGCGAGGGGGGGTTCGATGCGTGAGTGGAGGTAGGTGGGGAGGAGGTCGAGGCGTCGAGGGGAGGGGCCCTTATCCACCCGCGGTGTTGCCGGCGAGGTGGTCGGGCGGCGACGCGCCCCTGTAGCGGTGCGCACCGGGGGAACAGGAGGGAGGGGAGAGCGATGCGGGGAGCTGGGCCGGCTGGTTGAGGTGGGCCGAGGCCCATGGGGGGGCACGGTGGCCAGCTGGCCAGTCGGCGCAGTTGAGGGGGGCTTTTCCTTTTTTTTTGTTTTTTTTGTTTTTCTTTTCCAGCAGCTTTTGCATTTTCTTTTTGCCACAATTGACTTTGCAAAATTATGCCACTGGCCAAAACAATCTCAAAGAATTAAAGTGCACTGCCTCAAAAAGGTTGGGAGGCTTTTGGAATAGTTGCCAATTTTATAAATTAAAAAGGGCATTTAATTTATTGCTTAGGTCATTGTTTTAAGTAGTTTAGACCACTTAAACCCTTTGCAAAAAAAATTTTGGTTCACCACCAATATTAGTTGTGGATTATTTGGCACATGATGAACATTTTTGTGTTCATGTCTGAGCATTTTGAATTTCACACAGAATTTGAATTTGAATTCAATTGGAATGTGAAAGAACATGAGACAATAATGATCAGGCACATGTTTAGCAAAAAGATTAACTTAACCCCAGGGGTTACTGTAGCATCATTACACCAGGGTGTTACAACTCTCCTCCTCTAAAAGAAATTCTCGTCTCGAGAATTAAGAGGTAGAAGGGAACAGGTCGGGGTATTCAGCCCGGAGGTTATCTTCGCGTTCCCAAGTGGCTTCCTCTTTAGTATGATTCGACCATTGCACCTTGAGGAACTTGGTAACCTTCTGGCGGGTTCGACGTTCAGCTTCTTCAAGAATGCAGATCGGATGCTCTTTGTAAGTGAGATCATGTTGAACTTCAATCAATTCCGGATCCACTTCATGTTCCGGATCCTTGAAGCATCGACGAAGTTGCGACACATGGAAGACGTCATGGACGTGAGAGAACTGAGGTGGCAACTCCAATTGATAAGCCACCAGTCCACGACGGGCGAGAATACGGAAGGGACCAATGTAGCGCGGAGCTAGCTTGCCCTTGACTCCGAACCGATGAGTGCCTCTCAAAGGAGTGACACGCAGATAAGCTTGTTCACCAGGTTGATAAGTTGAACCCCAGTGTTTCCGGTCATAGTTGCTCTTCTGGCGGGATTGGGCCGCCTTGAGATTATCCCGGACAATGCGAACCTGCTCTTTAGCTTGTTGAATAATGTCCGGACCAATGAGTGCTCGTTCCCCAGTTTCTGACCAATTCAGAGGGGTTCGGCACTTACGTCCATAAAGCACTTCAAAGGGTGCCATCTTCAAGCTGGCTTGATAGCTGTTGTTATAAGAGAACTCCGCATAAGGGAGAGATTCTTCCCACTTCTTGCCGAAAGAAATAACACAAGCTCAAAGCATGTCTTCAAGAATTTGATTGACTCGCTCGACTTGGCCTTGGGATTGGGGATGATAAGCAGTGCTCCAGGTAATATGAGTTCCCATTGCCTCTTGGAAACTATCCCAGAACTTAGAAGTGAAAATACTGCCGCGGTCTGAACTGATCTCCTTCAGAATGCCATGGAGTGACACAATTCGGGAGATATACAAGGTTGCCAATTGACTAGCAGTGATAGTCTCCTTGACTGGCAGAAAGTGAGCAACCTTCGAGAATTGGTCAATGATGACAAAGATAGCATCGTTACCTTTCTGAGACTTGGGAAGGCCAGTGATGAAGTCCATTTGAATCTTATCCTACTTCCATTCAGGAATCGGAAGCGGTTGCAGAAGTCCAGCCGGTTTCTGATGTTTTGCTTTGACGCGACGACAAACGTCACATTCTTCAATATATCGAGCAATGTCTTGCTTCATATTAGACCACCAGTACTTCTGACGGATATCTAGATACATCTTGGTACTTCCCGGATGAATAGAGAGAGGGGTGTCATGTGCTTCTTTCATCACCTTCTCTGTCATAAGCTCGAACCGGGGTACTACAATACGATCTCTGAAGTATAAGGTTCCATCTTCACCAAGTGAGAAATCTCTGGATTTCTCTAATGCAATATCCTTTTTCATCAAATCAACATGAGCATCTTTGTCTTGAGCAGACTTGATTGCTTTCAGAAGAGTTGGTTCCAAAACAAGGTTATCCAGAGAACCCTGTGGAACTAGTTGAAGGTTCAGCTTGCATAGCTCTTCATAAAGGCGGGGTTGAGCTTTGTAGACCTGGTGATTATTGCAATAAGACTTTCGGCTTAGGGCATCAGCCATTACATTAGCCTTGCCAGGTGTATAGGATATACCGCAGTTGTAGTCAGCAATAGCTTCCATCCATCGCTGCTGACGGAGGTTCAGATCTGGCTGAGTAAACAGGTATTTCAGACTCTGATGATCAGTGAAGATCTCACAACGATTACCGAGAAGGTATTGTCGCCATAGTTTCAGTGCAAAGATAACCGCAGCAAGCTCGAGGTCATGAACTGGGTAGTTTTCTTCGTGAGGACGCACCTGACGGGAGGCATAGGCAATCACTCTGCGCTCTTGCATTAGGACGCAGCCTAATCCTTGACGTGAAGCGTCACAATAGATGACGAAGTCCTTGCGAGAATCAGGAGGAGCAAGCACTGGGGCAGAAGTCAGCTTGTCCTTGAGTGCCTGGAAACTTTCCTGACATTTGTCTGTCCAATCAAACTTAACGCCTTTGTGAAGCAGATTAGTCAGTGGCTTGGCAATCTTGGAGAAGTTCTCGACAAAGCGGCGACAATAGCTGGCCAGTCCGAGAAAGCTTCTGACTTGCTTGACAGTCTTCGGAGGGGTCCAGTCAAGAATAGCCTGAACGCGCTCTGGGTTGACGGCAATACCATCCTTGGAGATAACATGACCAAGGTAGGTGACTTCGGGTAACCAGAATTCACACTTGGAATACTTGGCATAAAGTTGATGCTCTCGAAGCTTCTCCAGAACAAGACGAAGATGTTCAACATGTTCTTCTTTATTCTTCGAATATACCAGGATATCATCCAAATAGACTACGATGAACTTGTCGAGGTAATCCATGAATATATAGTTCATCAGACGAGAGAATGTAGCTGGAGCATTGGTTAAACCGAATGACATGACGGTGTACTCGTAAGAACCATAACGAGTCACAAATGCGGTCTTTGGAATATCCTCTTCACGAACACGGATCTGGTGGTAACCCAACCTCAAGTCGAGTTTAGAGAATATCGATGAACCAGCCAGTTGATCATACAGATCATTGATCCGAGGAAGGGGATATTTGTTTTGAATTGTAGTTTGGTTGATAGGACGATAGCCTTGGACCAAACGGTTCGTACCGTCCTTCTTCTTGACGAAGAGAGAAGGTGCTCCCCAAGCAGAGGAACTTGGACGAATGAAACCCTTGTGAAGAGATTTGTCGATTTCCTCCTTAAGCTCAAGGAGTTCATGAGGTGGCATCTTGTAGGGTCGTTTTGCAATAGGAACGGTGCCTGGTATCAAGTCGATGACGAACTCGACAGCCCGGACAGGGGGTATTCCTGGAAGTTCTTCTGGAAATACGTCTTGGAAGTCGCGGACGACTGGAATCTTTTCAATTCCCTCAAGAGGTGCCGCGTTCAACGCATTCAGCACATAAAGTCGTGCTTCAGCGTTTCGAACCAGACGAGCATTGTAGCTTACTATCTCATCTGAAGGGTGTAGAAGATGGACGGTTTTAGAGGCACAAACGATAGAAGCCGTATGTGCTTTCAACCAATCCATTCCCAGAATTAGGTCAATATTGGAAGACTTCAGAATAATGGGGGATGCAATGAATTCCAACCCTTCGATTTCAACTAAAACGTTGTGGCTAATCATGGAGGTTTGGCATTGGCCCGCAGGGGTTTTTACCACTAGTGGAGTGTGCATCTCTTCGTATTTAATGCCATGCATGAATGCAAAATCTTCTGATACGAAAGAATGCGATGCTCCTGTATCGAATAAAACAGCAGCTGGTACTAAATTAACGAGAAGAGTACCCATCACAGTGGCAGGCTGGTCTTGAGCTTCATTCAGATCAACATGATTAGCATGACCACGACCATAAGGTCTGGCATTGTTGCTATAGGGCTGATTGTTACGGCCATTTGAAGGTAGAGCCAGCTGGCTCTTTTTCTGAGTGCACTCTTTAGCAAGGTGGCCGGGGCAGCCACATCTGAAGCACAGACCATCATTGGGATCGGGAGCAGGAGCTTGGGATGGTATAACTCGAAGAGGCTGCCTCTCTGGTGGAGTAGGCAGACGAGGTGCAGCATAGGACTGTCTTGGCGTAGGTGCAGTTGGACGATACATGCTGTGGGGAATCCATATCCGACGCTTCTGCGCTGACGGGCCCGAAGATGGGCCAGCGTCACGGCTACGCCTGAGGGATCCCTGGTGTTCCTGAAGACCAGTCTCAACCTGAATAGCCTTGTTCACCAAGGTGGCGAAGTCTGCAAAGTCATGAACGAGCAGTGCTAGCTTGATATCAGGGTGAAGTCCATCACGAAACTTCTCTTGCTTACGGGCATCAGTTGCAATGTCTTCTTCAGCATAACGGGACAATTCCAAGAATTCCCGCTGATAAGCATCTACAGACTTGTTGCCTTGGGTGCGGTTACGGAACTCGCGCTTCTTCCTGTCCATGATTCCCTGAGGAATGAAGCAGGCACGGAAAGCGGCTTGGAAATCTGGCCAAGTGATGAGCGTTCCAGCAGGTAGGGTACGCCTGTGGCTGTCCCACCATTGAGCAGCGGGACCCTTGAGGAAGAAGGATGCGAAGGTGACATAGCTGGCAGGGGCAACACTAGCAGACTCCATTTCATACGTGATGTCTCAGAGCCAGTCATCAGCATCAAGGGGCTGAGTTGAGCTGCGGTAGATTGTCGGGTTGAGGCCCATGAAGTCCTGCAGAGTAACTGGGGTTGGCTGTTGATTCATGTTCGGACGAGGAAACTGAGCCATCATTCCTTGCATGAATTGGCGATTCAACTCAAACTGTTGCATCATTCCAGCAAAGAATTCAAGCGGTGGTGGATCGTTGGCACCATGACCACGACCAGCCGGTCTAACCATCCTGCTAACATGTAACAGGGGGTAGTTCAGCATTGAGCATTTGCAAAGGCAAGGATCATTCATGATGAAAACATGCATAATGAAGGAGGTACGATGGATTCCACTTCGTAGTCAACACGACAGGTGTGTGTACTATTCAAGAGGCTATTCTAAGGAATAACTATGGCTTTATCCAACTTCGGGGTGGATGTGGTCACGGGATCCTAATGTTAGTAAATTCGTTTAACCCGAGTAGAAGAGAGTTCAGAGTCCCAGAGTATAGACGAGGAGTAAAAGATCCTAATACCACCCAATAGCGACGTGGGCCCGTAAGCCACACAACCAATGTTAGTAAAAGTTTTCAGTGACTAGACTCAACTTCGGCCAAGGAGTTGGAACGGGGGCTACCTACAGGCAGTCGGCTCTGATACCAACTTGTGACGCCCTCGATTCAATCGTACACTAATCATACACGCAAATGTGTACGATCAAGATCAAGGACTCACGGGAGATATCACAACACAACTCTAGACACAGATTAAAATAATACAAGCTTTCTATTACAAGCCAGGGGCCTCGAGGGCTCGAATACATAAGCTCGAAAACACAAGAGTCAGCGGAAGCAACAATATCTGAGTACAGACATGAGTTAGACAAGTGCCTTAAGAAGGCTAGCACAAAAGCATCTACGATCGAAAAGGCAAGGCCTCCTGCCTGGGAGCCTCCTAACTACTCCTGATCATCCGCGGTCTCCGTCACGTGGTAGTAGGCACCCTCGGGGTAGCAGCAGTCGTCAAAGGTGGCATCTGGCTCCTGGACTCCACCATCTGGTTGCAACAACCAGAAAGAAGAAAGAAGGGGGAAAAGGGGGAGCAAAGCAACCGTGAGTACTCATCCAAAGTACTCGCAAGCAAGGATCTACACTACATATGCAACATTATCAAAGGAAGGCTGTATATGTGGACTGGGCTGCAGAAATGCCAGAATAGGGAGAAGGCCTAGTCCTATCGAAGACTAGCATCTTCTCGAACCCACCATCTTACAACAACAGGAGGGAGTAGAGTAGCATAAAGTAAAGCGGTAGTAGTGTTATCAACCTCGGCCAGAGATCCTTTCTCGACTCCCTGCGAGAAAGCATTCCCAGAGCCATACTATCCAGTTATCATCACAATCAAAACCTCATCACCATCCAGTTCTCATCACAAGTATCCAGTTCTAGTTGTATCGATCGGGATACAACTCCAAGTGTCCGTTACCGTAGGACAGGCTATGCATAGTTTAGTTCTTCCCTGCAGGGGTGCACCAACTTACCCACCACGCTCGATTGACTCCGGCCGGACACACTTTCCTGGGTCATGCCCGGCCTCGGCCAAACGCCGCAACCCGACCTAGGCTTAATAGAGAGGTCAAGCACGCCGGACTAAACCTATGCCCCCAGGGGTCATGGGCCATCTCCCCGGAAACTCCTGCACGTTGCGAACGCGGCCGGTGAGCAGACCTAGCTACCTCCCTAAAAAGGCAGGAGCTTACCAGTCCAACCCGGCGCGCGCCGCTCCGTCGCTGACGTCTATTAAGCTTTGGCTGATGCATACGACGCAGAACGCCCATACTATGCCCACGTGATGGTTAGTGCTATCAGGCCAGAGGCCCCTCGGATCAAATATCCAAATTGTAGTGGATTAGGAACGCGCGGTAACAAGCAGAGACTCACGAAAGATGTGACCCCGTTGCCCCGTCTCGAGGACTTGCGACAAGGGCTAAGAATGCCCGGCCACGCCTCGTAATTATCTCTCGGGCACCTTCCAGGTCAACCCGTCTCCACCTCACTTTCCAAGTAACAGTTGTAAAGTCCAAGTATCCGTGTGTCCAAACATCAAGAGGAAAACCCAAGGAATCACCCCCGGTGGGTTCCAATCAATGTAATCATCAAGGTGAACGTAGAGGAATCACCCTCGAGGTTCACACTTGAGGGGTTGCACGACAGAGCCGTATCGGAAGTGGTTAAGGAGGAAATCACCCTCAATGACCACGACCGAATAGCTACACTACAGGTTAACATCAGAAGTGCTGTAGAGGTCTCACCCTCGGCACTCGATAGTAACCCAGCAGTGTCGAGCACCTAAGGGGAAAGTGATGTGCGGTGCCGGGGCTTGGTCTTCAATCCCGTTGATCGGGTCTTCAATGATGAAGCAGGGGCAACAAGGACAAGGTGGGGGTCACTGATGGATCACTAACCAACCTATACTAAGCAAAATAGGATAAGCAGGTAAGGTACAACAGTAGATACAAAAGCAGGCTATGCATCAAAATAGGAGCAAACAATAACAGTAGTAAAATCTAATGCAAGCATGAGAGAATGGAATGGGCGATATCGGGATGATCAAAGGGGGGGCTTGCCTGGTTGCTCTGGCAAGGAGGGGTCGTCGTCGACGACGTAGTCGATCACCGGGGCATCAGCAGCCTCGGGGTCTACCGGAGAGAAGAGGGGGGAGAAACAGTAAATACATAGCAAACAGAGGTAACACTAAGCATGACATGACGATACGTAGCGCTAAGCGTTCTCTAACGCGGTCCTAGACATTATAGGTGAAGGGGGAAATCAACCGGGAAGGTGTTCCCGGTTCCGGACCTGTGTCAGACAGATGACCGGAGGGGGAAAGTTCCATGTTCGGCATGCTAGGGGCATGTGACAGATGAACGGACCGCATATTCGGATTCGTTGGATTTTTCTGAGCAACTTTCATATAGAAAACATTTTCATCCGAGTTACGGTTTATTTTCTATGAATTTTTAAAGATTAAACCATTTTCTGGAATTATTTTATTATCTAAATCAACATTATCCAGAACAGTAGTGGATGACGTCAGCATGACGTAGAGGTGATGTCAGCAGTCAATAGGATGGTTGACTGGGGTCAAACCTGACCTGTGGGTCCAGTGGGACCCACATGTCAGCGACTGCGGCACTAACAGTTGATTAAAATGACTAACAGAACTAATTAGGGGAGTGGGCCCCACTAGTCAGTGACTGATTAGCGATTAAAACTACTTAACCGATTCATTAACATTTTATTTATTTATAAAACTAGTTAATTAGCGCGGGGCCCACATGTCAGTGGGCAGAGTGCCCAGTCAGCAGTTGACCCAGTCAACAGGTCAGCCAGGCCCACGGGTTAGCGACCCAGCAGGTGGCCCCAGCCGGCCAGGTCAGCAGTGGTGCCGGAGCTAGCTCCGGCGACCAAAGCAACGGCGGCGCCTCGCCGGAGTTGGCTGAGGCCGCACTACAGGGGCCTCAGGACCTGCGGCTTGGACCTAAGGGCGCGGCCCGGCGCCGCGCACACAATGGTGACGACGACCGACACCGGGGACGGCCGGAGCATCACCGGCGGCGAGCAGAGGCGGCAGCGGCGTTCGGGAGCATGTCGGGAAAAGCCTACGGGGCGCCAAATCGGTCGCGGCTGGTCGCGCTCGAATGGACCTTCGACGCCGCATCCATCTACGGTGGTGGGGCGGCCCGTAACGGGCTGGAACGACGACGGCGAGTGGCGGGGCGGACGCTGGCGTTCGGCCGCGGTTAGAGACGAGGAGGGCGCGCGAGAGGGAACAGAGAGGGAGAAGGATGAAGGGCTCACTGAGCGGCACAAGGAGGCCGGTGATAGGCTTATTAGCAGCAGCAGTTGCCGGAGACGACGGAGTTCGCCGGCGACAGAGGCGAAAGGGGGCGGCTCGATCCGCACCCCGCAGTGGCTCCCGGCTCGCGCTCACGGACGGGGACGGGGTAGACGACGACGGCAGAGACGATGGGCACGATGGCGAGGCGAACGGCGCTCGATGGCCGCGAGGACGGGCGAGGCACGGCGGCGACCGCGTCGGCCTCCTCTCCAGAACGAAGGAGTGGGAGAGGGAGAGGCGGAGAGGGCGAGGGGGGGTTCGATGCGTGAGTGGAGGTAGGTGGGGAGGAGGTCGAGGCGTCGAGGGGAGGGGCCCTTATCCACCCGCGGCGTTGCCGGCGAGGTGGTCGGGCGGCGACGCGCCCCTGCAGCGGTGCGCACCGGGGGAACAGGAGGGAGGGGAGAGCGATGCGGGGAGCTGGGCCGGCTGGTTGAGGTGGGCCGAGGCCCATGGGGGGGCACGGTGGCCAGCTGGCCAGTCGGCCCAGTTGAGGGGGGCTTTTCCTTTTTTTTTGTTTTTTTTTGTTTTTCTTTTCCAGCAGCTTTTGCATTTTCTTTTTGCCACAATTGACTTTGCAAAATTATGCCACTGGCCAAAACAATCTCAAAGAATTAAAGTGCACTGCCTCAAAAAGGTTGGGAGGCTTTTGGAATAGTTGCCAATTTTATAAATTAAAAAGGGCATTTAATTTATTGCTTAGGTCACTGTTTTAAGTAGTTTAGACCACTTAAACCCTTTGCAAAAAAAATGTTGGTTCACCACCAATATTAGTTGTGGATTATTTGGCACATGATGAACATTTTTGTGTTCATGTCTGAGCATTTTGAATTTCACACATAATTTGAATTTGAATTCAATTGGAATGTGAAAGAACATGAGACAATAATGATCAGGCACATGTTTAGCAAAAAGATTAACTTAACCCCAGGGGTTACTGTAGCATCATTACACCGGGGTGTGACAGGGACACAAGAGACTCTTTGTTATTTGGTTGTAGGGTTGTTTGAGAGAGACCATCTTCATCCTATGCATCCCACGGATTGATAAACGTTAGGTCATCCACTTGAGGGAAATTTGCTACTGTCCAACAAATCTCTGCACTTGGAGGCCCAACAACATCTACAAGAAGAAGGTTGTGTAGTAGACATCAATGCGCTTTAGTCACTAAAGCGCAAGGCGGTGGCAAAATGCACAATTAATGCCTATCGCTTTTTTGAACTATGATAGAAATGGAATCTTAAATTAGAACAGTTGTTCTTCAGGTTTAGGCACTTGTTCTACATGAACAGAGTACAGTAAGACGCAAGAATATAGTACTTGAAAATAGAAAATGAGCTCATAGACCTTACCACATTCTTGGTTCGGGACCAGTAAAGAACAAGGCGTTCCCAGTCATTGGCCAGTAAATGTGTCACGGGAGAACGTAAGGGAATTTGATGAGTTTCTTTGCCGGTGAACTACGTTTCTTCAGTTAATTCCGATAATGCCGCCAAGAATTCTTGAAGATAGCAGAGGTATTAGCACAGGTTACCTCATCCTGAGTTTCCAAATCGGTCCTTCTCTATGGAGAAAAATGGGAAAATTTGTTGTATTATAACCATCATGGAGGTAGGATGTATTAGACAAAGCAAAGTAATTTCCATGAATAACATTACTTACACATAACTCCTGGACAAACACCTGCAACTGCCATTTTCCTTCATCTTCAGTATAATATTTCCAAGATGGGAAGATGCGCACATATGATTTAACAACATCAAATGCGATAGATGCTAAACTACGACTTGCTGGTTGTGCTTCCTCCACAGGAATAGGCGTACTAACTGGTGGAGTTGGGGTTCGCCGTGGTAGTACTGGCCCTTTGGGCACTGGAGCTGCCTTACTAACTGCTCTTATTTGGGAGCTCTGTGGTGGAGATGGTGTTGTGTCAACATGAACTGTGTTATTATCTGCTGGGGTTGGGGTTAGATTGGGTGAAGCCGGTTCTCTATCCATCACGGTAGGGGTACAATATGCGAGAGTTTGGGTTATGTGTGGTAGGGCTGGTTCTCGTGCATGTACAACCGGGGTGCTATCTCCACCAAGAGGTACCACTGTTTTATTTGAAGCCTGTGTCTTTAGTCCGCTAGATACTGGCATCACCCGCTCCAATTCAAATGGCTGATAAACATGAAACATAGTTGAATGTAGAGACATTGTATGAGAGACACATGCAATAGATAGTGTGGAAAAAAGAGGGCATGAAATAGTTGGCATGTATATTGTTTAACTAAAATGGATAGCATGACATAATTTCACATATATGGTGTCTATCTAAACTGGATAGCATAGCATAACATAATTCAAAGATATGATGAATAACTAAACAGGATCGCATGACATAATTCACCTACATGTTATCTAAGTAATCATGATCGCATCATTTAATTCACATATGTGATTTATATGATAAACAGAGGGCATTCGATATGATGTCTGAACTAAGAACATGGTGTTGAATATTGTGTATATGATGTCCAAACTATGCAATGCAAGACACCATATGCATGATATGAGCAGTATAATGATACGTCTCTGATGTATCTATAATTTTTGATTGTTCCATGCTATTATATTACGTGTTTTGGATGTTTATGGGCTTTACTTTACACTTTTAAATCTTTTTTGGGACTAACCTACTAACTGGAGGCCCAGCACGAATTGTTGTTTTTTTTTGCCTATTTTAGTGTTTCGAAGAAAAGGCATATCAGATGGAGTCCAAACGGAATGAAACCTTCGGGAGCGATCTTTTTGGAACAAATGCAATCCAGGGGACTTGGAGTGGACGTCAAGCAACAAACGAGGTGGCCACGAGGGTGCCCGGCGTGCCCCTAGGGGTGGGCGCGCCCCCCACCCTCGTGGGCCCCTCGAGCATCAACCAACCTACTTCTTCCTCCTATATATATCCACGTACCCCGAAAACATCCAGGAGCACCACGAAAAACTACTTCCACCGCCGCAACCTTCTGTATCCGCGAGATCCCATCTTGGAGCCTTCGCCGGCGCCCCGCCGGAGGGGGAATCGACCACTGAGGGCCTCTATATCATGTCCAAGGCCTCTCCGATGAGTTGTGAGTAGTTTACCACTGACCTTCGGGTCCATAGTTATTAGCTAGATGGCTTCTTCTCTCTCTTTGAATCTCGATACAAAGTTCTCCTCGATCTTCTTGGAGATCTATTTGATGTAGCTCTTTTTGCGGTGTGTTTGTCGAGATCCGATGAATTGTGGGTTTATGATCAAGTTTATCTATGAGAAATATTTGAATCTCCTTTGAATTCTTTTATGTATGATTGGTTATCTTTCCAAGTCTCTTCGAATTATCAGTTTGGTTTGGCGTACTAGATTGATCTTTCTTGCAATGGGAGAAGTGCTTAGCTTTGGGTTCAATCTTGCGGTGTCCTTTCCCAGTGATGGTAGGGGCAGCAAGGCACGTATTGTATTGTTGCCATAGAGGATAAAAAGATGGGGTTTATGTCATATTGCATGAGTTTATCGCTCTACATCATGTCATCTTTCTTAATGTGTTACTCTGTTCTTCATGAACTTAATACTCTTGATGCAGGTAGGAGTTGGTCGATGTGTGGAGTAATAGTAGTAGATGCAGAATCGTTTCGATCTACTTGTCACAGATGTGATGCCTATATACATGATCATGCCTAGATATTCTCATAACTATGCAATTTTCTATCAATTGCTCGACAGTAATTTGTTCACCCACCGTAATACTTATGCTATCTTGAGAGAAGCCACTAGTGAAACCCATGGCCCCCGGTTCTATCTTTTATCATATAAGTTTTCCATCTACTTTTATTTGCATCTTTTATTTTCCAATCTATATCATAAAAATACCAAAAAAATTATCTTATCTTATTATCTCTACCAGATCTCACTTTCGCAAGTTACCGTGAAGGGATTGACAACCCCTTTATTGCGTTAGTTGCGAGTTTCTTGTTTGTTTGTGTAGGTGCATGGGACTTTTGAGGAGCCTCCTACTGGATTGATACCTTGGTTCTCAAAAACTGAGGGAAATACTTACGCTACTTTGCTGCATCACCCTTTCCTCTTCAAGGAAAACCAACGCAGTGCTCAAGAGGTAGCAAGAAGGATTTCTGGCGCCATTGCCAGGGAGGTCTTCTCTCAAGTCAAGACATACCAAGTACCCATCACAAACTCATCTCCCTCGCATTACATTATTTGCCATTTGCCTCTCGTTTTCCTCTCCCCCACTTCACCCTTGCCGTTTTATTCGCCCTCTCTTTTCCAATCTTCTCTCTCTTTTGCTTATCTTATTGTGTGACCGTTTGCCCTTATGGCTTTGCCTAGGAACATCGACCTTCATCTTAGAAGGTTGGAAGAGATTGAATTAAACATTAGAAGCTTTATGACTTTACAATTTGAGCATAATAGTTTCTTTAGAAAAGAGCTTAAAGAACAAAAAAGCTTTATGGAGTACATGAACAAAGAGCTTGATGATATGTCTAAAGAATTTTATGGTTTGAATTCTCAGATTGCTCATCTTGAAAAATCAATAGCCCAAATTTCTGATAAGCAAGCCACCTTGGTCAATAAGATGGCTACCAAACCAGAACGGTTAGGGGAAAATAATGATGAAGATCTAAAAGTTATTGATGTATCCCCTATTAAATCCTTGTTTTGCAATATGAATCTTCATAATGATGGGACTGGAGATGAGTCAACTTTAGTTAAAAGGCGTCCCAATGATTCGGAGTTTTTAGATCTTGATGCTAAATTTGGAAAAAGTGGGATTGGAGAGGTCAGGACTTTACATAGCATTGAACCCACTATTATGGATTCCAAGGAATTTAATTATGATAATTGTTCTTTAATAGATTGTATTTCCTTGTTGCAATCCGTGTTGAATTCTCCTCATGCTTATAGTCAAAATAAAGCTTTTACCAAACATATTGTTGATGCCTTGATGCAATCTTATGAGGAAAAACTTGAATTGGAAGTTTCTATACCTAGAAAACTTTATGATTAGTGTGAACCTACTATAAAGATTAAAATTAAAGATCATGAGTGCTATGCTTCGTGTGATTTGGGTGCTAGTGTTTCCACGATTCCGGAAACTTTATGTGATGTGCTAGGCTTTCATGATTTGGATGATTGCTCTTTAAACATGCACCTTGCGGATTCCACCATTAAAAAACCTATGGGAAGGATAAATGATGTTCTTATTGTTGCAAATAGGAACTATGTGCCCATAGATTTTATCATTCTTGATATAGATTGCAATCTTTCATGTCCTATTATTCTTGGTAGACCTTTCCTTAGAACGATTGGTGCAATTATTGATATGGAGGGGAATATTAGATTCCAGTTTCCATTAAGGAAAGGCATGGAACACTTTACAAGACAGAAAGTTAAATTACCTTATGAATCCATCATGAGAGCTACTTATGAATTGAATGCCAAAGATGGCACTACTTAGATCTATCCTCGCTTTTATGCCTAGCTAGAGGCGTTAAACGATAGCGCTTGTTGGGAGGCAACCCAATTTTATTTTTGTTTCTTACTTTTTGCTTATGTTTAGTAACAAATATTTCATATAGCTTCTGTTTAGATGTGTTTTCATGTTTTAATTAGTGTTTGTGCCAAGTAGAACCTATAGGATAACCGACGGTAATAGTTAATTTGATTCTGCTGAAAAACAGAAACTTCTACCTGCACGAAAACAATTTTACTAACGTGCTTTTGCACTGATTCTTTTTTCTCTAGATCAATAGGCAAATTTCCCAGGACTTCCAATTTTTGTAGGATTGTTAGAGTTACAGAAGTATTTGAAAGTTATATATTGCTACAGACTGTTCGGTGTTTGACAGATTCTCTTTTTCGTGTGTTGTTTGCTTATTTTGATGCATCTATGGCTAGTATCGGGGGGTATGAACCATTGATAAGTTGGAATAAAGTAGGTTTAACACCAATAAAAAAATAAAGAATGAGTTCATTACAGTACCTTATGGGGTGATTTTTCTTTCTTGCACTAACGGAGCTTATGAGATTTCCTGTTGAGTTTTGAGTTGTGAAGTTTTCAAATTTTGGGTAAAGATTTGATGGACTATGTAATAAGGAGTGGCAAGAGCCTAAGCTTGGGGATTCCCATGGCACCCCAAGATATTCAAGGATAACCAAAATCCTAAGCTTGGGGATGCCCCGGAAGGCATCCTCTCTTTCATCTTCGTCTATCGGTAACTTTACTTGGAGCTATATTTTTATTCACCACATGATATGTGTTTTGCTTGGAGCATCTTGTATGATATGAGTCTTTGCTTTTTAGTTTACCACAATCATCCTTGCTGTACACACCTTTTGGGAGATACCCACTTGATTTGGAGTTTATTAGAATACTCTATGTGCTTCACTTATATCTTTTGAGCTAGATAATTTTTCTCTAGTGTTTCACTTATATCTTTTAGAGCACGGTGGTGGCTTTATTTTGTAGAAATTGTTGATCTCTCATGCTTCACTTATATTATTTTGAGAGTCTTTTAGAAAAGCATGGTATTTGCTATGGTTATAAAATTGGTCCTAGAATGATGGGAATCCAAGTTGGGTATAATAAAAACTATCATAGAAAGTGAATTGGATCCTATGATCAATTTGATGCTTGATAATTGTTTTGAGATATGAGGATGGTGATATTAAAGTCATGCTAGTTGGGTAGTTTTGAATATAAAGAATACTTGTGTTGAAGTTTGTGATTCCCGTAGCATGCACGTATGGTGAACCGCTTTGTGATGAAGTTGGAGCATAATTTTTTTCTTGATTGTCTTCCTTATGAGTGGCGGTCGGGGACGAGCGATAGTCTTTTCCTACCAATCTATCCCCCTAGGAGGATGCGCGTAGTACTTTGTTTTCAAAGACTTGTAGATTTTTGCAATAAGTATATGAGTTCTTTATGACTAATGTTGAGTCCATGGATTATACGCACTCTCATCCTTCCACCATTGCTAGCCTCTCTTGTGCCGCGCAACTTTTGCTGGTACCATACACCCACCATATACCTTCCTCAAAACAGCGACCATACCTACCTATTATGGCATTTCCATAGCCATTCCGAGATATATTGCCATGCAACTTTCCACCGTTCCATTTATTATGACACGCATCATCATTGTCATATTGCTCTTTGCATGATCATGTAGTTGACATTGTATTTGTGGCAAAGCCACCTTCATATTTCCATACATGTCACTCTTGATTCATTGCATATCCCGGTACACCGCCGGAGGCATTCATATAGCGTCATATTTTGTTCTAAGTATCGAGTTGTAATCTTGAGTTGTATGTAAATAAAAGTGTGATGATCTTCATTATTAGAGCATTGTCCCAAGTGAGGAAGGGATGATGGAGACTATGATTCCCCCACAAGTTGGGATGAGACTTCAGACTATATAAAAAAAAGAGAAAGGCCAAATAAAAAAAGAGAAAGGCCAAATAAAAAAATGAGAGAAAAAGAGAGGAGGGACAATGCTACTATCCTTTTTACCACACTTGTGCTTCAAAGTAGCACCATGATCTTCATGATAGAGAGTCTCCTATGTTGTCACTTTCATATACTAGTGGGAATTTTTCAATATAGAACTTGGCTTGTATATTCCAATGATGGGCTTCCTCAAAGTGCCCTAGGTCTTCGTGAGCAAGCAAGTTGGATGCACACCCACTTAGTTTCTTTTGTTGAGCTTTCATACATTTATAGCTCTAGTGCATCCGTTGCATGACAATCCCTACACACTGACATTGGTATCTATTAATGGGCATCTCCATAGCCCGTTGATATGCCTAGTTGATGTGAGACTATCTTCTCCTTTTTGTCTTCCCCACAACCACCATTTCTATTCAACATATAATGCTATGTCCATGGATCACGCTCATGTATTGCGTGAAAGTTGAAAAAGTGAAACAATTGCTTGGCTTGTCATCAGGGCTGTGCATGATTAAATACTTTGTGTGATGAAGATAGAGCATAGCCAGACTATATGATTTTGTAGGGATAACTTTCTTTAGCCATGTTATTTTGAGAAGACATGATTGCTTTGTTAGTATGCTTGAAGTATTACTATTTCTTATGTCAATATGAACTTTTATTTTGAATCATTTGGATCTGAACATTCATGCCACAATAAAGAAAATTAAGTCGAGAATTATGCTAGGTAGCATTCCACATCAGAAATTCTGTTTTTATCAATTACCTACTCGAGGACGAGAAGGAATTAAGCTTGGGGATGCTTGATACATCTCCAACGTATCTATAATTTTTGATTGTTCCATGCTATTATATTACCTGTTTTGGATGTTTATGGGCTTTACTTTACACTATTATATCTTTTTTGGGACTAACCTACTAACCAGAGGCCCAGCCCGAATTGTTGTTTTTTTGCCTATTTCAGTGTTTCGAAGAAAAGGAATATCAAACGGAGTCCAAAAGGAATGAAACCTTCGGGAGCGATCTTCTTGGAACAAACGCAATCCAGGGGACTTGGAGTGGACGTCAAGCAACAAACGAGGCGGCCACAAGGGTGCGCGGCATGCCCCCCTGGGGGTAGGCGCGCCCCCACCCTCGTGGGCTCTCGAGCGTCAACCGACCTACTTCTTCCTCCTATATATATCCACGTACCCCGAAAACATCCAGGAGCACCACGAAAAACTATTTCCACCGCCGCAACCTTCTGTATCCACGAGATCCCATCTTGGAGCCTTCGTCGGCGCTCCACCGGAGGGGGAATCGACCATGGAGGGCCTCTACATCATATCCAAGGCCTCTCCGATGAGTTGTGAGTAGTTTACCATAGACCTTCGGGTCCATAGTTATTAGCTAGATGGCTTCTTCTCTCTCTTTGAATCTCAATACAAAGTTCTCCTCGATCTTCTTGGAGATCTATTCGATGTAACTCTTTTTGCGGTGTGTTTGTGGAGATCCGATGAATTGTGGGTTTGTGATCAAGTTTATCTATGAGAAATATTTGAATCTCCTCTGAATTCTTTTATGTATGATTGGTTATCTTTGCAAGTCTCTTCGAATTATCAGTTTGGTTTGGCCTACTAGATTGATCTTTCTTGCAATGGGAGAAGTGCTTAGCTTTGAGTTCAATCTTGCGGTGTCCTTTCCTAGTGACAGCAAGGGCAGCAAGGCACGTATTGTATTGTTGCCATCGAGGATAAAAAGATGGGGTTTATGTCATATTGCATGAGTTTATCCCTCTACATCATGTCATCTTTCTTAATGCGTTAACCAGCGTAATACTTATGCTATCTTGAGAGAAGCCACTAGTGAAACCTATGCCCCCCGGGTCTATCTTTTATCATATAAGTTTTCCATCTACTTTTATTTGCATCTTTTATTTTCCACTCTATATCATAAAAATACCAAAAATATTTATCTTATCTTATTATCTCTATCAGATCTCACTTTCGCAAGTTACCATGAAGGGATTGACAATCCCTTTATTGCGTTGGTTGCGAGATTCTTGTTTGTTTTTCTAGGTGCGTGGGACTTTTGACGAGCCTCCTACTGGATTGATACATTGGTTCTCAAAAACTGAGGGAAATACTTACGCTACTTTCCTGTATCACCCTTTCCTCTTCAAGGAAAACCAATGCAGTGCTCAAGTGGTAGCATATAACCGTGCCAAGTTAGAGCATACACCTCGGTGGGGGAATAGGACTAGTCATCTGTCTCTGAATCCATCTCTGAGGAGCTATCGGGACCCAACAAGTAATCTGCTTCGACAGGTAGCACTGTCTGCTCTGAAGGCCTTGTTTTCACTCCAGATTTTTCCATCTCCCACCCAAATGGCTGATTCACAGGAAGAGTAGTTTAATGTCAAACATTGTCGACAAATGGAAAATGAAGAAAAGGATAGGCAAGATATCATTCAAATATATGATGCATGGTTAAACAGGATGGCGTTGCACATTTCACATATATTATTGCTGGCTAAAAGATATGAGACAATATAATTCCCATATATGATATAGAAACTAAACAGGTGGCATTACATAACATGTCTAAACTAAGCAGATGACATATATGATGTAAAAAGTCGGCACTACAAGCTAACATAATTCCCATATATGATGTAAAAAGTAACACGACGAGCTAAAAAACGTCGAAATCGGAGTTAGGATGAATGATGTAGGGTGGAACCCTATGTGGACGATCTTTCACGTTTGGAGTGGATCCTACGGCAAAACATGAAGAACGCACGGAAGAACACGAGGAAATCACGCGGAGGAACGAGGGAAAACACTCAACCAACAAGGAATCGGTCACACAAGTGCTAGATCAAAGAACACAAAGAGATACACTAGATCCAAAGTCAACAATGGTAAGGATACATAGGTAAACGATCTTCTCCGTGAGGAGGTCTTGAATCCGCGAGGGGATCTTCCCTTAGAGGGGTCTTGTATCCAAGTGGATCTTCTCCGAGGAGGCCGCGGTCTCTCACGAAGAGGAGATCCGATGGATGAGCGAAGCTCTATCTCTAATCTGAGCTAAATCAACGCTAACCCTAACTAGGTGGAGGTGGAGGCGTATATATAGTCATGGGTGAATGAAAGGGTAAGTGGCGTCGGCCCAACACACGGGCGAACACACATGCGTCGGACGTCCGGAGGACGTCGGTCGTCCGGAGCTTCAGGACGGTCCGGACGTCCAGAGATGTCGGACATCCGTAGTTTCGGCTCGGGTGCTGGTCGTTCGGTCGTCCGGTGGCGTCGGTTGTCCGTGGCCCTGGGAGTCGTCGGACGTCCGGAGTCTGGCAGTCGTCCGGGCACTGTAGGTTGCCTTGGCTGCGGTCGGTCTGGCTGGTGGAGTCTCCAGGCGTCGGACGTCTGGAGATCGTCGATCATCCGGAGGCTGTCGGACGTCCGAGCGCTGTAGCTTCCCAGCAGCTCTTCCTCTTGTTCCTCGCGCTTGGTGTCCTCGCCGTCTTGTCCAATGCTCATAGTTGTTCCATGGCCTTCCTCTTGGTTGCTGGACATGCATAGCACACATGTTTGAGGTAGTAGCCATGTCTCACATGTGGAAAGTGACGATTTGGATAGGAGTGAGTTCACCTTGTGTCCAATCGCGCATAGTTGAGGTCTTGACATAAGTCCACTTGGGGTTTGGAGAGTAGCCGGAGTGTACATGGGGATGAACGTGGGATTCTCCGCATCAAGAGGGTTCGGGTTGGTCAGGAGTGGCCGTGGAAGCGGTCCGGACGCCCGCAAACAAGAGATGTTGTATGTTAATTTTGCTGCATATATAATTAACAACGTAAATAATGTGCCAGTTGGACAAATATGATTGGAGATGGAGATGGAAATGGAATTGGACGTAAACACGGATATGCATGTCTATGTCTATGTGTGTGTGCGCGACGACTCTCGTGACCTGGAAGCGGGGGCGTGTTTTTGATCGAGTTTTCTTTCTTGGTACGTTAAAAAATTGTCCACCAGTTTTTGTTTCTTTTTTCCAGTAACGCGCATATTCTATCTAAAACCATTGCTATGGAGAGCTTTTTTTTACTCCATTGTAGCCTCTTGTTTGATAGAGTTTCTCGCGTCTCGCTCTCTCTCCCTCTCCATATCAAAACAAGATGACAATGTCCACTCTATCTCTCTCCTCACTGGTGGTCACAGATCCGGCTAAATCCCATCCGTTGTGGGTGGTGAGGAGGTGAAGCATTGACATTGTCGCCGTCGACGATGGAGGAAGCCGATGCGCCACATCCTCTTGGAGCTGGCGCTGGCGCGGACGAAGGTCCTCCGCGCCGTTGTTCGCTACCGTCGTGTTGGCAGATCCCGCCGACCGCCTAAATGACATCTCGCCCACCTGAGGTATAACTTCTTGTACTGGTCCAGCTCCCTAGGTCGCTGCGTGCGGGTTTTCTTCTATGCGACTACTCCCCAGCTCCCCATGTATAGTAGCTAGGGTTCGTCAGCTGGTCCAACATCACCTACTATTATAGAGGAAAATGCCACTCGAAAAGTTATCCTGATTTATGCCTCGGTGGAGGTATACATGTTGTTTCGACAAAAAGTACATGGTGGTTATGCGGTCATTGTCCATATGCTCCTATTGCTGCTGCTAATCTAATACTATCACTGGTTAAATGAAGAAAGGCTTTTTTTCTCGGGTATCCTGGTTTAGTTTCCATCAAGATAATAATGATGCTTCTAGTTGTTGGTGTACTTTTCATTAATTCTTATTGACAATTGAGATGTCGTTGTTAATCTTGTAAAACAAAGTAACAACACTATATCCCTTTTTAATATTATTGGAAATAGCGATGTGTATCTCCATACCCGGGCATGTATTCCTCAATTTTAGTGGAACTGGACACAATTGGATGACCATTGTTGTTCCGCCTCACTGTCCTCTACCTCATGGTTCTTCCTTCCTCGAGCTTGATTACTAAGAAGAAATAGACCACAGTGAGGATTTGTTGAACTTCATAGGTGCCTCACCCAAACTTGATGCCAAATGGATGATGCATCACCACGATGACCTATCGATGCTCATGGTTGCGTCGGCTGGTGAAGCTGATCGATTCTCAATGAAAAACAAGTTGTCTTCCATCAGTGCTCTTTGCTTGTTATGCACAAAGATGATATTCTTCGTCAGTTCACCTTGGTTGCGTTGGAGACGTAGTCGTCTTTCATGTTGGTGCAATTTTATCACACAATTGGCTATGAACCAAATGTTTCCTCGAAGAAGGATCGACATTGGTACTAAGAGCATAAGTTTTGTATTGATTTATAAGCCTTCTCACAACCTTGTCTCCAGCTCCCCTGTAATTTTATTTGTCCAGCTATTAACTTTGATTAAAAAAATGGTGTGGACTAAAAATCCGGATGGACGTAGTATCCCTCCATTTTTATTTACTCCGCATATTAGATTTGACTGAAGTCAAACTTTGTAAAGTTTGACCAAGTTTAGGACGAACACAACAAACCATCATTATTAGAGAGGGCAAACTGTACATACTCTCAAACCTTTCCAATAATTGAAATTAAAATTCTTTATTTGTACACACTCTCACACGTTTCCGATAAGGGAGGGTAGTGTACCGCACGTGAAGGACAGGAAGTGCGACCAGGACGCGTGGATCGTTAGTTCATCGGAAGTAGTAGTAGTTTTCTTCACTGTACGTTAAATAATAAGCTTCGTTTCGTACTTACACAATTTAAAACAATTGTTATGGAGAGAATAAGAAAACCACTTCACTATATATTAGTCGTATACACGAGTACAATATGGACGCAACTTCATTGACTTTGGTATACCTGCCTTTGGGTTTA
Source organism: Triticum dicoccoides (assembly GCF_002162155.2). Classification (NCBI taxonomy): domain Eukaryota; kingdom Viridiplantae; phylum Streptophyta; class Magnoliopsida; order Poales; family Poaceae; genus Triticum; species Triticum dicoccoides. The sequence goes on along the minus strand of NC_041381.1, from coordinate 254,077,293 downwards.
TGATAGGTGGGCCCAAAATGTGGTTGGCCCGCCTGGCATATAGCCAAAAGCAGGTGCAGTTAAGGCACCGGAGCTCTATCTGTACTACAGTATATATATAAGCTGGAGCCTCAACGCTTTTTCGCTAGGGTTTGCGCTCTCCACACTCTCGTCGCACTACATATATATATATATATATACACGCTGGAGGCTCAGCATTCCTTTGCTAGGGTTTGCTATATTCACAATCTCTCACCCTCTCTTCACCAGATCTAAACAAGACTGCGTTGGCCTCTTGTCTCTCTCTCTCCCCCCTCACAGCTGGTGAAGGAGGCGTCCGGATCCCGTCGCACCGGGAAGGGGAGGAGGTGCAGCATTCACTCTATCTACTTCGGCGAGGGAGACAATCCACTGTCGGCTGCGCTATTCTCTTTCACCCATCGCTTGTGCGGGAGGGCCACCGACCCCTTCTTCCTTGCTGCCGTACGTAGTGTGGGAACATTCGGCCTCCCGCCGCCAGCCTTGCCACATCCCGATGACCCTAAGGTATAAGTTTCTTTGAAACCGTCGTTGCTCTAGCTGCATGTGGATCTTTTTTGATCTGTAGTGGAATCTAGGTCTTGGTTCAAAGAGGAAAGAAGGGTGCGGTGGGGTGGAGCATGAATCTAGGACGTGGTTCAATGAGGAAAGGAGGGACGAAAAGTAGTATAGACTGGCTATCCAGCCGCTTTGTTGGTCAAAAAGGGAAAATGGGGTAACCCAGTACACACATTTGTAAGGAACCGATCTCTTTGTTGAAAAGGGAAAGAAACTGGGGGGTCGGGTAGTTTGTGCAGGACTAGATTTGCTGCCCTCACATAGGAAAAAGGTTCAAAGAGAACAAATATGGGACCAACGCAGATATGCTGCTTGGCTACATACTCTGCATCACCCATTTATACACGTGGACGCACGTGGTGCTGGCATGTCCCATACAACTATTTTGCTGTTGTTAATCTAAAAATGCTGCCGGAAAATTGAAGCAATGCCATTGTTAAAATTAAATTACATTTTTAACAAATATTGTTTTAAGAGAACGTCTCTGTTAATATGAATCAGTGCAACCATTTGAGAAATGTTGCTATCCTACTTTGTTTTCCATCAAGATAAGTTAGATGCTTCTTTCTATCACCGTTTGTTTCATCCTCCTTTATTGGCAAGTAATTGTTTCCTTTTTTGCCTCTATTAAAGCAAGGGTATCTATTCAACTTGTTGCTATTGCGATATTTTGCTTCGCTACGCGAAACACTTTGCTTGATTTCAGTGCAACTGCACAAAACGAGATTGGATTTCCTATTCGTGTTGGTAGATTCATTTTTATCATGGTCGTCTCATGAAAGGTCAGTACAGGCCTTCATCCACATGATTGTGCAGTGTGCTTTGAGATGTTGTGCTACTTTTATTGGTACTGTTTAAAATAAATGTTGAATTGAAGCTATTGTATTGCTATCTTTTCCCATTAAGTAGTGAACAAAAATTGGACCAACCCAGACATGATGCTTGTAGCTTTGTTAAAACAAACTCTACATCAACCCCTTTATAAGTAGATGGAAGCACATATTGTTGTTGCGCCCACTCTCCCATGGAACTGTTTATGCTTTTTTTAATCTAATGACGCTGGTAAAATTAAGCAATGCCACTCTCAGAATTAACTACTGAATCTTATTTCAAAACTGCAACACTTGTTAGGGATTGGCGGGATTACCATTTTTGTGGCCGCATGTTTCATCCTCCTTTATTAGCCAGTAATTGATTCCTTGTTTCCCTCTGTTTAAATAGGGATATCTATTCAACTTGTTGCTATTGCGACATTTTGCTTCGCTACGTGAAACATGTTTTAAGAGTGTTTTGTGCAGTTCAACTTGAATGTCACACCGGCGACTTTACTTAATTTTGGTGGAACTGCACAAAAGGAGATCAGATTTTCATATATGTGTTGGGATTTCATTCAAATCCTCCTCCCGAAATGTTTCAAATCTTGGTAAAGAATGGTCAGTACCGACTTTCATCCACATGATGGTGCACTGTGCTTTGAGATGTTGTGCTACTTGTATTTGTACTGTTTTGGATAAATGTTGAATTGAAGCTATTGAACTGCTGTCTTTTACGATTAAGTGAGCAAAAAATGTTCCAACCCAGACATGATGTTTGTTTCTTTGTTATAACAAAACTCTGCATCACCCCCTTTATAAGTAGATGGAAGCACATGCTGTTGTTGCGCCCACTCTCCCCTGGAACTGCTTATGTTTTTTTGTTAATCTAATGCTGCTGGTAAAATTAAGCAATGCCACTCTCAGAATTAATTAACTACTGAATCTTAGTTCAAAATCGCAACACTTATTAGGGATTGGCGGCATTACCATTTTTGTGGCCGCATGTTTCATCCTCCTTTATTGGCTAGTAATTGATTCCTTTTTTGCCTCTGTTAAAACGAATCAGTCGCATTGTTTTAGGAATGGTACTATCCTGCTTTGTAGTTCTTTCTACATGTTTAACCAAGGTATTCTTAAGATAATGTCTCTGTTGAAACGAATCAATCGCATTGTTTTAGGAATGGTACTTTTCTGCTTTGTCATTCTTTATACATGTTGAAACAAGGCATTGTTAAGATAATGTCTCAGTCAATATGAATGAATCACACTGATGGAGAATTGCTACTCTCCTGCTTTGTTTCCCATTCAGATAAGGTAGATCAGTAGATTCTTTTCTTCTGGGAGTACAAGTCATCAACCGTCATTTCTCAGTAATTGTTTCCCTTATACCTATTGTTGCTTACATGGATATCAAAATTAAAGCTCGGTTTGATTCCGACTTTGATTTTAGTTGAACTGCACAAAAGGAGCCAATGTGTCCAAGGCAAACTGCTGCATTACTTGGTCCAGTTGGTCATTCCACTTTGCAGAAAAAAGCATCACTATTTGCACTATATTACAGAAGGAATGATCGAGAAAATTTACAGAGTATTAGTAGACGCTGGTGACATGACTAGTCTGCAGAGAGCATAGGCAACTCTACAACACGTGGAGTGCACTGGGCAAAAAGTGCCCAAACAAGTACAAGAAGCCATGATAGGACTCCATGATCATATGCATGACATATTTTGAATGGGAAAAGCTTGTCAAAGTTTAATCATTGATGTTAGCAAGAAGACGTTAGTTTAATATATTGGAATTGGAAGGCCTTGTCAAAATTTGCTCATTGATGTTAGCCAGAAGACATGCATTTGATATTTTTGAGTCGGACGCCCTTTGCCGTGAGCAGCATCAATCATTTTTTCCTATTCCTGTGTTTAGTTTAGAAGTAAATAGTTACTCTACTGAGATATTCTTGTGCTAAGAGTTTGCTCTGAATATTGTCTATGTAATGCCAGGCCTTGTGTTTGATTGCAAAGTTGAGCTTCGAATGTTGTGGCATGCGACATCATGAGCTGTTCACCGTGCCTCCACAGAATAATGCTTTGTATTGTTTTGCATGTTGATCAAATGCTAGTGATTTTCTTGTTAAGAAGATCATCCTCTTCTGTTGTTTTCGTGCTTAAGAAGTTCATCATCTTATGTTTCATTCCTAGCCTATACGACAAGTCGGGTAGGTTAGACATGAAACCATATGACCTTCTGACCAACTCATCATCTTAGGCCGTGATTGGATTGTCGTTTTCCAACCAAAACTGCTTGTAAAACTGACGCTTGTAAATAAAAGCAGATGGTCTCGGGCAAAGCGCTTGGTTGGTCGATTTCGACTAGTAAAATGTACACTGGTCTCTCAAATTACACGCGTAACCTGCCGGTTTTACTTACAAACCTCGGGCCCTTGGTTTCATTACGCCTGTATTTTAGGTGTTGTTTCCGATGATGTGTAAATTACACTTGTATCTTAATACAGGTGTGAAATAAACCAGAGCTCCCAAGCGCGGCCTTACCGTTTCATGCCGTCTCAATCTCTCGAAGGTGCTCATACGTGTCCGATGATCCTGGCTTCCTGAATGAGCAGTGGGCGCCGTATCAGACCATTCGTAGGGCCCGCGAGGCTCTCTCTGTCGTCCTTCGAGTTGTTGTGCTCGCCGTGGCGCCGAGCATTGTGAACATGGTCAACGAACATGAGGATTTAGGAGATGACTTTATTTTGACTGGATGACAGTAGGGACCAACTAGGGCCTTAGCCGTACGTACGCAAGTGCCTCCTTATTATGTACAACTATATTTTTTTTGCTTCCTCCGGGTTTGCAGACATCACGGGCCCACACCATTGTCAACCTTGTAGTTAATATGAACGAGAGAATTGCACAAGGTGCGGCCGACAGCTGGGACCAAGCAGCTCGAGCAGTATTTGTGTTTTTTAGGCGTGAGCACTGCAGAGTTTTTCTTGGCGATGTTTTCGTTATTGTTCAGAGGAGAGCAGGGTATTAACTGGGCGGGCTGTGGCCGGTCTAGCCCAGGCGAGATATCCAGCCCAGATATTATTTTTTTCCAAGATGAAAATGGCTAGCCCAGCTATACGTTTTTTCAGGAATACCCAGGCAAGGTCAACTTGTTATTCTCCGCCCCGTTGGGCTGCAGATCTTTCCTAGGAGGGATGCATTAGGCTTAACAGGGAAATGGGCTTTAAAAAAATAATAAATGGGATGTAATTATAAAAACTGGGCAGTAACTATAAAAAAATGCACCAAACACGAGATTGGTTTATAAAATATTATTTATGGATTTTGAAAATCTTAATTTTTAATTGTTGCGCGCGCAATGTTTTTCATTGGATTTTTACGTAATACAAATTTGTATTTAATCTGACTAGAAATTTCGGGATAAAAATATTTAGAATCCCATCTAAATGTGGGAAATTTTATTGAATTCTGTCTTGAACAGTTGGTTGAAATTATTAATCGTTGTTCTAGCTAGAATATGAGCTGTACTTTTAACAAACTGTAAATGGGCTGTAGTAAATTCCATTAGAAATCAAAAATGGGCTCTACATTCATACAAATCGCAAATGGGCTATAAGTTCGCTGCCACACACTTGTGGGCCTACTAAGTTGATGCGTCCCCTAAAAAAAGAAGTTGACGTGTATGCAAGGCTTTGTCAACTTATTATAGTCAACACATGGTTCCAGCAGTAGTGGCCATTGGATGTCTATCCAATGGATGTCGTGCTTCTTCTTCAATCTCGGATATTCTAGCTTCGGCCACCCAAAAAATGATTCCTCCCCCTAACATCTAGGGCGCACCGTTTCGGAGGCTGACATTTGGGCCTACCAAGTTGGCGTGTACCAAGGGCTTTGTCAACTTAGTCAATATAAACGATTCCAGCTGCAGTGACCGTACGATGTCCATCCAACGGCCATAGTGCTTCTTCAACCTCTGGTCTTCTTGCTCCAGCCGCCCAAAGCAGCACCGATCGTGCTGCCTGCTCCTGCCTCCGGTGGTCAGCTGTGCTGCTGCGGAGGCCTCACCTCCCCCTACTACTCCCACCGCTGGCCAGGACATTCCTCCACTCACCCACACCCCCTGTTATTCTACGGCCACGGCAGCCTCACACCATATCCGAACTAGTGAACCCTCGTACTCCTCTCCGCGTGGGCATCCACTGCCGCGTCTTCCCCGGCTCCACGTCGTCGCCTTCCTAGGCCTCGCCACCGTCCACCGCCGTGGTGCTCTCGATGCGGCGTGGTCAATGTGGTCAACGACCGACTTCCATCGGAAGAGTACTGTACGTGGAGAGGCTGACAGCTGGATCCAAGCGTAAACTAATTATTCCTCCACCTGACAGCAGGGACCCACCGGACGGGCCGCCGTATTTCACAAAAAAACATTTCCCCCCTGACTGCTGGTACCCACTGGACGGGCCACCGTATTTCACAAAAAACCATTCCCCCCTCTATCATCTCGGACCCACCGGAAATGCCTCCGTATTACGCACAAAAAAAATGAACTCCCCCTACTAACTGGGACCCTCCTTGGTGGGAGGCTGACTCGTGGGCCTACTACGTTGACGGGGATGGCGGGCTTTGTCAACTTAGTCAATATGAACAATTCTAGCTCTAGTACCGTACGATGTCCATCCAACGGCTGTAGTGCTTCTTCAACCTCTAGTCTTCCTGCTCCAGCCGCCCAAAGCAGCGCCGGTCGTGCTGGATGCTCCTGACTCCCGTGGCTGACTCTGTTGCCGTGGAGGCCTCACCGCCCCTACTATTGCCACCGTTGGCCAGGCCCTGCGGTGACGGCAGCCTCACACCGCAGCTGAACCAGTGAACTCTCGTACTCCTCTCTGCATGGGCTTCCACTGCCGCGTCTTCCTCGGCTCTGCATCGTCCCCTTCCTAGGCCTCGCCGTAGTCCACCGCCCTGATGCTCTCGGCGCGGCGTGGTCAAAATGGTCAAGGAACGACTTCCATCGGAAGAGTACTGTACATGGAGAGGCTGACAGCTGGGTCCACGGCGGCCACAAGGAAGTGCCTCCTTATTACGCGCAAAATAATTATTCCTCCACCTGACAGTAGGGACCCATTGGACGAGCCACCGTATTTCGCAAAAAAACGTTTCCCCCCAACTGCTGGGACCCACCAGCTACATCTTCGCAAGCAAGGAAGTCCGTCCGAAAAAAAATGATTCACCCCCTGACTGTTGGGACCCACCAGGTACATCTTCGCACGCAAGGAAGTGCCTAACAGTCGGGATCCACCTGGTTGAAGCGTACGTAGCATTGTCATTCTAGTCGCGAACGTGTACGTACATACTGGTCAATGTAGAGGCGCGCATGTGTCGTAGTAGAGGCACGCACATAGCATGTACACGTACGTACAACGGCCAGCGTGCAAGAAAGAAAATATGGCCACGTACGTACATACGGGCGGAGTCTCAAACGCCTACTCACGCATACGTACGGCCAGGGCTCGTGTACATGGCTGAGTCGAAACATAGAAACAACATTGTCGTCGTGTTCATGGGGAGCCAACCGGTCGGTCGGAACGGAATGCGTTGTCATATTCATCGGGAAGGCTTGGACGGAACAGCCGATGGAAACGAGGCCCGCCGTACCGCAGAATGGAGGAAACGGCCTTGTGTTCAACCGGCCACGTTCGAAACGGGATCCTGTTCATCGGGAGGGGTCTGGCGTACTGCAAAATGGAGGAAACGGACTTGTGTTGGACCTCCTACGGTCGAAACGGGGTCCTGTTGATCGGGAGGGGTGTGGCGGACCGCAAAACGGAGGAAACGAACTTGTGTTGGAGCGCTATGGTCGAAACGGGGGTCGTCGGGAGGGGTGTGGCGTACCGCAAAATGGGACTCCACGGGATACTGTTCATCTCCACCGTTGACCTCCTCCAGCCTCCACGGGCTACTGTTCATCCACCGTCGACCTCCTGCAGCCTCCACCTGCGACTGTTCATCCAACCTCCACCGCGCGCTGATCCACCGGCTACTGTTCAACCAGCCCTCTCCACAGGCTCCTGTTCAACCACCCCTCCACGGGCTACTGTTCATCCACCCCTCCACCATCTACTGTTCATCCAGCCCTCCACGGGATCATCCTGTTCAGCCAGCCCTCCACGGGGTCATGTTCATCCAGCCCCAACCGGCTCGATCGATCAGGCTCCTGTTCATCCAGAGGCAACCCCACGGGGTCCTGTTCATCCACCCCCACCGGTAACTGTTCATCCAACTCCCCCCCAGCAATGCTCACTGTTCATCCAAACCCCCCAAGTAAACGCTCACTGTTCATCCCGAGGCGGCATCAATCGGCTTCAGTTAGCAGCAGTAGCGAAGGAATCACTCGATCGCTCGGGTTCAGTAACGCGTAGACTACAGCGCAATCGCTTGGTTCAGTTAGGCGACGCCTCGCTCGGGTTCAGTTAGAGCCCAACGCCACGCACCCACGCGCGTATGGTACGAGAGAAACGCGCATCGCTCGGCCCCCGACCACCAACCATAATTGGGAACTCCCCGATATTTTCCTCGCCCTCGCTTCTACCACGGTTTTTTCCGTCATGGACGGCCCAAAGAATGTCATGCAGCTGCTTCTCCGGCCCGCCCAGGACGAAAAGCCCATTTTCTGTCATGATTTTTTGTCATAGAGGTAGGAGCCCACCACATCTATGATGATACCGGGTTTTGTCACAATTATATTCATAGAAGTGTCATAAGTATGACAGAATATTTTTCGCTCAGCCCAAAATGTCACGGATGTGTCTTTTTTTGTAGTGTAGTTGATGAAACATATACTAACAAAGAGAAGCAGTTTCTTTATATACATTGGAAATGAAATGATAGAGAGGACACTCGCTCTATTTTAACTCTATTATTACTTCATTTTATCGGTAGCACTAGGGTCGAGCAGGTAGCATGTGAGGTGTACCGTGTGTCGCAAGGATGAAAGCCTGGGGTGCTTAGGCTGGGATGTTAAAACTGGCTCTTTCACTCCCTATCTTCCCCCGTGATGTTTCTGTGGTAGCATTTGGGTTGTAATCCAAACTTGGTCGAGCTGGTGCTGTGTCCTCCTAGCTTCCTAGCTTATGTGGCAAACTTATCTCCTGCTAGTACCCAGTCCGTTCTAGTAGTAATTGCATAACTGCCCGTTTGCACTGAGATGTTGTTGGATAATGGTTCACTATGGTTGGGTTTCTTTAGTGAAAAATCGATGGAAACCCCTCTTTTGATATATAAGAAATCAGTGCACTAGCAGTGCCAAAACATTGCCTCAAATTAATAGTGCCACTAGATTAAGGTGCAAAATAGTAACATTAATGCTTTATCATGGCAGTGCCAAAACAGTAGCACAAGAGCAAAGTCAACATGCAGGATCTTTGGCAAATGGTCGGACAAAAAAGGAACATACCTCGTGATGGGAACCATATCTGCAGTCAACGCCATCATAGAAGGGATCACACTAGTCAGCAACATGGATGATTCAATTCATGGGACCTTTTGTGCAGTTCCCCTAAAATGAAGCAATGTTTGCATCATGCAGTTAGCACGTACTTGGTCCCATGATCTAGCGGCTTCTTCTTCATTAGTTGCAATAAAATTGAGCAACATCAAGGTTGGTCATGAAGCTTGTGGAATGTTCAACTATAATTCGGATATCATTTTGTGCAGTTCAACTAAGATCAAGTGTGAAATGTATATCTTTGTTTGCATAAAAAGGTGGAAATGACGGTGACTAATAAGTGATGAAACATACATCAAATGAAAAGAAGCATGTTCCTTATCTGAATGGCGATCCTACAAGGACAGTAGTAATTTCTAAAGTAGTAGCATTGCTAGATATTAGTGTGGGCATTAGGATTAACTATGACAACCGTTAAATACAACATTATTTAATGCTGCCATTGCTTCATTTTACCAGCAACATTACATTAACAGCTGCTAAAGAGTTGGTATTTGGGCACGGGAGAGTAGGTGGACCAGGAGAGTTGCATTTTGAGCGAAAAGAAGCAACTTATCTTAATGAGAAATTTAGCAGGACATGAAAAATAGTGCCATTGATTCATATTACTGGAGGCATTACATTGAAAACAACATTGGTTTAACATGTCCTTACTTTAACAGTGGAACTGCTACATTTTACCAGTGGCATTACATAAGAGGGGCTCAGGGCAACAAACATCGGAACATGATATTTGGGTTGGTCCCATTTTTGTTCGGTATAGCCACCTTATACTGTGTGAGCTAGCAAATCTAGTGCTGGACACACTCGGTTGACTTGTCCCCCAGTCCCCACTTTCTTTCCTTTTTCAACTAATAGATCAATTTATATTGAGTTTGTACTATGTTTCCCTTTATTTCCCTATTAGACCAAGAGACTAGTTGGATAGCCAATCTCTGCTACTTTTCGCCCCCATTATCTCCTCTTTCAATGAAGTCCTAGATTCAGGTAACAAATCCTCCCCCACCACACCCCCTTTCTTCCCTGTTTGAACCAAGTTGTACTAGATTCAACTGCATGAAGTACTTTTACCCCTTAACAGTAAAACTTTAGGTGACTTTCAAACAGCCGATCAATCCTATCTACGAGGGGGCCTAAGAAATAGTAAAAGATATAAATGCAGCAACGTTAGGAGCTGGGGTAGTAGAGCAAGGCCGGTTTCGAAAGAAGTTATACCTGAGGGTCCCTGGGATGTCGCTAGGTGGGTGGCGGGAGGCCAGATCTGCCCACACTACGGCAGCAAGGAAGAAGGGTTCGGAGACCCTCCCTACCTGACGATGTGTGGGAGAGAACGGAAAGGCACGCTGATCGAGATGTGCTAGATGTGGGTAAGAGCTGAGGACGACCGCATGAACATTGCACCTTCTCACCTTCCCCGACGAAGGGGATCAAACCAGATCTATGACTAGCTCAAAGTAAAGACAAACTTGTAGAAAAGGGGTCAATCGATAGATGTCCTAATTAACATATCCTACTTGACCTAGATGACTGCTGAGTAGTCTTCATGCATGTGACTCCAATGACCAACGCCTTGGAGGAACGCGTTTTTCGCTGTTTAACCCTCGTAGTGATCTGGAGCACATGACACCTATTATTGCGAGATGACAAGAAACTTTTTTTAGATTTCTCATCAGAACTACGACCCTGTAAACACAGCCTGCACGATACGTAAACGATAGCCAATCCAGCCATCTGCTGGAGTCTGGTCACATGCATGGACGAACTGATCTCCTATGTCGTGCAGGGATCATCCAAGCACTGACGTGTTTATAGCACTACTCCAATACTATCACTCGTCTCTCTCTTCTATTAACTCAGACGACTTGCAAGGACGGGGGAGTGTGCCTATGGTCGGTTCTCAATTGATGTCCCACATGTGTGTGCAAACGCAATATGACGTGCGTTCCATTCGGAGGGCGGTGCGCCAGAGCGACCAACTGTCTGGGGTGCGATAGGAATGCCACGGGCATGTTGTATACATGTGTACCGCCATTTTCTTTAGGCTTTGCTCCATGGCGCAATCCATGGATACAAAATTACATTTAAAAGTCGAGGGCAGGGCTTTTCCTGTGTGGTAGGCGCGGCAGTTCCCCCTAGTCGGTTATATAGAGAGGCGAGAAGATGAGGGAGTAGGTTGCTGCAAATGTAGGGGTTGTGTGATTTGATGGCTCGTTACTGCTGGACAGGTGGGGCCCTGTGATTTGACTTTCCATTATCATTATTACTGCGGCGCTACGACCGGCGTGAGTCTCCCGATTCCTGACCACCTCCATTGTATACAGCTGCCAAGTACTATACTACCTAGCTACTTACTCCTTGGCAAATGCAATAAATACTATGAAGAAAGAATTAGAGAGAAGTAAAAAGATTACTCTTATAGCCAACCTTATAGCTAACGTTGTTGTATGAGTGACTAAGTGATGACTATGTATGACATGCCAATATCAGATAGCCTAACACACCTGGACGGAGGAAGTAGTTTCATGCATTCGAAGTAGGCAAAAAGGATCATTTATTGCTGTCTGAATCTCCAAGGGGGCGACCGCGTGAGCGAGGTGACGGTCATGGTAGGCATGACCATATACGGGCTGCTGACATCCCTTGGATCTGAGATCGAACGGTGGCATGCTAAGTTGCTGAAAATTTGCCACATAACCCTCCAGTATAGTATATGCACCCATAGGTCTACAATCGCGCCATGCAACCGTTCGATCTCATTTCCAAGGGCTCTCAGAAGCCTGTATCATGGGAGCATGGAAAGCTTCGTATCACATGTAATTTTCCTGACGCTTGACCTTTGAACACGCATATGCATGAAGCCGGTTAATTGGGTTGACATCTAATTGGGCCCCCGTAGTACTTTGCATGAATCCATTTATCCACCGGGCAAGCCACTACCCTTCCGATCGCATGCCCCACTCAGAATTTTTACAATTGGAAAACTGCTAGCAGTTCGCTCCTACTCGTCCCTGACCGTCCTTTAACATTACGGCAGTTCACTCCTAGTCGTCCTGTCCTTTCACATTACAGCAGTTCCACTAATTCTAACCCTCCTAGTGGAAGGACTTAGTCGTGGAGCCATTGCAACTAGGAAACTTAAAGGGGTTAATCGGGACAAAGGACACGGGGTTTATACTGGTTCGGCCCCTTACGGTGAAGGTAAAAGCCTACGATCTAGTTTTGAGTGGGATTGATTATGTCTCAATTACCAGGGAGCGAAATCGCTTGACCTGGCTCTCGATCTAAGCTTACATGGCCTGAACCGCCGCCGAGTCTTCCCTTTATATATAGAGGTCGACACCCAGCGGCTCACAGAGTCCTGGCCGGCTCATAAACAGTGTCCGGCTCGGTCTCTAACTATTCTTGCCTTACAATACAAGTCACGTACATATGGCGGTTTATCTCTACGGGCCTTAAGTCGCCTTTGGGCTTTGGGCCCTTAACTGAACCGCTATCTTCAAGCTTGGTCTTGGGCTTCAAGAGTACTCATAGGTATAACCCGGCCCCTCCTGGGCGGGTCATACCTAATAGTTATATCCCCAAGATTAGGCCCCAGATTGATTTGAACCGGTTCATGTCAATCTTCGACACTTAAGAAAGATCTTCTGCTCTTGGCTAATGAAAATTTTGTAACCCGCCATGATGTCATCCTTTGGACTTGTGGTAACCCGCCATGACATCATCTTCCATTAATGCATGTTTCGTCCAACATATCTCAATGGATCCTTATCTTAATGACCATCCCAAGAATCGAGGCGTCCTTGTAGCTGGATAACCATGTTTCCGGCCTCCTCATTTTTCGCGCCCACTTATTAGTCTTCCCTTATAAATATACACGACTAGGGCTTTCCTCATTCTCCCTCTCCTCATCTTCTTCCTCTCTCAACCCTACAGCCTCTCGAGCTCCGCCGCCGCTGCAGCGCACCTCATCTTCCTCGACCTTGGCCGCTGCATCAACCTGAGTCAGTCCAGAGAACGGCGGCGACCCTCCGCAGTAGATTTGCAGCTGTAAGTCTTCTCCTTCTGCACCTCAAATTTGCATTAGGGTTCACAAGTTCCACTGTGTTCTTCGTGGTTCATCATGGTTTCTTCGTAGTTCTTCCTTCGCGGCCTCATTTGATTCAAAAGTAGTATGGAACTTATGCGGTAGTTGTTTCGCATCCATTTTTGATACTAGTCGATCCCTTTTTCTTGCAAAGAAGCCTCATTAGAACTCATGAACTCATTTATACCATGTTTTTAGGCCTAGAATATATTCTTTTTTGAACAGCCGTTTGATCCGAAATAATTGCTGCAACCTGTGAAACTTGTTTCTGCAACACTTAGGCAAAAATTGTATTTATTACATCCATCTAGCCATGGCAACTCTTATCGCCGGCTTAAAAAGGCAATGCTCAATTGATACTGTTGACCGCCCATGGCGGTTTAGATAACTTAACCGCTTATGGCGCTCATGGCGGCTTAAATAATCTGATATAATTAGCCTTGTACCATTAGGCCCCTTTATAAGTCGCCATCTTGAGTATGCACTGTAATGTTTTTCTTCGGCTTAAATTTGAACCGGAAATTTTTACTCTTTCTTAGGCTTTCACCACAATGGCACTGAAACCACCCACTTCATGCAACTGGGTCAAATCCATCGTCACAGACAGTATGCTTGATGACTTTGTGAAGACTGGCTATCTGCCGAAGAAGGAAGTTATGTCTTATCGTGCCCCTGACCCGACGGAGGAAATTCCCAAGCCCAAAGCGGGGGAGGTCATCATCTTCACTGATCATATGAACCGGCATTTTTCACCACCCGGCTCAATATTCTTTAGGGACGTCCTACACTTCTTTGACCTCCTACCTCAAGACATCGAACCCAATTCTGTATCTAATATTTACAATTTTCAAGTGTTCAGCGAGGTATACCTTAGAGAAGAACCCAACTTGCTACTCTTTAGAGAGTTATTCTACTTGAACCGCCAGAATGAGTGTGCTATTGGACAAAGCTTGGAACTTGGTGGTGTCTCAATCCAGCGTCGGAGAGACGTGATTTTTCCTTATGCCAACCCACCAAGTCATCCCAAAGACTAGAACCAGACATGGTTCTATTGCCAAGACACTTCTCCGGCTGATGAAAATCCTCTACCCGGCTTTCGTGCTCTACATCTGGAATCCAAACATCCACTTCGTGATAATATAACAGCCGCCAAATGCAAGACGCTCGCCCCCACCCTGGCTAAAATCAAGGCTCTTCTGGGGAACGGGCTAAATGGCATTGATTTAGTCCGGGTTTGGCTTTCCTGGCGAGTCATTCCATTGAGCCGCCGCCCCGGCTTGATATGCACCTACACAGTCAAGAAAGATGACCCTCTACGGCATTGTTCTGACGATTTGCCTGACCACGTCATCAACGACATGAACAAGTCTCTCCTGAATGAAAGCCTAGCAGACTGCGGTAAAGTGGGCTTAAGCCCTTTCTGCGAAGCTAACCTGGCTCTAGCGGTAAACCACCCAACTGAATGAATTACCTTCATCTTTTGATACTTCATCTCTACTCACACTTTTGCCGATTTTTCACAGGCTGGTGATAAATTCTGGAAGGTCAAATATGATCACGAGGCTGCAAAAAAGACCAGGAAGGCCAAGAGAGCCGCCAGAAAATAGGCTGCGAAGAAGAAGGGCAAGAAGGCCACCGCCTCTGACTTGCTTCGACTAGAAGATACTTCTGAGTCGGAGGTAGCCCTTGACTCTCTTGGCTCCTTTTTTAACCACCTTATTGACACTGATTAGCAGCAGGAGGACACAGGAACAAGCCATGGAAAGGATGAAGAGGTAACTATCATTTCCTCTGACTCCGAGCCTTTGCCGAGACAGAAAATCCGAAGAGTAACCCGGAAAGTAAGATTTTCACATCCCTTAGCTTATCAAGATCCTCAATTTCTTTTGAAGCGACAGATTCATGAGAGCCGGAGGCAGACCCAGACCAAGAAGGATGTGTTACTCTCCTCCGGCTTACCTAATACACCAAGGAAGTGTCGGAACAAGGTCACTTCCGATTTAAATCCATGTTATCCTTTGGCGGGTCTCACTCGTCAACCACTCAATTCTTCTGACTTGAATTATCAGGAAACTTCACCTTCCTCCGGCGACTCAATGCAGTCCAATTTGCTGGCTTTCAAAACCGCTCCAGGGTACTGATAACCTACTTATCCTGTATTCATTTCAATTCATTGTATTTACACTGACCTTTTGATCTTATGTAGCGGAAAAGCAAAGCCCAACAAAAAGGTGAAGAAGAACAAGCCGGCCGAAGAGCCGATCTTCAAAGAGCCAGAACTTGGAATGGCCACACGTGAAGCCTCTACTCATGAGCCACCACCTGAACCAGCTCATGACACACAAACACCAGCTGCTGACCCGCCTCCCGAACAAGCCGCCGATGGTTCTGAAAACCCGAAAGTTCCTAGCCCGGCCAAGACAGACAATCCGCAAAGTACTGATGTTGAGATTACTAAGACCGGCTTTGCTGAGCCGGGGAGGCCAACCGTGCTGGCCAAATGTTCCGCCAAGGAGGAGCTTCTGGAATGCTGCAGGGTCAAGCTTGATGTTGCTGATTATACTCACATGAGTATTGGAGAAGTTTTTTTGGCTATATGAGCCAAGTATTGATATGGTGAAGCAGATGCACCAGAAATTTGAGGTATAATCCCTTCTCTATACTAATTTATCCTTATTTTGCCAGCCCCCAAGTCTATTGCTTATGATGCATATGTTGTAGACTTAGAAACAAGGTAAATAACATTAGTGATATATTTGGATAACATGCAAGAAAACCAGCTTACTCCATAGTCCCCAAGGGCCGGCTTAATCAACATGGTTGAGCTGGTCCTTCATATGCTTGTATAGAATAAAACACTTGAGAAAACTTTAACAGCAATATGCATTAGCCCCCAAGTGCCAAGTACTCTTGCTTGCAAAGTGCTTGGGACTTGCTCTCATGAACCACCACTTAAGTAAAATTCTTCGGTAGACATTAGCCCCCAAGTGCCAAGTGTTGTTGCTTGCAAAAGGCTTGGGACTTAATATTGTATGATAATAGTCATGATGACCCGGTATTTGTACAGGCCACCACCAGTCAATTTGAATCAGAAATACCTGACCTGAAGAACCGCCTGGAAGCACAAGAGACATAAACCCAAAGAGCCAACTCCAAGTTTTAATTCAGTATATCTGAACAAGAAAACTGAAAAAAGACTTCGAAATGGAGAAAAGGGCCTAGGCTGATGAAAAGATTGCTTTGATCAATCGAGCAAAGAAAACAGAGGCGGCTCTTGAAGAGGCGATCGGTGAATTATCCGGCTTAAAACACCATGTCTCTCAGATGGTCTTAGAAATCTTTGGTAAGTCGCCCTGCAAGTGTCAAATATTTGAATCTTTCTAGTGATCATATAAATTGTCATTAACTCACCTGACATTATTATGTAGGCCCCAGGAGTTCAAATCTTAATCAAGACATGCTAATAAAGCTGAAGGCGGTTTATACGCTGGTGGAACAACTCTACACCGGGTCTCAGCGTGCCTTAGCCACAGTGGCCCTGTCAAATGAAGTGCCCACAC
The DNA here is from genome assembly GCF_002162155.2 of Triticum dicoccoides. Classification (NCBI taxonomy): domain Eukaryota; kingdom Viridiplantae; phylum Streptophyta; class Magnoliopsida; order Poales; family Poaceae; genus Triticum; species Triticum dicoccoides. Next base: position 254,060,755 of record NC_041381.1, on the reverse strand, counting down.
TCCTGGTGGATGGGCTAAGGAAACTCTCTATGCTGCCCCAGCGATTCACTGAACTAAGGCGATCGTCCGCAAGAGCCAGAGCCGTGGCTGCCTTAAGTCGGGCTAAAGCTTGGCTACCGGAGTTAGACCTGGCCGACATCACCATTGGTTATCCAAGCCTTAAGGAGGATGGCACTCCCTTTGAACAGGAAGACTTCGCCACTTGTGTGAAGGAGATACGCCCCGTGGCCACCCTGATAGCTGATGAAGCGGATCTCACCAAGTACCAGCCAGGTTATGACAGGAGAACCGGAGAATTCCAACGCCACATTATCAAGTGACCAGCCTGATGCCCCCAATCCGTAAGCATACCTTCGCCCATGAAGTTGACCCGGCCGGAGTAATTGTTGATGAAGCCGATTTTGAAGCTTTGAATGGCATTGACTGGTCATCATGAACCTTCCAGGAAAGGGAACAGGGCGAAGAAGCGGAGAGGGCTAACCTGGACGCTTCTGGTCAACACGATAATTAACCCGCCAGGCGGTTGATACCTGTGATCTGCTGAAAAACAATATTAATCATTTGGACTCAGGGAGTCATGTAATAGGGTAGAAATAACATTGTCTTGCGGTGCCATCGTGCACATTTTTGGTGCTCAACACTGTTAAGCCGCCATCTTATATTTACCCGTATCATACTTATCGTCTGTTCTCCTTATACTTTAGCAAGTCTCTGAACTGCCCTGCACACAGGAATAGATCACAAGATCGCCTGGCGGCTTACCGCAAGGCGGGTCATAATATCTTTAACCATTAATATGGAGAAAAAGTCATAGATAAGTCTGTTGTGAAATATAACTTTGAAACACAACTATATATCATACCTGTGAGCTTTGGATTTGTACTGCCGGTTTATGTGACCCGAACAATAAGGGTGATAACCCAATTTGTGGAAACCAACACTTCAAAAGATATGATGATTCTCATATGTTGGCGAATTATCATCCAAAATTAAGTCGGGTAAAATTTAAACCATACTTATACTTAGATCTTTGAACAAAAATTCTCAAGTCAAAAGAAAGGCTGCTTTCAAATAAAACTTAAACCAAATAAGAAGAAACAATCAAGGCTCCTGATTCAAATACGATCAGTAAACCGTCCCAAAGGGGTTAAGCTAGGATTCGAATATGATCATGTAGCCCCCAGTGGCTTTGGCGTTGCGCCAATCAAGAGGGTACCGACAGCTATGTTCTCTTTGGTTCGAATACGACCCATGTTTGAACAGGAAGCCCCCTAGTGACCTTGAGAGTTTTTTAATGACTCTGATTCGAATACGATCAAATTCGGACCCAAAAGGGGTTAATCTATGATTCAAATACGATCAAGAAGCCCCCTAGTGAGTTTGGCAGTGTGCCGATCAAGAGGGTACCAACAACTATGTTCTCTTTGGTTCGAATACGACCTATATTTGAATAGGAAGCCCCCAGGTGATCATAAGTTTTGACGGCTAGATTCGAATACGATCATGAGCCGGACCAAGAGGGTTAAGCTAGATTCGAATACGATCAGCCCTCGATTGGTCATTTGAAATGATAATGATGAAGACATATGTAACACCCCAGATGTAACATGTCCCAATTTGGCAATATATCAACTTGACCTCATCCAATTCTTGTGGGTTTTATCATTTTTGGCCTCATCTTGTTTGGTTGTGTGGTTTTATTCTTTTCTTTGTCATTTCATTTTAGCCATTTTGCATTTGTGCCTCTTGTCATTTTGCATTCATCCTCATCATATAGTGCATTTTCATCTCATGCCATCTCATGTTGCATTTTGTCATTCATGTTGTTGCCATGAGCATCATGGGCATGACCTTGTCCCCCCCCTTTTCAACCATGGCACCATCACTTCTCCTCCTTCCTTCTCCTTCCTTCTCCTTCCTTCTCTTATCAAGTGCTATTTTATCCTTCTCTATTAATGTTCATCTTCTCCCTGTAAATCTTGCTCCTTACCCTAAACCTCTCTGCCAAAGATATCCTTATTTGAAGTTGTTTTGGTCAGGTTCAAAAATGACACAAGTCTGAAAATATTTCAAACTTGTCTTATTTTTCTACCTCTAAAAATGCCCAATGCAATTTATTAAAATAGTGGATAATTCCAGGAGTTGGAGAGTATTTTCTTTATGCTCTAACTCCTCTCCCTTTTTCCTGAGCTTTTCTGTTTCTATTTCTGTTTATAAAAATTAGAAATGAAGCAGCAGCAGCAGCAGCCAGCGCAGCAGCCCCCCCTGGGCCTCGGCCTCCAAGGCCGGCCCAGCTAGCGCACCGTGCAGCCCAGCCTTCGCGCCAGCCGGCCCGCTCGGTCCTCTCCTCCGTGCTTTTTCTCACCCACGCAAGCGCGCACCCCCGCTAGACCCTCGACACGTGGTAAGATTGGCCCCGCTCGTCAGCGCCTCCCCTGTTTCCCGCACCCACCTTTTCCCTCTCATCTCGCCGTCGCCATGGGGACCGCGAGCACGAGCGCGCGTGAGCTCGCACCGCTCGCCCTAGCCCTTATAAGCCCCAGGTTCCGTGTCCCTCGCGTCGCCTAGGGTTTCCCTTGTCCGCCGCCGCCGTTTCTAGGTGAGTCTAGCCACTAGATCTGCCGCTTCCGCCCCGTCCCGAGCGCACCTGAGAGCGCGCCTCGTCGCCGGCGTGCTCTCGGGCCACTCCAAACCCCGCAGTTCGTGTCCATCTTCTTCCTCGCCGTCGTCTCCTTCCACGACGTCAACTACGGTGCCCGGACGACGAGTTCATCGACATCCCCTGCTTCCTCCTACCTCTCGGTCAGAAAACGCGCCAAGGTTCAGAGCTCGTCAGCGTCGCCGCAGGCTCGTCTCCGTCATCGTCTTCTTGTCCAAGGGTAAGGAGGTATACCCAACTTCCTCCCTGCTCCTTCCTGTCGTCAATAGATCACCATAGGTGCTGCTTCGATTCAATCTTTCCCGTACTCTCGGTGCTCCGGCGATCTCTGTAGTTTTAGTTGCTCATGTTTTCTTGCTACACGTGCACACGCTCTCTCCCCTGTTCCCACGTGCTCGCGCTCGCTCGCTCGCCGCGCCCGTAGCCCCGCTTGCTTCTGCACCCTGCGCGCGCACCCGGCTTTTCCCTGGGACGCCGTAGCCGCCGCTGCCGTTCGCCATAGACGCCATGGCCCCAAGTCGAGCAACTGCTCGAACTCGAGCGCCCCTGCATCCCCTCGTAGTTGCACGCGTCCATACCCCCTTTCCGCACGGCCGCCGGAGGCCCCGTGCCTGCTGGATTGCCGCCGTTTCCCTCGCCGGCGCCGTCGTCTTCTCTGTTTGAAAATAGAGTGGCTCGACCTGGTGCTTACCTAAAAGGAGCCGAAGCCCTTTCCTATTAGAACCACCTAGCTAGCCCAGTGGTTGCCGTAGCAGAGCCACACCGGGGAGACCCGGGTTCGATCCCCCGCGGGTGCAGTTTATTCCTCCCCCCTTTTTTCCTTTTCTTGCACTGTGAGTATGACAGGGTGGCCACACCTGTCATCCTCTCTTAGCCGTTTGTTTTTTTATTTTATTTATTTTATTATTATTATTTGTTTTATTTTGATTCCCAGCGAATATTCCATTTCTGGCATGTGGAATCTGTCCTTTTCGGGCAAGTCCAATTCTGGACGTTTCCAATTATGGAAAGTGCCATTTCTGTCAATTACCATTTTAGGCAGGTTTTATCTTTGTGCATTTGTGATGATTTTTCTACAGCAACCCTAACATATTATATGTGTTTTTGGGGTAGAAAAATCCCACCAACCCACTGGTGGCATTAGTTTCTGCATTTGAGCAAGTTCATAATCATGCCATCTCACTTCTTATTGTTGTTTTGTCTCTTATGTGCTTGTTCATGCAAATATGCTAGTTGTTTGTTTTGCACTTGAGTAGCTACTTTGTCATGCCTACTTCATACTAGTACTTATTCCATGCCATGACATGCCTGGTAATGAGTTGATCAAGCCTGTAGAGATGCCATGATGAATCTGTTTTTGCTATGTCTAGTAATTCCACTAAGTCTGTAGAACTGTTATCTCTTGCAATATTGCCATGCTATTTTAGTCATGCTATAGTGGTTTTTAGGTTGAGCTCAGTGTTCGTGTTTCGTAGGGCATCTCCTGTACATCACCGTTATGCATCTTGTTCATATGTTTGGGTGCTATAGCTTGTTCATACTTTGCATCCAAGTGGCCATGTTCCTGTTTGCATCATATCTTGTCTTGCTTGTCTTTTGCAAACCGTGTACCCGAATCCGGTGATCCTTATATCGATTTCAACCAAAATCATCTCATCTTTCCAGCGGCATACTTGGTTTGCCAAGTTGATGCCTTGTTCATCATCTTTCCTTCTGAAGCACGCATACGCTTTGCATATCACCTCTCGCATATCATGACATGTATTGCATCATGTTGCTTGTGCATTGCACCGTGATTTATTGTGGTTCCTTTGCTTGTGTTCTTGCTTTGGGTAGAGCCGGGAGACAAGTACGTGCATGAGGAACCTGTTGAGTATGCTAACGAGGATCCAGCCTTCGACAACTCTGAGAACCTTGCAGGCAAGATGATCATACCTTCGATATCACTTCTATCTTTGCTTGCTAGTACTCGCTCTTTCGCTATGTTAGCCCTGCCTGCCTTTGTTTACCATGCCTACCTATTGCCATGTCAACCCTCTAACCAACCTGTCCTAGCAACCGTTGTTTGGCTATGTCACCGCTTTTGCTCAGCCCCTCTTATAGCGTTGTTAGTTGCAGGTGAAGATGAAGTTTGTTCCTGGTCGGAACACGGATATTTTGGGATATCACAATATCTCCTGTTTAAATTAATGCACCTTATATACTTGGTAAAGGGTGGAAGGCTCGGCCTTGTGCTTGGTGACTTGTTCCACACTTGCCGCCCTAGTTTCCGTCATACCGGTGTTATGTTCCTGATTTTGTGTTCCTTACACGATTGGGTGATTTATGGGACCCCCTTAATAGTTCGCTTTGAATAAAACTCCTCCAGCAAGGCCCAACCTTGGTTTTACCATTTGCCACCTAAGCCCTTTTTCCCTTGGGTTTTCGCGAGCCCAAGGGTCATCTTTATTTAACCCCCCCCACCGGGCCAGTGCCCCTTCGAGTGTTGGTCCGAACTGAGCAGCCTGCGGGGCCACCTCGGGGCAACTTGAGGGCTGGTTTTACTCGTAGCTTGACTCATCCGATGTGCCCTGAGAACGAGATACGTGCGACTCCTATCGGGATTTGTCGGCACATCGGGCGGCTTTGCTGGTCTTGTTTTACCATTGTCGAAATGTTTTGTGAACCGGGATTCCGAGACAGATCGGGTCTTCCCGGGAGAAGGTCTATTCCTTCGTTGACCGTGAGAGCTTGTGATGGGATGAGTTGGGACACCCCTGCAGGGTATATAATCTTTCGAAAGTCGTGCCCGCGGTTATGAGGCAGATGGGAATTTGTTAATGTCCGGTTGTAGATAACTTGACACTTGACCTCTTTAAAATGCATCAACTGTGTGTGTAGCCGTGATGGTCTCTTCTCGGCGGAGTCCGGGAAGTGAACACGGTTTGTGTTATGCTTGATGTAAGTAGTTTCAGGATCACTTCTTGATCACTTCTAGTTTCTCGACTGAGGCGTTGCTTCTCTTCTCACTCTCACTTGCGTATGTTAGCCATCATATACGCTTAGTGCTTGCTGCAGCTCCACCATTTTACCCCTTACCTACCTATGAGCTTAAATAGTCTTGATCTCGCGGGTGTGAGATTGTTGAGTCCTTGTGGCTCACAGATTCTACCAAAATAGATGCAGGTGCCGAGAATACTGGCGCAGATGGCGCAACTGAGCTGAAGTGGGAATTTGATGAGGCCCTTGGTCGTTACTATGTATCGTTTCCAGATGATTAGTAGAGGTGCCCAGTCGGGACGATCGGGGATCTAGCATTTGGGGTTGTCTTCTTTTCATTTGAACTTGACCGTAGCCGGTCTATGAGTGTATTTGAATGATGTATGATCTAAATTATGTATTGTGTGAAGTGGCGATTGTAAGCCAACTCTCTTTATCCCATTCTTGTTCATTACATGGGATTGTGTGAAGATGACCCTTCTTGCGACAAAACCACCATGCGGTTATGCCTCGAAGTCGTGCTTCGACACATGGGAGATATAGCCGCATCGTGGGTGTTACAAGTTGGTAATCAGAGCCATCCCCGACTTAGGAGCCCCCTGTTTGATTGTTTGCTGGCGATGTTGAGTCTAGAAACAAAAATGTTTTGAGTCTTAGGATTATATATATCGGAGAGTGGGATTCTTTTTACTCCTCAGTCCCTTCATCGCTCTGGTGAGGTCTCCTGACGTAGATGTTTTGACTATCCTCTTCTCAAATTTTCACTAAATTATTTTTTAGGATCACGCGGGTATCTTGGAATCGTTCCGATAGTTTTGTGAGGAGAACATTGTTCTTGGTGCCTCCTGACATTTAGGGGTTGTGGCAGTGTCCCGGGGAGTAGAGCTCCGAGGTGTTGTCGTCACAATTTTATCGTTGCAGTTCTGGAATACCTGAGCTTTGCCGACATCGAAAATCACTTTTGTACAGTTGTTGGTGAGATAACCCCGATAACCCAGTACTGGGGCGAGCTTGGGAGTATTGCCATAACTCGTATAACGGATGCTTTTGGAAGGTTGAGGTACACGATTTCCGAAGGTTTCTTGGTTATGTGTTGACAGATGGATACAGCTGGATGTAGGGATTGTTAGTTTGGGTGAGATATTGTGCTTCCCCTGTATCCCCAACACCAGATTGCATAACCAGAAAGTTTCGGGAGTTTATAGGTGGGATTCAAGTAGCTCTAGCATTTCTTCCCGCAGATATTTGGTTTGTGATTGGGTAATCCTTACCACTTATTTGTTCCAGTTGTACCTTGTTTATTTCATTCATCAATCTCTATTCAAGTGGCTTCTCACCTTAATGGACGTGTGATGTTTACTTTGGAATTCATTCATTCATCTTTGTTAGAATGTTTATTGTGAAGACTATATGTTGCAATTTCTATCCGTTGATTCAACTTGTCTATCTGTCTATCAAGATGCTAACGGATGTCACCCTCTTCAGGATGGCTCCGCCAACGCGTTAGAATCCGGGTCGCAATGATGGGAGTCAGGCGAACCCTCCACCACCACCTCCGCCTCCGGAGGCATGGCAAGCTTTGATGGCAACCTCTAACGCCCATGCTCAGATGATGATCCAGCTCATGCAAGAGCGCAACCAAGGCCAAGGCAACCAAGGGAATCAAGGTCAAGGGCAGTTCAATCATCAGCCTCAGTTTCCAACCCTCAACCAATTCCTTGCAAATCAGTCGGAGTCTTTCAGTTATTGTGTCGAGGCCACAGATGCCGATGATTGGCTCGTGGATATCAACAAGCATTTTGATTGCAGCAATGTCAGGCCTGAGGACTATGTCAAGCTCGCTTCTTTTCAGCTCAAGGACCAGGCAGCTGATTGGTTCCAGCAATACAAGGATTCCAGAGGTGGTCGAGTGATTACTTGGACTGATTTCTGTCGGGACTTCAAAGCTCACCATATTCCTACCAGTGTTGTTGAGAGCAAGCGTGAGGAGTTCCGCAATCTCAAGCAAGGCAACATGTCAGTGTATGAATACAACAAGCAGTTTCAGGAACTTGCTCGCTTTGCTAAGCAAGATGTTCTAGATGAGAAGAGTATGATCTATCAGTTCAGAGGTGGCCTTAGAGAGGATCTGCAGTTAGCTCTCGTTCTTATTGAGCCTACTCAGTTTGATCAATTCTACAATATGGCACTCAAGCAAGAAGGTGCTCAACTCAAGTGTGAGGCTTCTAAGAAGAGAATCAGAGATGCAGTGCAATCGTATTCTTCCTCACAAGTGGCAGCTAAGCAGCAGAATTTCTACCTGCGTCCTCCTCCGTTTCGTCAGCCTTACCAACAGAAGAACTCAGGTGGTCGTGGATCTTCCCACCCACCCAACCCAAGCTATCAGAAAAAGTCTCAGTCTCAAGCTCCAAGGTCAAGTGCTCCTTATCACCGTCCGCTCTAAGAAGTGACTTGCAACAAGTGCCAGCAGAAAGGCCACTACGCGAACAAATGCTTGAATCAAAGGCGCCTTCCTCCTCCTCCTCCTGTGAGATCTTCAAGCAATGCAGTGGTCAAGCATAATCCAAAGTCTGCAAAGGTGAACATGATGAATGCAGCTCAGGCAGAGGATTCTTCAGATGTGATCATCGGTAATCTTCCTGTTAATGATATTCCTGCAAAAGTCTTATTTGATACTGGTGCATCGCATTGTTTCATGTCAATACCATTTTTTGCCAAGCATGAATTCTCTTCGTCACATTTGGGTAAACCCATGGATGTCGTTTCTCCGGGTAAACGGTTGGGCTCCAGTTTGGTGGTTCCGGATACCACAATCAAGATGGGCGACTATAAATTTCTGTCTTCTCCAGTGGTTCTTGGTGACTCTGATATTGATCTAATTCATGGGATGGACTGGCTTTCTAAGCACAAGGCTCAGCTTGATTGTGCTGCCAGGAAAATTCAATTGACACACCCTTCTGAGGATGTTATCATCTATGCCGCTCGTGATGAAACCATTCAGTTGTTTTCTCTCAATGAGAAGGGCGAATTGGATGCTATTTCTCAAATTCCAGTCGTTTGTGAGTACCAAGATGTCTTTCCAGAAGAGCTTCCCGGTATGCCTCCTCATCGGCCAGTCGAGTTCGTTATTGATCTTGAGCCTGGAACTGAACCCGTTTGCAAGCGTCCTTACAAGCTTGGACCCAAGGAGATGAAGGAATTGAAGAAGTAGCTCGATGAACAAGAGCGTCTGGGTTTGATCAGACCGAGTTCTTCCCCATGGGGTTGTGGAGTTCTTTTTGTCTAGAAGAAGGATGGCACGGACCGACTTTGCGTCGATTACCGTCCGTTGAACAAGAAGACAATCAAGAACAAGCATCCACTTCCCAACATCAATGAGCTTTTCGAGCAACTCAAAGGGGCTAAAGTCTTCTCCAAGCTTGACCTTCGTATGGGTTATCATCAGATTCGCATTCATGAAGAAGATATTCCGAAGAAAGCATTCAGAACAAGCTATGGTTCTTATGAATATACTGTCATGTCTTTCAGCCTTGTCAATGCTCCTCCAACGTTCTCTCGCATGATGAACTTTATCTTCAACCCCTACACCAATGAATTTGTCCTGGTGTATCTCGATGATATTCTGGTCTTCTCCAAGAATAAGCAGGATCATGCCAAACATTTGCGATTGGTGCTCGACAAGCTCAGAGAGCATCAATTCTGTGCGAAGTTTTCCAAATGTGAGTTCTGGCTTGATGAAGTTCTTTATCTTGGCCATATCATCTATACCAAGGGCATTGCTGTTAATCCCGCAAAGGTTTCTGCAGTTGTGAATTGGGAACCTCCTCAGAATGTCAAACAGCTCCGCAGTTTTCTTGGTCTTGCAAGCTATTGCCGAAGATTCGTTGAGAACTTCTCTAAGATTGCAAAGCCTCTTTCCAACCTCCTCCAGAAGCATGTCAAGTATGTCTGGACGCCTGAGTGTGACGTCGCTTTCAACACCCTCAAAGAGAAGCTAGTCACAGCTCCTGTTTTGACTCCTCCTGATGAATCCAAGCCATTCGAAGTATTTTGTGATGCTTCCCTTCAAGGTCTCGGTGATGTGTTGATGCAAGAGAAGAAAGTTGTGGCCTATACCTCTCGTCAGTTGAAGCCCAACGAAAAGAACTACCCCACTCACGATCTTGAGTTGGCGGTAGTTGTCCATGCATTGATAACATGGAGACATCTCTTATTGGGAAGGCAAGTGGACATTTCACCGATCACAAGAGCCTCAAGTATATCTTCACTCAACCCAACCTTAACCTCAGGCAAACTCGATGGGTCGAAATGATTCAGGAGTACAATCCGAGTATCGAATATACTCCTGGCAAGGTGAATGTGATTGCAGATGCTCTGAGCAGAAAGGCTTATTGTAACGGTCTAATTCTCAAGCCGTTTCAACCGGATCTGTGTGAGGCTTTTCGCAAGCTGAATCTTCAAGTTGTTCCTCAAGGCTTTCTTGCCAACCTCATAGTCTCTCCTACTTTGGAAGATCAAATTCGTGAGGCACAACTCCTGGATACCATGGTGAAGAAGGTGAAACGTGGTATTGACAAGGGCATTCCCAAGTACAAGTGCTATCGCTTGGATGACAAAGATACTCTTTTCTTCGAGGATCGCATTGTGGTTCCAAAAGGTGATCTAAGAAAAGTCATCATGAATGAGGCACAAAATTCCCTCCTATCCATTCATCCTGGAAGTACAAAGATGTACCATGACCTCAAGCAGTCATATTGGTGGACTCGAATGAGGCGAGAAATTGCTCAATTCGTGAATGAATGTGATGTCTGCAGAAGAGTGAAAGCAGAACACCAACGACCAGCTGGTCTCCTCCAACCTCTTGCTATTCCGGAATGGAAGTTTGACCATATCGAGATGGACTTCGTGACTGGTTTTCCCAAGTCCAAGCGTGGAAATGACGCTATCTTCGTTGTCATTGACAAGCTTACCAAAGTGGCTCATTTTCTTCCTATCAAAGAATCTATCACAGCAGCTCAGTTGGCAGAGCTATACACCTCCAGAATTGTCTCCTTGCACGGCATTCCACAATTGATATCTTCAGATCGTAGAAGCATCTTCACTTCTAAGTTCTGGGACTCCTATCAGACGGCCATGGGCACCAACATTCGTTTCAGCACAGCTTTCCATCCTAAAACAAGTGGCCAAGTCGAGCGAGTCAATCAAATCCTTGAAGATATGCTCAGGGCTTGTGTCATCTCTTTCGGTATGAAGTGGGAAGATTGTCTTCCATATGCCGAGTTCTCCTACAACAACAGCTTCCAAGCAAGTTCAGGCAAGGCCCCATTCGAAATTCTCTATGGCAGAAAGTGTCGTACTCCTCTCAATTAGTCTGAGACAGGTGAACACCAACTTCTTGGCAACGACTTGATCACAGAAGCCGAAGAAATGTGCAAAGTCATTCGTGAGAATCTCAAAGCCGCGCAATCGCGACAAAAGAGTTACTATGATAGCAAGCACCGTGACTTGGCTTTTGAAATTGAAGACCATGTCTACCTCCGCGTCTCTCCAATGAAAGGCACTCGTCGCTTCGGTATCAAAGGGAAGCTTGCCCCTAGATATGTGGGTCCTTTCAAGATCATTGGCAAAAGAGGCGATCTCGCCTATCAACTTGAGCTTCCATCCAACTTTGCAAACGTGCACGATGTGTTTCACGTGTCACAGCTTCGCAAGTGCTTCAAGACTCCTGAGCGCACTATCAACATCGAAGAAATTGACCTCCAAGAAGATCTTTCTTATCATGAGCACCCCGTTGCTATTCTTGAAGAAACCGAGCGCAAGACTCGCAACAAGTCAATCAAATTCCTGAAAGTGAAGTGGTCACACCATTCCGACCGAGAAGCCACCTGGGAGCGCGAGGATCACCTCCGTTCCGAATATCCGGGGTTCTTTCAGTCCTAGATCTCGGGACGAGATCCTCTTGTAGTGGAGGAGAGTTGTAACACCCCAGATGTAACATGTCCCAATTTGGCAATATAACAACTTGACCTCATCCAATTCTTGTGGGTTTTATCATGTTTGGCCTCATCTTGTTTGGTTGTGTGGTTTTATTCTTTTCTTTGTCATTTCATTTTAGCCATTTTGCATTTGTGCCTCTTGTCATTTTGCATTCATCCTCATCATATAGTGCATTTTCATCTCATGCCATCTCATGTTGCATTTTGTCATTCATGTTGTTGCCATGAGCATCATGGGCATGACCTTGTCCCCCCCCCCCTTTTCAACCATGGCACCATCACTTCTCCTCCTTCCTTCTCCTTCCTTCTCTTATCAAGTGCTATTTTATCCTTCTCTATTAATGTTCATCTTCTCCCTGTAAATCTTGCTCCTTGCCCTAAACCTCTCTGCCAAAGATATCCTTATTTGAAGTTGTTTTGGTCAGGTTCAAAAACGACACAAGTCTGAAAATATTTCAAACTTGTCTTATTTTTCTACCTCTAAAAATGCCCAATGCAATTTATTAAAATAGTGGATAATTCTAGGAGTTGGATAGTATTTTCTTTATGCTCTAACTCCTCTCCCTTTTTCCTGAGCTTTTCTGTTTCTATTTCTGTTTATAAAAATTAGAAATGAAGCAGCAGCAGCAGCAGCTAGCGCAGCAGCCCCCCTGGGCCTCGGCCTCCCAGGCCGGCCCAGCTAGCGCACCGCGTAGCCCAGCCTTCGTGCCAGCCGGCCCGCTCGGTCCTCTCCTCCGTGCTTTTTCTCACCCACACAAGCGCGCACCCCCGCTAGACCCTCGACACGTGGTAAGATTGGCCCCGCTCGTCAGCGCCTCCCCTGTTTCCCGCACCCACCTTTTCCCTCTCCTCTCGCCGTCGCCATGGGGACCGCGAGCACGAGCGCGCGTGAGCTCGCACCGCTCGCCCTAGCCCTTATAAGCCCCACCTTCCGTGTCCCTCGCATCGCCTAGGGTTTCCCTCGTCCGCCGCTGCCGTTTCCAGGTGAGTCTAGCCACCAGATCTGCCACTTCTGCCCCGTCCCGAGCGCACCTGAGAGCGCGCCTCGTCGCCGGCGTGCTCTCCGGCCACTCCAAACCCCGCAGTTCATGTCCATCTTCTTCCTCGCCGTCGTCTCCTTCCACGACGTCGACTACGGTGCCCGGACGACGAGTTCATCGACGTCCCCTGCTTCCTCCTACCTCTCGGTCAGAAAATGCGCCAAGGTTCAGATCTCGTCCGCGTCGCCACAGGCTCGTCTCCGTCATCGTCTTCTTGTCCTAGGGTAAGGAGGTATACCCAACTTCCTCCCTGCTCCTTCCTGTCGTCAATAGATCACCGTAGGCGCTGCTTCGATTCAATCTTTCCCGTACTCTCGGTGCTCCGGCGATCTCTGTAGTTTTAGTTGCTCATGTTTTGTTGCTGCACGTGCACACGCTCTCTCCCCTGTTCCCACGTGCTCGCGCTCGCTCGCTCGCCGCGCCCGTAGCCCCGCTTGCTTCTGCACCCTGCACACGCACCCGGCTTTTCCCTGCGACGCCGTAGCCGCCGCTGCCGTTCGCCGTAGACACCATGGCCCCGAGTCGAGCAACTGCTCGAACTCGAGCGCCCCTGCATCCCCTCGTAGTTGCACGCGTCCATACCCCCTTTTCGCACGGCCGCCGAAGGCCCCGTGCCCGCTGGATTGCCGCCGTTTCCCTCACCGGCGTCGTCGTCTTCTCTATTTGAAAACGGAGTGGCTCGACCTGGTGCTTACCTAAAAGGAGCCGAAGCCCTTTCCTATTAGAACCAGCTAGCTAGCCCAGTGGTTGCCGTAGCAGAGCCACACCGGGGAGACCCGGGTTCGATCCCCCGCGGGTGCAGTTTATTCCTCCCCCCTTTTTTTCCTTTTCTTGCACTGTGAGTATGACAGGGTGGCCCCACCTGTCATCCTCTCTTAGCCGTTTGTTTTTTTCATTTTTTTTTATTATTATTTGTTTTATTTTGATTCCCAGCAAATATTCCATTTCTGGCATGTGGAATCTGTTCTTTTCGGGCAAGTCCAATTCTGGACGTTTCCAATTATGGAAAGTGCCATTTCTGTCAATTACCATTTTAGGCAGGTTTTATCTTTGTGCATTTGTGATGATTTTTCTACAGCAACCCTAACATATTATATGTGTTTTTGGGGTAGAAAAATCCCACCAATCCATTGGTGGCATTAGTTTCTGCATTTGAGCAAGTTCATAATCATGCCATCTCACTTCTTATTGTTGTTTTGTCTCTTATGTGCTTGTTCATGCAAATATGCTAGTTGTTTGTTTTGCACTTGAGTAGCTACTTTGTCATGCCTACTTCATACTAGTACTTATTCCATGCCATGACATGCCTGGTAATGAGTTGATCAAGCCTGTAGAGATGCCATGATGAATCTGTTTTTGCTATGTCTAGTAATTCCACTAAGTCTGTAGAACTGTTATCTCTTGCAATATTGCCATGCTATTTTAGTCATGCTCTAGTGGTTTTTAGGTTGAGCTCAGTGTTCATGTTTCGTAGGGCATCTCCTGTACATCACCGTTATGCATCTTGTTCATATGTTTGGGTGATATAGCTTGTTCATACTTTGCATCCAAGTGGCCATGTTGCTGTTTGCATCATATCTTGTCTTGCTTGTCTTTTGCAAACCGTGTACCCGAATCCGGTGATCCTTATATCGATTTCAACCAAAATCATCTCATCTTTCCAGCGGCATACTTGGTTTGCCAAGTTGATGCCTTGTTCATCATCTTTCCTTCCGAAGCACGCATACGCTTTGCATATCACCTCTCGCATATCATGACATGTATTGCATCATGTTGCTTGTGCATTGCACCGTGATTTATTGTGGTTCCTTTGCTTGTGTTCTTGCTTTGGGTAGAGCCGGGAGATGAGTACGTGCACGAGGAACCTGTTGAGTATGCTAACGAGGATCCAGCCTTCGACAACTCTGAGAACCTTGCAGGCAAGATGATCATACCTTCGATATCACTTCTATCTTTGCTTGCTAGTACTCGCTCTTTCGCTATGTTAGCCCTGCCTGCCTTTGTTTACCATGCCTACCTATTGCCATGTCAACCCTCTAACCAACCTGTCCTAGCAACCGTTGTTTGGCTATGTCACCGCTTTTGCTCAGCCCCTCTTATAGCGTTGTTAGTTGCAGGTGAAGATGAAGTTTGTTCCTGGACGGAACACGGATATTTTGGGATATCACAATATCTCCTGTTTAAATTAATGCACCTTATATACTTGGTAAAGGGTGGAAGGCTCGGCCTTGTGCCTGGTGACTTGTTCCACACTTGCCGCCCTAGTTTCCGTCATACCGGTGTTATGTTCCTGATTTTGTGTTCCTTACACGATTGGGTGATTTATGGGACCCCCTTAATAGTTCGCTTTGAATAAAACTCCTCCAGCAAGGCCCAACCTTGGTTTTACCATTTGCCACCTAAGCCCTTTTTCCCTTGGGTTTTCGCGAGCCCAAGGGTCATCTTTATTTAACCCCCCCACCGGGCCAGTGCCCCTACGAGTGTTGGTCCGAACTGAGCAGCCTGCGGGGCCACCTCGGGGCAACTTGAGGGCTGGTTTTACTCGTAGCTTGACTCATCCGGTGTGCCCTGAGAACGAGATACGTGCGACTCCTATCGGGATTTGTCGGCACATCGGGCGGCTTTGCTGGTCTTGTTTTACCATTGTCGAAATGTTTTGCGAACCAGGATTCCGAGACTGATCGGGTCTTCCCAGGAGAAGGTCTATTCCTTCGTTGACCGTGAGAGCTTGTGATGGGCTGTGTTGGGACACCCTTGCAGGGTATATAATATTTCGAAAGCCGTGCCCGCGGTTATGAGGCAGATGGGAATTTGTTAATGTACGGTTGTAGATAACTTGACACTTGACCTCTTTAAAATGCATCAACTGTGTGTGTAGCCGTGATGGTCTCTTCTCGGCGGAGTCCGGGAAGTGAACACGGTTTGTGTTATGCTTGACGTAAGTAGTCTCAGGATCACTTCTTGATCACTTCTAGTTTCCCGACCGAAGCGTTGCTTCTCTTCTCGCTCTCACTTGCGTATGTTAGCCACCATATATGCTTAGTGCTTGCTGCAGCTCCACCATTTTACCCCTTACCTACCTATGAGCTTAAATAGTCTTGATCTCGCGGGTGTGAGATTGCTGAGTCCTTGTGGCTCACAGATTCTACCAAAACAGATGCAGGTGCCGAGGATACTGGCGTAGATGGCGCAACTCAGCTGAAGTGGGAATTTGATGAGGCCCTTTGTCGTTACTATGTATCGTTTCCAGATGATCAGTAGAGGTGCCCAGTCGGGACGATCGGGGATCTAGCATTTGGGGTTGTCTTCTTTTCATTTGAACTTGACCGTAGCCGGTCTATGAGTGTATTTGAATGATGTATGATCTAAATTATGTATTATGTGAAGTGGCGATTGTAAGCCAACTCTCTTTATCCCATTCTTGTTCATTACATGGGATTGTGTGAAGATGACCCTTCTTGCGACAAAACCACCATGCGGTTATGCCTCTAAGTCGTGCTTCGACACGTGGGAGATATAGCCGCATCGTGGGTGTTACAACATATGACCATTGAGGATGAAAAGGACAGAGGTCCTACTTTATTACTTATCATAATATATACATCTTCAAAATATGTACATCATGAGAGCCGGTGGCTCAAGTGTAGTTAGGCTGCAGATGCATGATATTCCACGGCCAGCGGGTCTCCTCCTCCGAATTACGTAAGTCTTTGTGCTCTCGAACATCGATAAGGTAGTATGACCCGTTCTTCAAGTTCTTGCTGACCACAAAGGGCCCTTCCCGAGGTGGGGATAACTTGCGTGCATCAGTTTGATCCTGGATGAGCCGGAGTACCAAATCACCTTCCTGAAAGGTTCTGGACTTAATCCGACGGCTGTGACAGCGGCACAGATCCCGTTGGTAAATCGCCGAACGGGCTGCTGCCAAGTCATGCTTTTCATCTAGCAGGTCCAGTGCATCCTGACGAGCTTGTTCATTATCAGCTTCAACGTAAGCCGCCACACGGGGCGAGTCATGCCGGATGTCACTAGGGAGAACCGCCTCGGGTCCGTAAACCATGAAAAAAGGCGTATAACCTATAGACCTATTAGGAGTAGTATTGATGCTCCATATCATAGAGGGTAACTCCTCAACCCAACAACCAGGCGTCCGTTGCAAGGGAACCAAAAGCCGGGGCTTGATGTCTTTCAAGATTTCCTGATTGGCTCTTTCAGCTTGACCATTGGACTGAGGATGAGCCCGTGATGAAACATCAAGCCGAATATGCTCACATTGACAAAATTCTTCCATGGCGCCTTTAGACAGATTGGTACCATTGTCAGTTATAATGTTGTGTGGAAAGCCGAAGGGAAATATCACCTTCTTCATGAATTGAACCGTCGTAGCTGTGTCACACTTACTAACTGGCTCTGCCTCAAGCCACTTTGTGAACTTGTCAACCACCACCAAGAGGTGGGTCTTTTTATCTTTGGACCTTTTGAAAGGCCCAACCATGTCAAGTCCCCAGACTGCAAATGGCCAAGTAATTGGAATCATCCTTAACTCTTGAGCCAGCACATGAGCATGTCTCAAGAACTTCTGACAACCGTCACATTTACTAACCAGATCATCCGCATCAGCATGAGCCTTCAGCGAATAAAATCCATGCCGGAAAGCCTTGGCCACAAGGGATTTTGACCCGACATGATGGCTACAATCCCCTTCATGAATCTCACAAAGAATTTGTTGACCTTCCTCAGGAGAAACACAACGCTGAAATGCCCCAGTGACACTGCGATGGTGCAGCTCGCCATTAGCAATTGTCATTGACTTAGACCGTCGGGTTATCTGCCTGGCCAAGGTTTCATCCTCAGGCAACTCGTCCTGGGTCATATAAGCCAAATATGGCACCGTCCAATCTGGGATGACGTGAAGAGTTGCCACCAATTGTGCTTCCAGGTCAGGAACATCCAAGTCTTCCTTTGTAGGTAATTTGACAGAAGGGTTATGCCGAATATCCAAGAAAGTATTAGGTGGCACCGGCTTACGCTGAGACCCCAGCCAGCTTATGGCATCAGCCGCCTCATTCTTTCTGCAGTCAATGTGCTCCACTTGGTAACCCTTGAAAAGTCTAGCAGTGGCATCAACTTCACGGCAATAAGCTGCCATGAGAGGGTCCTTGGAATCCCACTTGCCTGAAACTTGTTGAGCCACCAAATCTGAGTCGTCAAAGCACCTTACCTGGGTTAATATCATCTCCTTAGCCATCCAAAGACCATGGATCAAGGCCTCATACTCAGCTGCATTGTTAGTACAAGGAAACATCAACCGTAGCACATAACAAAATTTGTCACCTCGAGGGGAAGCTAAAACAACTCCAGCCCCCGAGCCCTCCAATTGCCTGGACCGATCAAAGTGAATAGTCCAATACGTGTTGTCCGGCTTCTCTTCAGGCATTTGCAGCTCTGTCCAATCGTTGATGAAGTCCACCAGTGCTTGAGACTTGATAGCAGTGCGTGGCACATACTTTAAATCATGAGGCCCGAGTTCATTGGCCCACTTGGCGACTCGTCCTGTGGCTTCTCTGTTTTGAATGATATCTCCTAAAGGAGTAGAACTGACCATAGTGATAGAATGGCCTAGGAAATATTGCTTAAGCTTCCGGCTTGCCATGAACACCCCATAAACGAGCTTCTGCCAATGTGGATACCGTTATTTGGACTCAATAAGTACCTCGCTGATGTAATAAACCGGCCGTTGAACCGGATGCTCCTTGCCAGCCTCCTTGCGTTCCACCACAATGGCTACACTGACGGCACATGTATTAGCAGCCACATATAACAATAATGGCTCCTTGTCAATGGGAGCAGTAAGGACTGGCAGCTCAGCGAGCTGTCTCTTCATGTCTTCAAAGTCAGTGTTAGCATCATCACTCTAGACGAAGTCGTCTGTCTTCTTCATCATCTGATACAGCGGTATGGCCTTCTCACCTAACCGGTTTATGAACCGGCTTAAAGCAGCAATACCACCCACCAAACACTGAACATCATTGATACATGCCGGTATAGCCAAAGAAGAGATTGCCTGATCTTCTCCGGGTTAGCCTTAATGCCCCTATTGGAAACCAGAAAACCCAAAAGCTTGCCTGCAGGCACACTTAAAACACTCTTGGCCGGGTTAAGCATCATCTTGTAGACCCAGAGATTATCAAAGGTCTCCTTCAGATCATCTATCAAGGTCTCCTTCTCTCTGGATTTCACCACAATGTCATCCACAAAAGCATGAACATTACACCCAATCTGATTATGAAGACAGTTCTACACACACCGCTGATAAGTCGCTTGGGCACTCTTAAGCCCAAAAGGCATAGACACATAGCAGAAGGCTCCAAATGGAGTAATAAAAGCCGTCTTCTCTTAGTCGTTAACTGCCATCTTGGTCTGATGATAACCAGAATAAGCATCCAAAAAGCTCAAGCGCTGACAACTCGCCATAGCATCAATGATCTAATCAATATGAGGGAGAGCGAAGGGATCAGCCGGAGAAGCTTTGCTTAAATCTGTGTAATCCATGCACATATGCCAAGTGCCGTTCTTCTTAAGCACCAGCAACGGGTTAGCCAACCACTCTGGATGAAAAACTTCAATAATGGACCCGACCGCCAAGAGCCGGGCCACTTCCTCACCAATGGCTTTATGCCTCTCTTCATTGAACCACCAAAGAAACTACTTGACCGGCTTAAATTTTGGATCAATCTTGAGAGTGTGCTTAGCGAGTTCTCTCGGTACACCCATCATGTCAGAAGGCTTCCATGCAAAGATGTCCCGGTTCTCACGGATGAACTCGATCAATGCGCCTTCCTATTTGGGATCCATATTGGCACTGATAATGAACTGCTTAGATGAGTCGCCTGGAACAAAATCAACAAGCTTGGTTTCATCAGCTGACTTAAACTTCATTACCGGTTCATGCTCTATGGTTGGCTTCTGCAAAGACGTCATGTCCGCCGGGTCAACATTGTCCTTGTAGAACTTCAACTCCTCTGTTGCACAAACAAATTCAGCGTAAGTAGCACCGCCTTCCTCACATTCCAAGGCTATTTTCCGACTCCCATGCACTGTGATGGTGCCCTTATGACCCGGCATCTTGAGCTGCAAATAAGCATAACACGGCTGTGCCATGAACTTGGCATAAGCCGGCCGTCCAAATAGGGCATGATACGGGCTCTTGATTTTGACCACCTCAAAGGTTAACTTCTCAGCCCTAGAATCATGCTCATCTCCAAAGGCTACCTCCAGCTTAGTCTTACCCATTGGGTACGCCGACTTACTAGGGACCAGTCCATGAAAACAGTGTTAGAAGTGTTGAGATTTTTATCAGTCAAACCCATGCGACGGAAAGTCTGATAATAGAGGATGTTGATGCTACTGCCTCCATCCATGAGCACCTTAGTGAATTTATATCCACCAACCTGAGGTGCCACCACCAAGGCCAAGTGACCCAGATTTTCAACCCCGGGAGGGTGATCTTCCCTACTCCATAGAATAGGCTGCTCAGACCATCTCAAATAACAAGGAATTGCCAGCTCAACAGCGTTCACAACCCTCTTATGAAGCTTCTGGCCCCGTTTCCACAAACTGGTGGTAAACACATGATATTGTCCACTATTCAGCTGCTTTGGATTACTCTGGTATCCACCCTGCTGCTGCTGCTGACCTCCCTGGCCAGATTGCTGATTATAACCACTTTGATTACCCTGGGAGTTTTGAAAATTGCAATTTGAACCGCCGCCCGGGCCATGAAAGCCGCCGCCACCTGAGCCACCGCCCGACCCATGATTACCGTCGAGCATGTTGGAATTCTTGAAAGCCTTCATAATTGTATAGTCCTTCCATAGGTGAGTGGCCGGCTTCTGTGGGGTGCCGTGTCTCGGACAGGGCTCATTCAACAACTGCACAAGCGTGGGGCTTGACCCGCCGGACCGAGGAGGTGGCCTCCCCTTACGCCGTCGATTGTTGCCCTGCGCATTGGTGTTAGCCACAAAGTCCAAGCTACCATTAGCCTTACGTTTATTATTACCTCCTTGATTTGCCGGGTTATGCCGAGGACCCTTGGTGTTGCCATTCTTCTATCCCTTCCTTGTCTTCTTGTCATCAGACTCGGGATCCTTAGTACTATCGGAACTGGCGTATTTGACTAGAGCGGCCATCAGCTGGCCCATGTCATTACAATCGCGCTTAAGCCGCCCCATCTTCATCTTCAGAGGCGCAAAATGGCAATTTTTCTCCAACATTAAGACTACAGAGTCGGCATCCATCTTATCAGACGAATGTATTATGGCCTTGACCCGGCGCATCCAATGGGTTGCGGACTCACCCTCCTCTTGCTTGCAATTAGTCAAATCCACAATTGCGTGGGCTACTTGCAAGTATCTTTGAAGTTCTGAGTGAACCGGTCTTTTAACTCTACCCATGAATCGATGGAATTAGCCGGAAGCCCCTTCAACTAAGTGCGGGCAGTCCCATCCAACATCATGGTGAAGTACTTGGCCATCGCAGCATCACTGACTTCCAGTAGCTCCATAGCCATCTCATAGCTTTCAATCCACGCCCCAGGCTGTAAGTCGGCTGTGTAATTATGCACCTTTCGAGGCCCCTTGAAATCCTTGGGTAAACGCGCAGAGCAGACACCAGACACAGGACACCACGCATATGCATGAAGCCATTTAATTGGGTTGACATATAATTGGGCCCGCATAGTACTTTGCATGAATCCATTTGTCCACCGGGCAAGCCACTACCCTGCCGTTCGCACGCCCCACTCAGCATTTTTACAATTGGAAAACCGCTAGCAGTTTGCTCCTACTCGTTCCCGACCGTCCTATAACATTACGGTAGTTCGCTCCTAGTCGTCATGTCCTCTCTCATTACAGCAGTTCCACTAATCCTATCCCTCCTACCAAATCCATGGCGTCCCAAATCTCCATAATCGACGGTGAGTACAAGGTTAGAACCATCACCGGTGATGAGTTTGGCATCATCTACACCTGTTCTTCTGCAACGGTGAAAGGATGCCTTGCTCGCTTCAGGCGGATGTTCGAAAAGTCAAATGGTGATGAGTAGGTCGCTGTGCTAGATGTTGAGTACACCACAGTCCTGGGAAAAGACAAGAATCTAAAGGAGGAAGAGAGGAAGAAGCCAGCCGTCATCCAAGTTTGCGTGCATAACTTGTGCTTAGTCTACCACATATGACATGCCGACGTTGAGTCCGAGGATTTTAAGAACTTCCTCGCATATGGCAAAGTCAAATTTGTCTCTGTAGACGACAATAACAAAATTATCATCACGGAAGTGTTCACTTCCATGACAATAAATGATGCATCATCGAAGTTCTTTTGTCAAGGGTAACCGACACGTGGCATCCACCATAACGGGTCGCCGTTAAGCTATCGGTTCCAGGTTTTGATCCAATAACCCGTTAACAGCCCGGACCAATGGTCATTTTCCACATGTAAAATTCTCATTGGCCGAAGGAAACACATGTCAGCTTGTCATTGGGTCAGATAGGCACCTATGATATGTCAACATGTACAAAGGCCCAACAATGGCCCATTTAGCTTACGAAGGCCGACCCATTTGACTTGGTCAAAAGTTAGCAGGCCGGCCCATGAAAATCCTGTTAACTGTTTGTTTGCATATAGCCCAATTTACAGCCCGGTAACTCATGGGCCGTTAGGGCCTTCCCGAAATTGGCCCAATAGCATCATGTGGGCCGTCGAATATAACATCTTTGCCATCAGGGATGCTCAGGTCGATTTTAGTGGAACTACACAAAAGCATCGTATGATCCGAGGGTGCCAGCCGTCTTTCCTTCGACAGGTTCTACCTGGCCAGGAAATTAAATCATGTTTAGGGTTTAGGGTTTAAGTCGTAGTGACCCCATCAGTAGTTTTTCTTTCGTACACGCTCTCACAACTTTTTTCTTTAGTTGTGAAGTAAATATTGGCTATGATCTGTGAATCATTGAGATGCATCAGCATGCGTGTTAGTTTTCCTTTGTATTTAATGGAATGTTGTAACGGGGCAACCTTGGAATAGGAATGAAAATGGAGTGGAAAGTTTCCGTTTTTCCGGAGATAAAATGGAAACGGAGAGAAACCAATGTTTCCTTTCGTTGGATCGCACCATCGAGCAAAACCAACGTTTAAATCAGGTCTGCCGTGTTTGTGTCTCACCCTCCTCCACGGCTCGACCCCACATGGTCGCTCGGCACGCCACTCACCCTAAACCGACTATACGATAATTTTCCCGCTTGCTTGTCGATGTATCGCGCCATGGAGTACTAGCACTACTGGAAGAGATTGACGAGTTGGGGGAGGACAGCTAGCTGTAGCACGGACTCCCAAGAACTTTTTACATGCATGTTGTAGCCGGCTATTGAGACCTTTGAACACGGAGCAGCCGCGTGCACGCTCTCTCCGCCGGCGCGCCGCATCAATGCCGGTGCCAGTGAGAGGTCGCGTCCGCTCTGGCCGGGCATGAATGCGGCACTGACCGTTTTGGGCGGGAAGCACGCATGGGTGATGAAGAGGGTTCGGGTTGGTCAGGACCAGCCGTGGTAGCGGTCCGGACGTGCGCAAACAAGAGATGATGTACGTTAATATTGCTACGTATATAATTAACAGCGTAAATAATGTGCCAGTTGGACAAATATGATTGGAGATGGAGATGGAAATGGAATTTACGTAAACACGGATATGCATGACTCTCGCGACCTGGAAGCGGGGGCGTGTTTTTGATCGAGTTTTCTTTCTTGGTACGTTAGAAAATCAGTTTGTCTAATTCACATCTAGATGTTATTTAAGGATATCACATCAAAGCTCCCACAAGAATATAATGTAGAAACAAGAAACAAAAAAACTAGGACAAAAAAATAGACCACAAACAGAGTGGACATCAACCTAGATGTGACATCTTGTGTCCTAGACAGACCCTTAAAAAAATTTCCGCTAGTTTTCGTTTCTTTTTTCCGGGAACGCGCGTATTCTATTTAAAACCACTGCTATGGAGAGATTTTTTTACTCCATTATAGCCTCTTGTTTGATAGAGTTTCTCGCATCTCGCTCTCTCACCCTCTCCATATCAAAACAAGATGATAGTGTCCACTCTATCTCTCTCCGCACCGGTGGTCACAGATCCGGCCGAATCCCGTCCGCTGCGGGAGGTGAGGAGGTCCAGCATTGACGTTGACGCCGTCGGTGACAGAGGAAGCCGATGCGCACCATCCTCTCGGAGCCGGCGCTGGCGCCGACGAAGATCCTCTCCGCCCTTGTTCGCTGCCGTCGTGTGGGCAGATCCCGCCCGCCCGCCTAAATGACATCTCGCCCACTTGAGGTATAACTTCTTGTACTGGTCCAGCTCCCCAGGTCGCTGCGTGCGGGTTTTCTTATATGCGACTATTCCCCAGCTCCCCATGCATAGTAGCTAGGGTTCGTCGACTGGTCCAACATCACCTACTAGTACTATTATAGAGGAAATGACACTCGAAATGTTGTCCTTATTTATGCCTCGGTGGAGGTATACATGTTGTTTTGACAAAAAGTACATGGTGGTTGTGCGGTCATTGTCCATATGGTGGTATAGTACTATCACTGGTTAAATGAAGAAATGCTTTTTTTCTAGGGTATCCTGGTTTAGTTCCCATCAAGATATAATTATGATGCTTCTGTTTGTTGGTGTAATTTTCATTAAATCTTATTGACAATTGAGATGTTGTTGCTAACCCTTTTTTTATATTTTCGGAAACAACGATGCGTGTCTCCATACCCGGGCATGTCTTCCTCAATTTTAGTGGAACTGCACAAAATTGGATGACCATTGTTGTTCCGCCTCACTGTCCTCTGCCACGTGGTTCTTCCTTCCTCGAGCGTGATTACTGAGAAGAAACAGACCATAGTGAGGATTTGTCAAACTTCATAGGTGCCTCACCCAAACTTGATGCCAAATGGATGATGCATCACCACGATGACCTATCGATGCTCATGGTTGCGTCGGCTGGTGAAGCTGATCGATTTTCAATGAAAAACAAGCAGTCTTCCATGAGTGCTATTTGCTTGTTATGCAGAAAGATGATATCCTTTGTCAGTTCACCTTGGTTGCGTCGGAGACGCAGTCGTCTTTCACGTTGGTGCAATTTTATCACACCATTGGCTATGAACCAAATGTTTCCTCGAAGAAGGATCGACGTTGGTTCTAATAGAATAAGTTTTGTATTGATTTCTAAGCCTTCTCACAACTTTGTCTCTAGCTCCCCTGTAATTTTATTTGTCCAGCTATTAACTTTGATTTAAAAAATGGTGCAGACTAAAAACCCGGATGGAAGTAGTAACCCTCCATTTTTATTTACTCCGCATATTAGATTTGACTGAAGTCAAACTTTGTAATACTCTCAAACCTTTCCAATAATTGAAATTAAAATTCTTTATTTGTACACACTCTCACATGTTTCTAATAATTTGGCGCATGTGTGGTTGTTCACTTAAGGGAGGTTAGTGTACCACACGTGAAGGACAGGAGGTGCAACCAGGACGCGTGGGCGTGGATCGTTAGTTCATCGGAAGTAGTACTAGTTTTCTTCACTATACATTAAATAAAGAGTTTCGTTTCGTACTTACACAATTTAAAATGATTGTTATGGAGAGAATAAGAAAACCACTCCACTATATATTAGTCGTATACACGAGAGTACTATATGGACGCAACTCATTGACTTTGTGCACCTGCCTTTGGGTTTATGATAGGTGGGCCCAAAATGTGGCTGGCTCACCCGTCATACAGCCAAAAGCAGGTGCAGTGAAGGCACCGGAGCTCAGTCCGTACTACAGTAGTATATATAAGCAGGAGCCTCAGCGCTTGTTCGCTAGGGTTTGCACTCTCCACACGCTCGCCGCACTACATATATGTTACACGCTGGAGGCTCAGCGTTCATTTGCTAGGGTTTGCTATATTCATAGTCTCTCACCCTCTCTTCACCAGATCTAAAGAAGACTGCGTTGGCCTCTTGTCTCTCTCCCCCCGTCACAGATGGTGAAGGAGGCGTCCATATCCCGTCGCACCGGGAAGGGGAGGAGGTGCAGCGTTCACTCTATCGCCTTCAGCGAGGGAGGCAATCCACTGTTGGCTGCGCTGTTCTCTTTCACCCAGCGCCTGTGCGGGAGGGCCACCGACCCCTTCTTCCTCGCTGTCATACATAGTGTGGGCAGATCCGGCCTCCTGCCGCATGCCTTGCCACATCCCGACGACCCTAAGGTATAAGTTTCTTTGAAACCGTCGTTGCTCTAGCTGCATGTGGATCTTTCTCGATCTGTAGTTGAATCTAGGTCTTGGTTCAAAGAGGAAAGAAGGGTGCAGTGGGCTGGAGCAAGAATCTAGGACGTGGTTCAATGAGGAAAGGAGGGGCGGAAAGTATTATAGACTGGCTATCCAGCCGCTTTGTAGGTCGAAAAGGGAAAAAGGGGGTAACCCAGTACACACATCTGTAAGGAACCAGTCTCTTTGTTGAAAAGGGAAAGAAACTGGGGGGGTCGGGTAGTTTGTGCAGGACTAGATTTGCGGCCCTCACATAGGAAGAAGGTTCAAAGAGAACAAATATGGGACCGACGCATATATACTGCTTGGCTACATACTCTGCATCACCCATTTATACGTGTGGACGCACATGGTGCTGACATGTCCCATACAACTATTTTGCTGTTGTTAATCTAAGAATGCCATCGGAAAATTGAAGCAATGCCACTGTTAAAAGTAAATTACATTTTTTTAATGAATGTTGTTTCAACAGAATGTCTCTGTTAATATTAATTAATGCAACCGTTTTAGAAATGCTACTATCCTACTTTGTTTTCCATCCAAGATAAAGTAACATGCTTCTTTCTGTCACTGTTTGTTTCATCCTCCTTTATCGGCAAGTAATTGTTTCCTTTTTTGCCTCTATTAAAACAGGGTATCGATTCAACTTGTTGCTATTGTGATATTTTGCTTCGCTACTCGAAACACTTATGTTTTAAGAGTGTTTTGTGCAGTTCCACTTGAATGTCACACCGGTGACTTTGCTTAATTTTGGTGGAACTGCACAAAAGGAGATCGAGATTTGTTTCCAGTCTTCGTGGCGAGTTGTTTCATATCTTGGTCTCATCCACATGATGTGCAGGGTGCTTTGAGATGTTGTGCTACTAGTTTTGGTATTGTTTTAAATAAATGTTGAATTGAAACTATTGTATTGTTGTCTTTTCCCATTAAGTAGTGAACAAAAATGGGACCAACCCAGAGATGATGCTTGTTACTTTGTTACAACAAATTCAGCATCACCTCCTTTATAAGCGAGTAATTGATGCCACTCTCAGAATTAACTACTGAATCTTATTTCAAAACTGCAACACTTGTTAGGGATTGGCGGGATTACCATTTTTGTGGCCGCATGTTTCATCCTCCTTTATTAGCCAGTAGTTGATTCCTTTTTTGCCTCTGTTTAAACAGGGATATCTATTCAACTTGTTGCTATTGCAAAATTTTGCTTCGCTATGCGAAACACTTTGCTTGATTTCAGTGCAACTGCACAAAACGAGATTGGATTTCCTATTCATGTTGGCAGATTCATATTTTATCCTGGTGGTCTCATGAAAGGTCAGTACAGGCCTTCATCCACATGATTGTGCATTGTGCTTTGAGATGTTGTGCTACTTGTATTGGTACTGTTTTAAATAAATGTTGAATTGAAGCTATTGTATTGCTGTCTTTTCCCATTAAGTAGTGAACAAAAATGGGACCAACCCAGACATGATGCTTGTTGCTTTGTTACAACAAACTATGCATCACCCCCTTTATAAGTAGATGGAAGCACATACTATTGTTGCGCCCACTCTCCCGTGGAAATGTTTATGCTTTTAACTAATCCAATGCCGCTGGTAAAATAAAGCAATGCCACTCTCAGAATTAATTAACTGCTGAATCTTAGTTCAAAACTACAACACTTTTTAGGAATGGTACTATCCTGCTTTGTAGTTCTTTCTACATGTTTAACCAAGTTAAGATAATGTCTCTGTTAAAATGAATCAATTGCATTGTTTTAGGAATGGTACTTTTCTGCTTTGTCGTTCTTTATACATGTTGAAACAAGGCATTGTTAAGATAATGTCTCAGTCAATATGAATGAATCACACTGACGGAGAATTGCTACTCTCCTGCTTTGTTTCCCATTAAGATAAAGTAGATCAGTAGATGCTTTTCTTCTGGGAGTACAAGTCATCAACCATTATTTCTCAGTAATTGTTTCCCTTAAACCTATTGTTGCTTACAGGGATATCAAAATTAAAGCTCGGTTTTATTCCGGCTTCGATTTTACTTGAATTGCACAAAAGGAGCCAACGTGTCCAAGGCAAACTGCTGCATTACTGGGTACAGTTGGTCGTTCCACTTTGTAGAAAGAAGCAGTTACTGTTTGTGCTACATTACAGCAGGAATGACCGAGAAGCTTTACAGGGTATTATTAGACACCGGTGACATGACTAGTCTGCAGAGACGATTGGCAATTTAACAACACGTGGAGTGCCCTAGGAAAAAGTGCCCAAACAAGTATAAGAAGCTACGACAGGACTCCACGATCATAGGCATTACATATTTTGAATGGGAAAAGCTTGTCAAAGTTTAATCATTGATGTTAGCAAGAAGACGTTAGTTTAATATATTGGAATTGGAAAACCTTGTCAAAATTTGCTCATTGATGTTAGCCAGAAGACATGCATTTGATATTTTTGAGTGGGACGCCCTTGCTATGAGCAGCATCGAGTGTTTTTTCCTATTCCTGTGTTCATTTTAGAAGTAAATAGTTACTCTGCTAAGATATTCCTGTGTTAAGAGTTTGTTCTGAATATTGTCTATGTAATGCCAGGCCTTGTGTTTGATTGCAAAGTTGAGCTTGGAATGTTGTGGCATGCGGCATCACGAGCTGTTCATCGTGCCTCCTGAGAATAATGCTTCGTATTGTTCTGCATGTCGATCTAATTCCAGTTATTTGCTTGTTAAGAAGATCATCCTCCTCTGTTGTTTCCGTGCTTAAGAAGTTCATCGTATGATGTTTCATTCATAGCATATACGACAAGTCGGGTAGGTTAGACGTGAAACCATATGATCTTTCGACCAACTCATGATATTAGGCCGTGATTGGATCTTCATTTCCAACCAAAACCGCTCGTAAAACTGACGCTTGTAAATTAAAGCAGATGGTCTCGGGCGAAGGCGCTTGGTTGGTCGATTTCGACTAGTAAAATATCGGAAGTACTTCACACATGATAAAAAGGCTGAACAACACTCGAACGATTGCTAATCCAGCCATTAGCTGCGGTTTCAGCCTTGCCCATGGATGGCATGATACGCACGTCGTGCATGTATCGTCTGGAAATGTTGTCCATATAGCAGTGCTCGTAAAATATACACTAGTATCTCAAATTACACGCGTAACCCGCCGATTTTACTTACAGACCTGGGGCCCTCGGTTTCATTACGCCTGTATTTTACGCGTTGTTTCCGATGACGAGTAAATTACACTTGTATGTTAATACAGGTTTGAAATAAACCAGAGCTCCCAAGCGCGGCCTTACTGTTTCATGCCGTCTTAGTTTCTCGAAGGTGCTCATAGGTGTCCGATGATCCTGGCTTCCTGAATGAGCAGCGGGCGCTGTATCAGACCATCCGTAGGGCCCGCGAGGCCCTCTCCATTGTCCTTCGAGTTGTTGCGCTCGCCGTGGCGCCAAGCGTTGTCAACATCGTCAACGAACATGAGGATTCAGGAGATGAATTTATTTTGATTGGATGACACTAGCGACCCACTAGGGCCATAGCCTTACATACGCAAGTGCCTCCTTATTATGTACAACTATATTTTTTTTGCTTTCTCCTGGTTTCCTGACATCACGGTCTCACACCATTGTCAACCTATGTAGTCAATATAAACGAGAGAATTGCACAAGGTGCGGCCGACAGCTGGGACCAAGCAGCTTGAGCAGTATTTGTGTTTTTGAGGCGTGAGCACTGCAGAGTTTTTCTTGGCGATGATTTCATTGTTGTTCAGAGGAGACCAGGGTATTAACTAAGCGGGCTGTCACCCGTCTAGCCCAGGCCAGATATCCAGCCCAGATACTAATTTTTTCAAGATGAAAATGGCTAGCCCAGCTATACGTCTTTTTGAGGAATACCCAGGCAAGGTCAACTTGTTATTCTCCACCCCGCTGGGCTGCAAATCTTTCCTAGGAGGGATGCATTAGGCTTAACAGGAAAATGGGATTTAAAAAATAATAAATGGGATGTAATTATAAAAACTGGGCAGTAACTATAAAAAATGCACCAAACACGAAATTAGTTTATAAAATATCATTTATGGATTTTGAAAATCTTAAATTTTAATTGTTGCACGCACAATGTTTTGTTGGATTTTTACGTAATACAAATTTATATTTAATCTGACTAGAAATTTCGGGATAAAAATATTTCGGATCCCATCAAAATGTGGGAAATTTTATTGAATTCTGTCTTCAACGGTTGGTTGAAATTATTAATCGTTGTCCTAGCTAGAATTGTACTTTTAACAAACTGTAAATAGGCTGTTGTAAATTCCATTAGAATTCAAAAATGGGTTGTACATTCTTACAAAACGCAAATGGGCTACAAGTTTTCTGCCACACCCTTGGGAGCCTACTAAGTGAGGCGTCCCCTAAAAAATATAAGTTGACGCGTATGCAAGGCTTTGTCAACTTATTATAGTCAATACACGGTTCTAGCAGCAGTGGCCGTTGGATGTCTATCCAACGAATGTCATGCTCCTTCTTCAATCTCGGATATTCTTAGTTTCGGCCGCCCAAAAAATGATTCCTCCCCCTGACATCTGGGGCGCACCATTTTGGAGGCTGACCTGTGGGCCTACTAAGTTGGAGCGTACCAAGAGCTTTGTCAACTTAGTCAATATAAACGATTCTAGCTTCAGTGACCGTACGATGTCCATCGAACAGTCGTAGTGCTTCTTCAACCTCTGGTCTTCTTGGTCTAGCCGCCCAAAGCAGCGCCGGTCATGCCGCCTGCTCCTGCCTCCCGTGGCCGGCTGTGCTGCCGCGGAGGCCTCACCACCCCCATACTACTCCCATCGCTGGCCAGGCCATCCCTCCACTGACCCACACCCCCTATATATTATTCTGCGGTGACGGCAGCCTCACACCGCAGCCAAACCAGTGAACCCTCGTACTCCTCTCCGCGCGGGCTTCCACTCCTGCGTCTCCCCGTCTCCGCGTCGTCCCCTTCCTAGGCCTCGCCGTCGTCCACCGCCCTGGTGCTCTCGGCGCGGCGTGGTCAACCTGGTCAATGACCGACTTCCATCGGAAGAGTACTGTACGTGGAGAGGCTGACAGCTGGGTCCACGACGGCCGCAAGGAAGTGCCTCCTTATTACGTGCAAAATAATTATTCCTCCACCTGATATCGGGGACCCACCGGAAAGGCCACCTTATTACGCAAAAAACGTTCCCCCCTGACTGCTGGGACCCACCGGACGGACCACCGTATTTCGTGAAAAAACATTCCCCCCGCTGTCAGCTCGGACCCACCGTAAGTGCCTCCTTATTACGCACAAAAAAATGAATACTCCGCCTGCTAGCTGGGATCCACCTTGGTGGGAGGCTGATTTGTGGGCCTACTAAGTTGACGGGGACGGAGGGCTTTGTCAACTTGGTCAATATGAACGATTCTAGCTCCAGTGACCATCCATCCAACGGTCGTAGTGCTTCTTTAACCTCTGGTTGTAGTGCTTCTTTAACCTCTGGTCTTCTTGCTCCAGCCGCCCAAAGCAGCGCCAGTCGTGCCGCCTGCTCCTGCCTCCCATGGCCCGCTGTGCTGCCGCAGAGGCCTCACCGCCCCCTACTACTATCACCGCTAGCCAGGCCATCCCTCCACTCACCCACACCCCCTATTATTCTGCGACGACGGCAGCCGCACACCGCAGCCGAACGAGTGAACCCTCATACTCCTTTCCGTGTGGGCATCCACTGCCACGTCTTCACCGGCTCTGCGTCGTCCCCTTCCTAGGCCTCACCGTCGTCCACCGCCCTGGTGCTCTCGGCGCGGCGTGGTCAACGTGGTCAAGGAACGACTTCCATCGGACATGGATTGTACGTGGAGAGGCTGACAACTGGGTCCACGGCCGCAGCAAGGAAGTGCCTCCTTATTACGCGGAAAATAATGATTCCTCTCCCTTGAAAGTAGGGACCCACCGGACGGGCCACCGTATTTCGTGAAAAAATGTTCCCCCCCTGACTACTGGGATCCACCAGCTACACCTTCGCACGCAAGGAAGTGCTTCCGGGCAAAAAAAATGATTCGCACCCCAGACTGCTGGGACCCACCAGCTACATCTTCGCACGCAAGGAAGTGCGTCTAGGCAAAAAAACCAAAACGATTCATCCCCCTGACTGCTGGGACCCACCAGCTACATCTTCACAGGCAAGGAAGTGCCTGACATTCGGGACCCACCTGGTCGAAGCGTACGTAGCATTGTCATTCTGGTCGCGAACGTGTATGTACATATATACTGGTCGATGTAGAGGCACACATGTGTCGTAGTAGAGGCGCATACGTGTCGTAGTAGAGGCGCGCACGTAGCATGTACACGTACGTATAGCGGCCAGGGTGCAAGAAAGAAAATATGGCCACGTACGTACATACGGGCAGGGTCTCGAACGCCTACTTGCGCATACGTACATGGCTGGGTCGGAACGGAGAAACAGCGTTGTCGTCGTGTTCATGGGGAGCCAACCGGCTAGGTCGGAACGAAATGCATGGTCATGTTCATCGGGAGGGCTTGGACGGAAAGGCGATGGAAACGAGGCCTGGCGTACCGCACAACGGAGGACCTTGTGTTCAACCGGCCATGTTCGAAACGGGATCCTGTTCATCGGGAGGGGTCTGGCGTACCACAAAACGGAGGAAATGGACCTCCTACGGTCGAAACGGGGGTCCTGTTGATCGGGAGGGGTGTGGCGTACCGCAAAATGGACGAAACGGACCTCCTATGGTCGAAACGGGGGTCCTGTTCATCGGGAGGGGTGTGGCGTACCGCAAAATGGGACTCTGCGGGATACTGTTCATCTCCACCGTCGACCTCCTCCAGCCTCCACGGGCTACCGTCGACCTCCTCCAGCCTCCACAGGCTCCTGTTCATCCAGCCTCCACCGCGCGCTACTCCACCGGCTACTGGTCAACCACCCCTCCACCATCTACTGTTCATCCAGCCCTCCACACCACGGGGTCCTGGTCAAACACCCCTCCACGGGCACCCCTCCACCGTCTACTATTCATCCAGCCCTCCACACCCCGGGGTCCTGTTCATCCAGAGGCAACGCCACCGCTCACTATTCATCCACCCCCCCACAACATTCACTGTTCATCCAATCGATCGGCTTCAGTTAGCAGCAGTAGCGAAGGAATCGCTTGATTCAGTTAACAGCCATCGATCGATTGCTCGGGTTCAGTAACGCGTACCCTGCAGTGCAATCGCTCGGGTTCAGTTAGAGCCCAATGCCTTGCTCGGGTTCAGTTAGAGCCAACGCCTCGCACACACGCGCGTATGTGTACAAGAGTAACGCGCATCTCGCTCGGCCCCCGACCTCCCACCGTAACCAGGAACTCCCAAAAATTCCCCCCCCCTCGCTTCTACCACGGTATTTTCCGTCATGGACGGCCCAAAGAATGTCATGCAGCTGCGTCTCCGGCCCGCCCACGACAAAAAGCCCCATTTTCTGTCATGATTTTTTGTCATAGAAGTAGGAACCCACCACATCTATGATGATACCGGGTTTTGTTACAATTATCGTCACAGAAGTGTCATATGTATGACAGAATTTTTTTTTGTTCGGCCCCAAATGTCACGGATGTGTCTTTTTTTGTAGTGGTGGGTGTAACTTGATGAAGTCACTGAGAGACACCAAGTCATTCCTCTGGTGCAGTGTTGTGTTCTGCTCAATGCATTCCAGCAAATGGTTGGTCTCCCGTTTGTTCCTCTCGGCCTCCAGCATGACCTCAGCCAAAGAAGGAGGATGAGGTAGATTCGCATCGCTAGCCCCACTGCCTTCAGCCTGCTCCGGGGTAGCAAGGTTGTTGCGGGTGTTGACCATCCTAGGAAAAGAAGGTAATGGTTTGGACAAGGATGAAAAAATTCTGACATAGAAGTGCAGAATGTAATGGATGACTCGAAATGCAAGATGATCATATGTATGACATGGTAAATACGGAAACTGCCACATTTATTCCATCGTCATACACACCATACATGGTTTAGTACAAGACCAAACTAACTACAACTGCGGTGAAAGGAAGATTAGATCTTATCCGAGGCATCCCAAGCTCCTATACATTATTTTTTCTACACCTCTGGAATCTAGTACACGCTACGTCATATTCCACAAGATGCGCAGGACTGTGGAAATATGACTACTACAAACTACTAGTGTCGAGATCCAACTCAGTCATCTCCAACTCTGTAATAGTCCTCATAGAGATCCCCCGCATATCCTGGAAGCGGGACGTGTGGATCTGGGAACTCACGATCATGTCGGGACTGTGGACCATACGGGCTCGGATGAGGCCTCGGCCCCATGAAGGGTGGAAGACAGCGCCCACGCGGAGGCGTGATACCTTCAACATATTTATAATCCATACGAGCCAGAAGACGTGTGCGGACAGGGTACAAGACATGCATATCCAGGTAACCAGTCTGCATGGCTAGTGCGAGCCGCGTCAGGGTAGCCCAGTGGTCCTGGCGGGTGTTGTACAACTCCATGCGCAAGGCACGGTTCTCTCGGTCTCTCTCCTCTAACATCTCGCTAGTAGTGCAAAGAAGTGGCTCCTCGTGAGCAGCATCGGCATATAGCCCAGTATAATAGCCCTCTGAGCTAGTGCGTGTCGCCGGTAGATAGCGAACTCAAAATCATTCAGCGATGCATACCTAGCTCGGATGATGGAGATCATAGAGTAGGCAGCGTCCTGCACGGACATCTCCACGGTGATACCAAGCCCATAGGACCAGTGCAGAGGCTCGATAGAACCGGTATAAGATGGGAAAATCCTCATAGTGTAGATAAACTGACTCTGATTGAAGCCACGGAACTGCTCCTCGACGGTATATTCAGGATACCATCTGTAGCCGGTCTCAGTCATCACTCATACTAACATGGCCGTATGTCCAAGGACGTCAATGCCGTAGGTCAGTCGAACCACCTGGTGAACAGCGAGGGAGGTCATCTGAAACACCAATAATTCAAAGACATTAGAATTTCTAGCAGAAATTGGGCAGCATAATGGCTGTAAATGCTCAAAAAGGATTTTGAGACACTTCGCAAAGGATTGCATAGACACTCAACAACATCATATCAAGGTTCTTGGTCCAACTTAACATCATGCAAAGGTAGTAGAATTGAAATGGGCTTGTAACCATCAATCCTATAAGTTACTACGGATTAGTAACACGTGAACCCGATAGAGAGAAGAGATCCTAGTCCTTAACCCCCGGTGGAAAGAATGGACTTACTCAGATCAGAATGCCATGAGATAAAGGATTAAAAAGAGCCTTACGTTCCAACCCACAATCAATTCCCCTACATATAACTAAAGCATTTCTGGACTCAACATCGACCAGTTTGGCTTGAAGAACCTACAGGCAGTCCGGCTCTAATGCCAATGCTGTCAGGACCCCGACTCAATGCCACACGGATCTAGCATGTAACACCTCATATCACTTTGCGGCCTCACGCACGGTATTCCCATGGGTGTTGCCTTACCAGGCCCGGGACCGTTTGCGCCTTTTGGCACATGTATATGATAGTGTCGCTAGCATCCATATGACAAGGAGCCCGGGCTCACATGGCTAGTCGTGAACCCAAAGTGGCACTAACTTACAAGGACATGTATACATGACGCAGCAACGAACGTATTGGTCATCAGCGAGTAAATCTGGGCTGTAGCAACTGGGCTAGCAGGACTCCGATAAACCGGGCTGTAGCAGGCTAACAGGACTCCGGTAGTCACTGTGTGACATTTCCCCGTAGGGAGAGACACATGAATGAAGAAGGACACATGCCGGCCAGCCTAAGTGTTTCGGAGCAGTAGCAAGCTACCAGGGCTCTGTGGAAGCACTGGGAGACATTTCCCGGTTAGAGAGGCTACCAAGGATAGACAACTAGGTAGTCAGATCCCACACATACCAAGCATTTCAATCATACACACAACATGCTCGATATGTGCAAATACAACATGGCATCACAACATGACTCTACAACTCAAGTACTTTATTTAAAGGCTTAGAGAGCCATAAATAACATTCACACATATACGGGTCACACAACCCAGCATTCAAGTCATACAAACATACAAGCCAACAGCGGAAGCAACATGTCTGAGTACAGACATCTAGAAAATAAAAGAGGCTTGAGGAAGTCTGGCTATCCTACACAGTCCATCATGCGCTCAGGATCACCACCTGAGCTTCAACCTACTTGACATCAACGTCTACGAAGAACCCATCAGAAGGGGTTGCAGCATCTTCTGTAAAACGTAAATTGAGCAAACATGAGTACAAAGGTACTCAGCAAGACTTTCATCAGATCCTACATACATGCACATTATCAAGAAGGGATGGTGGGGTTATTGCAGCAAGCCAGCTTTGACTCTTGGCTAAGCTATCTTACAAGACTCCATCTTGTAATTGTTTTGCGCACTCGAGTCAACTACACACCACTTCAATACACTACCGAGGACCCACCTTCGTCTTCCTATGGAAGAGCCATCCTCGGCACTCACGCTTATCTTGAGGCTTTTAGTAGTTTTCCATTTACTTGTCTATGAACTATATAGGCAACCAAGTAGTCCTTTACCGCGGACGCAGCTATTCGAATAGATGATGTTAACCCTGCAGGGGTGTACTTCTTCACACACGCTTCCACCACTTATCGCCGTTTACACGACATGTACTCGGCAACCTTCAAGCAGAAGCCCAACGTGGGTGTCGGCCACAGCCTACATAAACACCTAAGTCTCGAGTCCAGGTTTATCACCTATTCAGGTTCCATCTGCAGGGAGTCCAGCCGAGGTTTCCACATACGACCCCGAACGATTTGTACATGGTTCTGACACACCTAACGGGTGCCCGACATGCCCAGCCACATACCTACCGCATCAGAGCCCACCCCGAGGATCAGCGCTGCCCACGGCCTCCAGTAAGCTACAAACACTAGAAACTACTTGCAACTCCTGGACAGAGGGCTAGGATGGTTAAGAAGCCGAGAGGGTCCATTGGTTTTGGGCCCAATGCATGGTAGTAGCTGAATCTCAAATCACACATACAGATCTCAGTGCTTAAGGACGGTTTCTATGAAACAACCCACCATTTACTCCTACATGGCCTCTCATCGATACCTTTACCAAAACGTGTTCAACACATCACTTTCATTACCGATATGATCATTTCACTCTAGCCCATCACCCAGATGAACTAGACCTGACACAACTCTAAGCATAGCAGGCATGGCAAGGTAGGAAACACATACACATGGCTCAATCAACTCCTACACATGCTAGTGGGTTTCATCTAGTTACTATGACAATGACAGGTCATGCAGAGGAAATGGGTTCAACTACCATAGCACACAGCAGTTTGAAATGCGTTGTCTTAAATGGAGTAAAAGAGAGCAGAAGCGAGAACATGGGATTGTATCGATATGATCAAATGGTTGGTTGCTTGCCTTGCGGGTCCGTGGTCTGATACTGGTCTTCGTACGGATTCTCGCGGTATTCTTCCGTGGAAGAACCTATTGCAGAGAGCACCGAAGCACAATCCATACCAAACAATGTGCAACAATATGATGCATGCATGAGAAATGGCAAAATGAGTGTGTTAGGCTAATGCAACTATGACCAGATGAGTTTGAGCCATTTTGAACCAAAGATTCAAATTCCAAACTCATATGTGATCTTAAATAGTGCTTTATCATGTTTTGCACTAAACAGCAAGTTAACTTGTTTAAACATGCATGGAACCAGTACAGAAAAGTGAGTGTGTTGGGCTAATGCAACTATGACCAGATGAGTTTGAGCCATTCATGGATTTTTCTGATCATTTTTCATATATAACACTTTGCATTTGGAGTTACAAATTATTTTCTATGAATTTTTGAAGTTTGCACTATTTTCTCGAATTTCCTGAATAAGAATAAATCCAGAAAAGTGAGTTACTGCGTCAGCATGTCAACAGGGGGTCCAGGTCAAAACTAACAAGTGGGACCCACTGGTCAGTGTCTCTGTTAATTAACTAAGTTAATTAGAATTACCTTAATACTAATCTGGGTTTGACCAGATGGCAGGGCCCACATGTCAGTGAATTAGGGGAATCAAACCATGCTGACTCACCGGCGTTTATCCGTTGGCAACTTCTAGGCGTGGCAGAGGTGCGGGATTCTCCCTCCGATGATCAAATGGACGGCGGAGGTCATCTACGTGAAGCTGGGAGTGAGCCGCATCGAGTGGTGGTGGTGGTGGTTGAGCTCAAGGTCGCCGGAAACGATGCCGGCGATGAGTTGTGTGGCTTCCGGAGTTCGGGCGAGGTCGAACTCGTCGCTGTGGTGATCTTGGAGGCTCAAGGCCAGCTCCCACGTGGTCTACATGGTGCTGTGAAGTCATTGTACATGGTGGTGTGCCTGTTGGGTGGCCGGAGCATCGTCGGCGATGAGCTCAAGCGGCGGCGCGTGCGGTGAAGCTCGTTGCAGTTGAAGTAGTGGACGACAGCGAGAACGGGGAGGATGGGAAGGGGAAGAAGCTCACGGTGATCATGATGAGCTAGGCGGCATGGTGGGGGATGAGCTGGAGTGGCCGTGATGGCGAAGGGGATCTCCGGCGATGGCGGAGTTGGGCGAGGTTGAGGCAGTGGTTTCGGGGCGAACGAGCGCTCGGGGTTTGTCTTGCTCGATGGAGAGGAGGACGACGGATCTGCTGGGCACGGCGAGGCAGCGTAGAGATGACAGTGGCCACATCTACGACGGCAAGGCGGTTGCAGCTGCATCGGCCATGGCGGAGGGGAGCGAGGGAGAGGCGTTGGGCGAGAGTGAGCATGTCCACGCGGTCGAGGGGGCGACGTGGAGGTCGACCAGCGCGTCCAGGGGCTGAGCGGCAAGCAGGTGGCGCCGTGGCGAGCTCGCGCTCATCGTCATCACTTCCCTGCCTGCCTGGCAGGGACGAAGCAGCTATCTGGCATGGGCCAACACAGTGTTGGGCCGCCAGGTGGGCTGGGTGGTGGGTTTCGGCCAGGTAAGTCCTTTTCCTTTTATTTCTGTTTTGTTTTATTTTTGCAACTTAGTGGCATTTTCTGAAAATGGCTAAACTCTTTCAAAAATCACCAAACTGCTGTTTGGAATATATCTAACATGGAACATTTCAGTTTAGGACAATTTGTACATTTAAAATATTTACTAGCATTTAAATGCCCAAATTCAAATAACTAATGATTTAATCCAGTGACCTTAGGATGTCCTAGAAATTCGTGCACCATTTTTGTCAGAGGTTTAAGACCAAGGCAAAGATGATGAACATTTTATAAGGGCATTTCAGGTTCATTGAAAATTATTTTAGTAAACCCTAGTTGGTTTCAGGGGGTGCTGGGGGTTCTGTCATCCCCATTTCCAAGTTTCTAATGAATATAAACATGATGCCATCACTCTAATGCATGAACTAGCTAGGGTGTGACACTCGCGGCCCGCCAGACACTCCTGCCTACTACACACGAGACGCGTCAAGCTTTTGGTGCGACCTCCGTTTGCTGTAGGTTGTAATCTGCGAATTGAGCACACCAACAGAAGACTACATGGATCACCAGCCCATTGCCTTGTTCGACATGGGATTAGTTTATCTAGAATCCGATCGCCATACATGGTTATGGCTCATCGTCAATCATGTTGAGCCTCCATTTCTGTCTGATGCTATAGTGCACGATGGCATCGTTTACATATTCGACACACAGATTGGCTGCCTATACTTGTGGAATCTATCGTCAAGTAATTGTTCTATCTCATCTCATCTTTACCTTATGCATACGACTGCCTGTTGATTGTTAGAAATTTAGAATAGATAGTATGTCTATAACCACATCATTGCTATATGTTCCTCTCATTTCCAAGATTTTTATGACCACACATGTTATTGTTAGTGTTGATATAAGAACAATTGGCATCTAATGATTGTTAGATTTGATCTTATGAGTATAACCTCATGATTGCTATATGTTACTCTCATTTCCAAGATTTTTATAACCACACATGTTATTGTTTAGAGTTAATATGAGAACAGTAGTAAGTGCTATGGTAGAATATGAGTAGTTCCTGTCATAGTTGTTTTCCTCTCATTGTTACATGATGTTTGAACCATGACATATTGCTATAATATGAAAGCCATTGGCTTAGTTTTTTTAACTTCGGGTATGATTATGACCACGACATTGCAATTCTCTATCTATTATATGTGCCACTATTATAATAATGTTAATTCCACACATACTCTGAACATGATTGTATATTTTTGTCCTTTTGGTCTCCAATTTGATTTGTTGCAGCGGATGCAAATGCACTGGCCTTCATGATTCTAGGACCTGGAACCATACCAGTCAATGGGTGGTGGTTCATCGCTCGTTCAACTGACAGCGATCATTTGATGCTCATTTGCACATACCAAATTGACCAAACCATTTCATCAAACCACATGCAGTACAATGCCTAGGGCGTTCGTGACTGTGATGGGTATGGCTACTTCGTGTTCGAGAAAGATCCCAGCTCTGTTGGGCCAGGCGTATTCAACTCGAGGCGGGTTTATAGCCTCGGCAACCACTTCATGTTCCTCGGGCTCAATTATCCGATCATCCAACCAATCATCGATCATATCACCGGCGATGATTACTGTGTTACGCAACTTCCATTCATCAGGGGGAACTATGTTTACACATCGTACCATGGGTTTCATGAATCACCATATCCAGAGATTCGTCGACACAGCTTGTTGCCAGATAATCTCCAGTGTGTGAAAGGCATCAAGCTTCCATGCGATGAATGCCTTTTGCAAACCCGACATGCGGCGATGTGGTTCATGCCAACAGAAAATACACACAACTTAATTTGTACTGATATCTAGAATTATATTTTGTATTACTCATGTAGCCTACAAAGTCTGTCGCACAGCCTTGTAACTTCCTGCTCCATTTCTAAATTTGTACTTGTCCTCTATACCGTATATTGCACTACTCGTACTACTACCTCCCTCTTGGTTTATTGGTCCCCTTCGTAATTTGTGTCAAATTTTGACCATAAATTTAACTAACTAAATGTTAATGCATGTCACAAAAAATTATATCGTTTAATTCGTATTTGAACATAGTTTCCAATGGTATAATTTTTGGTGACATGCATTGACATTTTGTAGTTAAACCCATGGTTAAACTGTGACACTAAATGCGACTAGTAAGTAGTACAGTAATAGTACTAGTATATGTCGTTCAAATTATTCATCATGTCCTCACATTGAATTGATGTGACAACATGCTGTGCGTGAGGTGACACAAGAGTCCCGACGGTGTGTTTGGGTATTGTGGACTTCAGATTTGGAGTACCACTTATCTGTCAAAATGTTTCATCATTCACTTAAAATAGTCGACTGATCATACATTGAGTACCATATAACTGGATTTAATCGATGCAAGTCCAAGAAGGATTGGCCGGTGCTGCCGGCTGGCGTCAAGTTGGATCCCATGGATCAGGAGCTGATTGAGCACCTTCAGGCCGAAGTGAGTGCTGACAGCGCGAGATCTCACCCTCTCATCGATTTGTTCATACCCACCATTGACAGCGAGTACGGCATATGCTACACCCATCCTGAGAAACTTCCAGGTGAGACACCGATCAGCCATCTACTTGCACAAACATAATACTAGTGAAGCAATTACAATTTGGCAGTTAATAAAAAGTGAAACAAGTGAACGCGACATGTCAAAGATGTTATGAAAATTCCAACCACGTACACTAAAATATGTATTCGACAATACTGCAAGTATCACACAAAGTGGCCTAAGGAATCATTTCTTCCAGCAGAACTCCAGGGCATTCAAAAGGGGCACGTGGACGCGTCACAAGATACAGTTGGAGTGCGGCATGCACGCGATGTGGCACAAGACCAGCAATACCTTGCTGGTGATGGTCAAGGGCTGGTAGACGGGCAGCAAAAAGGTTCTGGTGCTGCACACCAACAAGAAATCCGACTAGTAGAGGACCAACTGGGTGATGCACTAGTACCACCTCGGGGACCTGGAACAAGAGAAGGAGTGGGAGCTAGTCCTCTGCAAGATTTTCTACCAAACAAACACTAGGGCCAAGACTAAAAAGATTATAAGTTAGTTTGGTATTGGTCCTTGTACTACCTGGTCATCTGCAAGTTGGTATTGTTGTTAACGATCTTTCAGTATGAACTTGGCATTTGCTTCCAACCATCATGTCGAGGGTCGACGTGGATATAAATCTGAATCATTTGTTATGAAACAAATTTTCAGGCACCTGATTTTTATTTGATGGGTAGCATAAGCACCTGCCATTTGAGTTCCTAGTTCTTCAAATTTTTACATCTTCGAAGTACCCAGGGGATCCATCTGGTATCATAGGCTGATAGTTGGACGCAGCACGTCGGAACTGGGTTGTGGCATGCCAAGCCTAGCTAAAAATTGTTAAAAGAGAGGACCGATGGATTTGGGCCTTCCAGAACAGTTAAGTGTCACAACCTCGATCGTGAAGCCTGCCATGGACTAAAAAAGGCCTAGTCCCTTATTATTAGTTGAAATATGTAAAATATTCCATAATGAAAATAAATATTTAAAATGCAATGAATTTAGGCCGCTTTCACTGAAAACCATCCGATTTGCATGAAATTTGTTTGTGGAACCATAAGACGACCGTCCATACAGAGCCTAACCATATGGAAACAGCAGGTCCATGGCCGTACGCTACCAAGTACATGCACTTATTATCATGATGGAAATATAATGCTGACGTCTGAGATGGTGAAACCCAAAAGTCTTCAACGTAGTCAATAAGCGAGAGAATTCTGCAAGTACAGACTGATAACTGGGATCCAGCAGGCATATTGTTTATTCAGGTCGAACAAGTTTCCACTGGGCTGTAGACTGCCCAGGCTTGGTTTTGTTTTTAACAGGCCCAACCCATGATGACAACAGGGCACAAAGATCCAACAGGTCAACTGGCCTCTAGCCCACCAGCCCTAGTTATATTTTGTCTTAGAACATCCGCAGGCAGTTTTTTACTGAATCAAACACACAGTCTAGTTCTATTTTGCTCTTGAAATGCCATGTCCTACTTCTATTTTCTAATCTCTAGCTATAATTTTACTAGTTCATATACGTGTATTACTGTATTGAAAATACATAAAGTTCCCTTTTCATCTTTACATCCTTATTTTTTTTTGTTTTCCCTCCCAGCCCTGATTGTTTTACCAATATTTTTCCCTAAAACCAACTCGATTGTCCTACGTATTATTAGCTTACAAAAACAAAATGATATTTTTTGGCAAATAAATAAGTTCTTAAAATATAAATTTTTATCTTTTCTGGATTAAAACAGTTCAGATTCCATCGAAATATGCAAAATAAGGTTGAACTTTTTGACCGTGGTCCTGTGAAGAAAATGGGCTGTAATCAATTCCTTAAGAATTAGCAAATGGGCGGCAAATTATTAAAAAATAGCAAATGGGATCTATGTTGTCCGCCACAGATTTGGAGGCTAGCTTGTGGGCCTAGTAAGTTCATGCGTACATAATGTTTCTCAAGAAAAGAAACTTAGTCAACAATCGACTCTACCAGCGTCAGACAGTTAGATGTCAATCTAACGGCAATCGTGCTTCTTCAGTCTCTGATCTTCCTGCTCCAGCCGCCCAAACCAGCACCAACGGAACTGCCTGCTCCCGCCTCCCGTGGCCGGCTGTGCTGCCAGTCAGGCCTCACGGCCCCACCATACTCGCATCCCTGGCGTTGCTATCCCTCTACTCACCCACACCTCCTGTTATTCTCCGGCGACGGCAACCTTACACTATGGCCAAACAACTAAACTCTCGTACACACTCCGCGTGGGAAACAACTGCCGAGTCTTCCTCGGCTCTGGGTCGTTCCCTTACTTGGCCTCGCTGTCGTCCACCGCCTTGGTGCTCTAGGCACGGCGTGGTCAACGTACGACATCCATCAGAAGAGGACTATACGTGGAGAGGCTTACAGCTGGGTCCACGGCTGCTCGTAAGGAAGTGCTTCCTTTTTTGCGTGTCGGAAGTGCCTCCTTATTACGCACAAAATAATGATTCTCCCCGCTGACAACTCGGATCCACCAGCTAAGCACAAAAATAATGAATAGCCCTGATACTAGGTCGATCCCACCATATTTGGAGGCTGACTTGTGGGCCTACTGAGTTGACGCGGACACAGAGCTTTGTCAACTTAGTTAATATAAACGATTCTAGATGCAGTGACCGTATGATGTCCATCCAACGGTTGTCGTGCTTCTTCAACCTCTGGTCTTCTTGCTCCTGCCGCTCAAACCAGCGTCGGTCGTGCCGCCTGCTCCTGCCTTCCATGGCCGGTTGTGCTGCACGCAGGCCTCACCGCCCACCCTACTCCCACCGCTGGCCAGGCCTTCCCTCTATTCAATCACACCCCTGTTATTCTCTGGAGACGACAACCTCTAACCGCAGCCGAAGCAGTCAACCCTCGTACTCCCCTCCGCGCGGGCATTCACTCCTGCGTATTCCCCGGCTCCGGGTCGTTCCCTTCCTAGGTCACAAAGTCGTCCACCACCTTGGTGCTCTCAGGTGGTACGACGCCGTCAACGCGGTCAACGAACGACATCCATCAGAAGAGGACAGTAAGTGGAGATGCTGACAGCTGGGTCCACAGCTGCACGCAAGGAAGTGCCTCCTTATTACGTGCAAAATAATGATTCCTCCACC
This sequence comes from Triticum dicoccoides, assembly GCF_002162155.2. NCBI lineage: Eukaryota > Viridiplantae > Streptophyta > Magnoliopsida > Poales > Poaceae > Triticum > Triticum dicoccoides. The sequence continues at coordinate 254,015,985 of NC_041381.1, read as the reverse complement.
TGACACCTCGGACCTACCGAAAGGGCATCTGTATTTTGTGAATAAAACATTCCCCCTGATAGCTGGGACCCACCGGCTTTATCTTCACAAATAAGGAACTACCTTCTTACCCCTTGACAGCTGGGACCCATCAGGTTGAAGCGAAGTTAGCGTTATATGTCCGGCCGCGAACATGTACGTACATAGAGGTCAACCGGTCTCTCTGCAGTGACGTACCGTGGCCGAGCAAGGAGTGGAACGTGTTGAAGTAGAGGTGCCAACGTAGCATGTCATGCAGTCCCGTCTATATCGTGTACACATACATACGGCCACACTGCAAGATAGTAAATACGGCTACGTATGTACGGGCAGGTATCAACGTGTACAGTGACTAATCCTGTCCATCGGAAGCCAACCGACTGGGTCGGAACGGAGTAAACAGCATCGCATGTTCAATCAGGAGCCAACTGGCTTGAACGGAATAGCCTAAACGAGGTCTGGCATACCGCAGGACGGAGGAAACGGCCTTCTGTTCGACCACTTACGGTCGATACGGGGTCCTCTTCATCAGGAAGGGTTTGGCCTACCGCCAGATGGAGGAAACGGACTTTTGTTCGAGTGCCTACAGTTGAAATAGGGTGCTTTTGATCAGGAGGGGTGTGGCGTACCGCAAAACGGAGGAAACAAACTTGTGTTGGAGCGCCCACGATCGAAGCGGGGTCCTCTTCATCGTGAGGGGTGTGGCGAGCCGCAAAATGGGACTCCACAGGCTACTGTTCATCCACCATCGACTTCCTCCAGCCTCCACCAGCTACTGTTCATCCACGGGGGTCCTGTTCATCAAGCCTCCACTAGCTATTGTTCATCCAGCCCTCATCGGCTACTGTTCAACCAGCCCTCCACAGGGTCCTGTTCAACCAGCCCTCCACTGGGTCCTATTCAACCAGCCCTCCACGGGGTCCCTCCATTGACTATTGTTCATCCACCCCCACCTCCTCGATCGGGATCCAGTTCAACTAGCGGCAACGGCCTCTACTACCACAGGATCCTATTCATCCAACCCCCACCGGGAAATGTTCATCAAGAGGCAGCTTCGATCGGCTTCAGTTAGCAGTAGTAGCAAAGGAATCACACTCGGGTTTAGTTAACAACAAGAGATCGATCGGGGTTCAGCAACGTAGCTAGTGCAATCGCCCGGGTTTAGTTAGAGCCCAATGCCTCGCTCGGGTTCAGTTAGAGCGCAACACCTCGCACACACGCGTGTACGTGTACGAGAGAAACGCGAAACCTTTGTGCATCGCTCGGCCCCGACCACCCACCGTAACCAGGAACTCCCCGAAATTTGCCTCGCCCTCGCTTCTACCACTATTTTTTCCATCATGGATGGCCCAAAGAATGTCATGCAGGTGCATCTTCGGCCCACCCAGGACAAAAAGCCCATTTTATGTCATGACTTTTTGTCAAAGAAGTAGGAGCCCACCAAAATTATCGTCATAGAAGTGTCATAAGCATGACAGAAAAATATTCGTTCGGCCCAAAATGTCACGGATATGTCTTTTTTTGTAGTGTTGTCAACTGGACCTTGTTCTTTACAATGTGGTATGTTTGCATGTTTTATACTATGGTGATTTTATTTTGACTCTTGTGCGGCCTTTTGTTTATTCTAAAAGTTACTAGTCACCGGCATCATCCCCCAAGTGAATAATATAAGGGGTGTTTCGTCTCCACACTATTACCCTTAGCCGACGTTTCGGCGCCCAAAGGAGGTAGTGCGTGAGAGAAGCTAGGTAATCGTACTATGCGGCTTTATTGCTTTCACTTAGCCATAGGGGCTTGACTGTGGGAGCTAATGACTAGCCTCCAATGCTTTTGTGATGTATGGGGGAGCCGAGGCATGCCTTTGTAATCACATGGTTTGTGCTAGGATGAACCCTGCATATGACAGGGATAAATGGCCAATGATTTTTGAGTGTAACACTTGTCATCGGATCGCCGATCAGCTCACTGTTACTATGACAGTCAGTTTTCGGCTTTCTCCCCTGAGGTGCTTAGCTGGGTTGGCCAGAAGTACAATCGCAGGGGTTCTTCCTTCACCTTCTCAGTCGAACATGTGGAACGCAAGGAGGTAAACACAGGATGTGGGCAACCCAACTATTGACCCAAGACATTGTTCGGAGCTGCTGCATATAGTGCAATATCCGAGAGGCTGAACACAGAGCGGAAAGTGGTGCCGTACTTGGTACGTGGAGATGATGAATAGATCAAGCTCTAGGTCAATGAACTATTTTGTAGTTGTTACACAAGGTGTGTATGCCAAGCTGTTTAAAGAGCGGAAAAAAGAAAAAGGAAAGGGCTAGGAAATACGGATGGCCGAACACCGTAAAAAGGTGTTTTTATTCCGTAAGCTCTGGATGTCTGTCCATACAATTTGAACTACCAACGCGTTTATGATGAGTAAGAAAAGAAAATTTTACAGAGAAAGGTTTTTACAGGGCCTTGATGCGTGGGTCGAAGCCTCAACTGTGCCTTGCTGCACTTCTGCACCTTTGTTTCTGCTGGGTAATGGGGCATATGT